>NC_056726.1:643655965-643968465 GCF_019279795.1 Protopterus annectens | reverse complement strand
GGCTCATATGCTACATCTAAACTATAACCACAATTTAGAGCTGCGTAGTGGTGCTAAGTTAAGGGGTGGGGTGCAGGATTCCATTCGATACATGTATGCTGATATTTATACCACCCTCATCAGGCAACAGACAAGTACTAGTCTAGCTGTTCTTGTGGGACATTTTTAGCCTAGTCATTTTCAGCTTACCAATTCACTCAAAAGTGAGAATCAAATCATGTACCTTGTGTCTGTGAGCTAAATACCTTAACCATTATGCCAACCCCCCCACCCCCAAAGCTAACTGTTCATTTTAATCCATTTTTAATGGGGTCATAGGTTAATACTAGAATATCAGGCTGTTATAAGCCTAGGCAATAACCAGAAGTCAGAATCAAATCCTGCACCTCATATCTGTGAGGTAAAGACCTTAACCATTATGCCAACCAACCAATTTTATGTTTATTAAGAAAACATATGTATTGCATTCTCGTTGGGGCTTTACTTTGACCTAGATTTATATTACATAATTAATTAATGTTTGGCGACCTTACAGGCAGACCAGTCCAAACTGATCCTTTTTAAGGTACGATTTGGGCCACAAGGCAAAAAAAGTTACAGACAACCAGTTGTGGTAACGCATAAAATTCTGCTAAACATAACCTGAGAGATTAGCTAACATGCCTTTTATTCAAAGAAAAGTACTTCATACAAAGAGTACTGCTAAATCCCTACTGCAAAAGACCAGCTACAGAAAGACCAAAGTCAAAGGGCAAAAATGTCAAAAAATTAGTGCGCAAAACATACTGAAATACTGAATGTCAGCAACATCATTAATCAGTTACCTTGCTACACTTGACTACACTGTCAGTTTACAAAAGCCAACTGGATGTGAATTTCATCCCGGCTTCAAATGACAGTATCTCTCGACTGCTTCAAGATATTCTCGTGAAAGTTTCAGACAAGATCCCTTGATCCTCACACTTTCATTTTGTTTTGCACATGATAATACCGTTCAGGGAAAAGGTGACAAGATACTTTCCAATATGGGACATGCCTCTCAGAGCACGTAAAAGATGTAAGTTTTGCTGTAATGTATGACTGACAAAAATACTACTTTTTCCCAAGAAAAGAGTATTATTGTTGGTTCTCTTTTCATTAAGATCACAGAAATAATTTAATTCTGACACACACGAAATTTGTCAAAAATAGTATCTATTTTTGATGAAACAAATGTCACAACCACAGCATCCAAATACATATACAGCTACTGGTGCTACCTAGTAACAAGGAAGGCACCATTTTTCTTTAACTACGCAAAGTATTACAGCAATTTAATCAGAATAATATACCATGACCCTCAGACAGGAAATGCGCTTAGCTGGTCATTCTGGCAGTAAGACACATGCACCCCCTTGTCTACTTGTAAAGCAGTTTGCTGCCTAGGAGTTTAAGCTTGGGGAGGCATAAGTGACAAAATGTCTCTATTCAGGATAAATAAATAGGATTTCTGCTTCTGATGTAATGAAAACAGAGTAAAGTAACATTTTCAATTATTACTGTTTTCAGAGTACTGAGCAGGACGTTACCTCAGCACCCCTAACGAAAAAATAGCAACATACCTGGCAAGCGATCATGGGTATCACAAAATGCCTAGCCATACACACCGTTAAGCAAACTTAAAAGTACTTGCCCCTCTTTTCAGCACTTAATTGTACTCACCTCCTGAATCAAGTAGGGTCATACATGATAACCCTGGTGTAAAATTGGGTCTTCCCCAGTATAATGTAAAACATTAGAATGTGGCAGTAGAGGCAGATGAGCAAAAGCAAATGGTGCAGTCTTTGAAAAGCTACATGTCTGTCCCACTTTGACATTCTATTATGTATTTAATACTGCATTGAATGTGTCTTTCGGCTTATCCCGGTTAGGGGTCGCCATAGCGGAACTCCAGTCCACTAATGTTTGGTAGTGGATTTTTACACGCCGAGTTACCAGCCCTGACGCACAACCTTCACCGAAGGCACGCCCATTCACGCATGCCTCCGCACAGAAGACGCTCTAGCTGAGAATCGAACGGGACAACTTCTTGCTGTGAGGCGACAACGCTACCGCAGCACCACTACCACGGGTGGCATATTTAATACTGCATTACATACATGTAATCAGAGCTTCCAGTGCAGCAAGTCTCTAAATTTGACTCTGCAGCTTGAAAGCATGGCATTGTAGCCATTGCATGTTACAAATGATTTTTCTTTCTGATGAAATTTACTGGATTTTTACTTCTGCCATAATGAGAACTTAATACACATAATATTCTGGAAATTAGAACAGAGCTCAAACAGCACCACCGTGGAAAACAGGCTAGTGGCAGAACGTGACAACAAAAACCCTCTGAAATGCTGTACTTACTAGCTGTATTAAACAGGCCATGTTTATTCCCTGATGACAGTTCAGAATAAATAATTCAGTCTTCTAAGAGACCTAGGTACAAAACACAGGCATTGTGACCAAATGGAATGTACACTTTTTGACATAATACACTACCTATAACCATGAAGGAATCAAGTAAAAATAATGACCATGTTGCTCTTTGAAAGATTTTCCACCCCCTAAAACAAACCATACCAATAACCATTCAGAATTGATCTTGCAACTGCTGTTTGCTTTAATATGTCACCTGCTACTAAATAATATCAGTTATTTTCTGTACTTCTGACGTCTCTGAGAAGAAAATGAAAATCATAACTACCGTAATGTAATTCCAATTGTTGCTAGAGAGCACTCAACCTCCCATGTCAATTACCATAACAATTAAATAAAATAAATAAATACAAGTGTAGTGTGCTGTTGACAGTATGCATCATTATAGGTTCATAGGTAAGTGCTAGGCAATCAGTCTGCAGACCATTATAAGCCCAGTCAAAATAAAAACCCTATTCAAAAGTTATTTCTAGCTTCAAGGAGGGTAATACAAGGTAGACCCGGGGAGAACTTGAAACTGCCCATTTAACGATCTAGGTTGATCTTGAAGGTGGTAAGAGTGCTACTATGCTTGTCATGTAGTAGAAATTTGTTCCAGAGCTGAGGAATACAATGGGATATGTATATATCACACCAATGTGTCTTATCTGCGGATGGTTTAGTTCCTTTAACAGAGTATTTGAGGTACCATTAGTTCTGTGATTTTATAGGAGGTCAAATACTGCTGGATATCTCATGGTTCAGAAGGCTAGGCACAGATATCCATAGAACAGTCAGTAAGAGACTGAGCACAGAGAAAGGTCTGACGCCTCTCCTGATAACCAAGATTATTGTGGCCATTGATCTTTTTAGTTATGAATCTCAGAGGTCTCTCTACTTATGATATTTTTAGAAAAATACATTCCAAAAGGTGCATTACATTCAATAATGTGCCTGATAAGACATGAGTACAGGGGAATTAAGACTTATTTGGATCCAGTCCAGATGCCTTTGGAAATTAGATAAGCCAGACAAAAGGCTTTCTGAACTACTGTGGAGACATGATGATTAAATGATAAGGAATTATTAACAAGAGTACCTAAATCCCTTATAACCATGTCTAATATGAAGAGTGCGTCAGCTATTTGGTAAGTGAAACTGTTTTGTTTACCAAATTGAGCATCGCTACATTTATTTACATTTAATTTGAGACCACTGTCCTTGCACCTATTGTCAACGTGGCTAGCCCATTTTGGAGCAACTGTGAGCCAGCTGAAAACTGAATAACACCACCCAATTTACAATCATCTGCAAACTTATTTAAGCTTAGGCCAACACTGCTGGCCTGAAGATCTGAGAAATAAAAGTCAAATAGGACAGGACCAAAACCAGAAAGTACAGTTGTGTACATTTACCATAAATGTAGATGTTCGAGTGTATTCACTGTTGCAGTTCTAACAAATGGGTTATCCGGCTCCCGGTAGCCCTCAGTCAGCCAGAAAAAACAAAGGTAAGTAAAAATGACTTTGGTTGCCATCGGTTGTACAGGCCCTCAGGGCGTCTGATACAAAAGGAGGCAGCCAATGTCACTTCCTCAGTCTTTCTTGCCATAACAGTCAGGAGCCCACAGAAAATAAGGCTTAAACCAAAAAACAATTTGACAAATGACAAATAAATTAAGCCTGTACCTCAGGAAAAGAGAATAGGAGAGGACCACAAAAAGGGGGGAAGGAGGGAGGGAAACCACGACTGCAACAGTGAATACACTCGAACATCTACATTTATGGTAAGTGTACACAACTGTACTATGTTCATCGTGTTTCCTGTTGCAGTCCTAACAAATGGGTCGACTACCAAATCCCAGAGAAAAAAGGGGGGGAGGAACCAACAGCATCATGGGTTGGAGATAATGCCCTGTAAAACTGCAGTGGCAAACCCTTCCCTGGCTCTGGAAAATAGAGGCAAATTATAACGCTTTGTGAAAGTGTGAACAGAAGACCATGTGGCAGCTTCCAAAATGTCTTTAGTAGGGACACCCCACAGAAAGGCTGCAGAAGTGGAAGCCGCTCTAGTAGAGTGGGTCCTAACCCCTTGAGGTGGAGCTTTGCCATGAAAGGAATAACAAAAGGTAATGCAATGTGCAATCCATTTAGAAATGGTTTGCTTAGAAATAGCCTTACCCTGGGCTCCAGGGGCAAAATTGACCAATAACTGTGCAGATTTCCGACGGTCCTCAGTCCTGTCCAGGTAAAACCTGAGCTGTCTGTGCACATCAAGAGAATGTAGGATCCTTTCACCTCTATTGCGAGGATTAGGAAAGAAGGTAGGAAGGTGTATGGACTGATTAAGAGTCAGGCTGGAAACCACCTTAGGCATAAAGGAGGGATTAGTCCTCAGAGAGACCATCTGCATGGAAATTAAGAAAAGGCTCCACGGCCATCAAAGCTTGCAGCTCCGAAACCCTCCTTGCTTAAGTTATAGCCAAGAGGAAGGTGGTCTTCCAAGAGAGAAACTTTAAATCTGTAGAGGCAGCTGGCTCAAAAGGAGGAAGAGTGAGTTTTTCCAGAACAAAATTAAGATCCCAGGGTGGAGTAGGTGCTCTTCTGGGAGATTTAAATTGCTAGCACCTCTGAGAAACATTTTCATCAGGGGATGAGAGAAAATGGGCTGTTCAAGAGAACAATGAGCGGAGGTAGCTGAAGCATGTATCTTGATAGAGGAAAAGAAAAGAACACCCTAAAGCAAATCAGCCAGGTATTCCAGGATCAGAGGAAGGGGAGGTTGAGAAGCAGACTCCCCTCTAGCCTGAATCCAGTGAGAGCATCTTTCCCATTTGCCAGCATAGGATTTCCTAGTGCTAGGCCTCCTGGCCTCCCTCAGCACATCAACCACTTGTTGGGAAAGGGAGGAAGAAAGGGAAGGAGTCATACAATGAGTCATGCTGCCAAATGGAGAGATTGAAGATTCCCCTTTCCTGTACCAAAAGATCTGGCTTCAGAGGAAGATGTCAAGGAGAAAGATGGGAGGGACTGAGAAGCAGCGGATACCAATGCTGCCTGGGCCAGTCCGGAGCTATGAGAATAGTCCTTGGACGTTAATCCCTCATCTTCACAAATACTCTGGGAAGAGGAGGGAAGGTGCACACTGATAGCAACATCCAAGGGAAGGACAGAGCATCCACTTTCCAGGCTCTATTGTGCTTCTGTCTGGTGCAAAAGAGAGGTAGCAGATGGTTGTCTGGGGAGGAGAAAAGATCCACCTGAGGAGTGCCCCAACGTTGAATGATGCTGCAAAAGACAGCTCTGTTCAGCTGCCACTCATGAGGATCCAGGGTTTGCCTGCTCAACTGGTCTGCCAAAACACTGAGCTTTCCTGGAAGAAACTGAGCTAGGAGATGCAGGTCCAGGGGTGCTGCCATGGACCATGCTTTGCCTACACAGGGGGTAAGAGTGAGTCCCTCCCTGCTTGTTGATGTACCACATAACCGTGGTGTTGTCTGTCCTGACAAGCAGGGTCCCTGGAGAAAGAAAGTACTTGAAAGCTAGTAAGGCCTCTTGAACTGCAATTAACTCTTTTAGACTTATGTGCAGGTGCATCTGCTGGGCATTCCAACGTCCCTGTATGAATGTGCCATTCAGGTGTGCTCCCCAGGCATAGTCCAATGCGTCTGTAGTCAGAACTTGAGAGGAAAGAGGTGTCCGAAAAGGCATGCCTTTGTTTTGTAGACAGGCTGGTGCCCACCATAGAAACTCCACCTGCAGAGGTGGAATCATCATATCCAGGTCCTCTGTGTGTTGACACCAAATGTTATTGAGGTACCATTGCAATTTCCTCATATGCAGTCTTGCATATGGAATCATGAGAATACAAGATGCCATGAATCCCAGAGCTTGCAGGTATTTCCTTGCAGGGAGCTGGGACAGGACTGCCAAGTCCTTGAAGTAAACTGAAAGAGTTGTCTGCTTCTCCTGGGTGAGATATATCTGGGCGGCTGTGTTCAGACTCGCTCCCAGGAATGTTATCTCCTTGGATGGTACCATTTTCAATTTTTCCACATTGAGTGTAATCCAGGGAAAAGAGAAGAGTCTTTATGAATTCCAGATCCTATAATAGCTGTTCCTGTGAACTTGCTTGAATCAGACAGTCGTCCAAGTATGGGTAAATCTGAATTTTCTTCTGCCTGCAAAAAGCAATGACTGGGGCCAGGCACTTGGTGAAGACTCTGGGAGCAGTAGATAAGCCAAAGAGCAGCGCAGATAATTGGTAATATTGCTCGCCCACTCTGAAACTGAGGTATTGCCTGCAACTTTCCCTGATAGGAATGTGCAGATAAGCCTCTGAGATCCAAGATTACCAGCCAGGAATCCTTTTCTAGCAGTGGTAGCAACTGATGCAGAGTGAGCATTTTGAACTTTGGAATTACTAGAAAAGAGTTCAGAATGGAAAGATCCAGGATAGAATGCCAGTTGCCTTCTTTTTTTGGAACTAGGAAAAGCCTGGAATAAAAGCCCTGGCCTACCTGCTGAGCAGGAACTGATTCTATTGCTCCCAGATGAGACAGAGACAAAATTTGTTTTTCTACTTCTGCCCTTTGGTTTGGAGGAACATCCAGGAATCCCTTGGGAGCTGGAAAGGTGCGGAAAGAAAACTTGTGCCCTAGGCACACCGTTCTGAGCACCCATTTGTCGTTTGTGATAGTGGCTCAGACACCTGCAAAAAAGGCCAACCTCCCCCCTAAAGGACTCTCCCGGAAAGCAAGAACAAGCTGGTATCAGGAAAGGTCCAACTCTTGGAAGGGTAATTCCTGCTCAAGGGAGGGGGTTGAACTTGCAGATAATCCTTAACAGTTTGCATGGACTTGGCCTTATCTTCCATCTTCTTTAGTACCTCCTCTGCTTTGCTGCCAAAAAAGACTGTCTTTATGCAAAGGTACATCCAAAAGCTTAGCCTTGACAGGTTCTGGAAGAGGCTGTTCTCTGAGCCAAGCGTGCCTTCTAATAACAGATCCAGTAGCCGAAGCCCTGCTGGAGGCCTCAAGGATGTCAAAACCACAATGCAAAGAATGCTTATTGACCAGACTGGCGGAATTCAGTAAATCCCGCATGCCTTTACTCGCTGCCAAAAGAGGTACACTTGCTATCCTAGACTTAATAGCCACCAAGGTGTGCTGCTGATACTTCAGCATATGAAATAGAAAATTGGTAGCCCTAACAGCTAGGGTGGCAGAGGTATACACCTTCTTACCTCACCTATCTAGGTTCCTAGACTCCCTGTCAGAGGGAAGAGGATTCCCGGTAACAGTGGCCTTAACTCCTTGAGAAATAACCTCTGGATCCGTCAACAGATTCCTGAAAAGAAAGAGATGAGAATCAGGGACTCTGTAGTACCTGTCAGGTTTCTTGGAAGCAAGAAGAACCGAATTTGGAGACAAGGAATTTTCCAGAAAAACATCATCAACAACCTCCAACACAGAGGGAATAGCAAGAGGCTTACGCTGAGATAAATCCAGAAACTCCCTAATCCGTTTCTTGGATTGGGGATAATCCTGATTTTCCCATTTAAAATGTTCTCTGAGGGTATTTAAAGTATCACCAAAAGAGAAATCCTCTGCAAGAGAGGGTGAAGGGATGGACTCCTCTGCATCTGAATCCTCAAAAGGAGGAAAAAGCCTGAGAAAATTCCTCTTCATCAGCAGAAATGCTGGAAGAATCAGAACCTGAGCAGGACAAAACCTCAGGAGAAACATCCCTACTCCTTTTAGAAGGAGGAGGCTGAGAACCCCTAATAAGAGTCAACAAATCATTAGCCATTTTAACCATTTGGGATTGAGGTGAATGAGAAGAAGCTGGAGCCTGCCTTTTCACAGGCTTACAAATGGAAGATTTCCTGCTAGCCTGAAGAACTCGGGAGGCCTGGCTACTGCCGAAGTTGCAGCAGAGGTTGAAGGAAGAAGTTTGCTGTCAGAACGCAAAATGGAGGCCTCAGACACCGGAGTCAGCTTAGCGCCTCCGGCTCCAGCAGAAGAGGCGACCAGTGACAGGTCTGAAGGCAAAACGGAGGCCAAAGGCCTATGGGACTCGGATTCAATCAAGGCCTGCGGTTGTACATCTGCGGACTGCAGTGACTGCAAAGGCGTCTCACTGGCTACCACCTGACTGACGACCAACTTAAACTCATCCGAGGACTTAGCTTTCTGAGGCCTGTCACGGTCCTTATCCTTACATTTCTTCAGAACATACAAAGCCTGAAGACCAGCGGATGCCATACCAACGAACTTAGGCCAAACTCCAAAATGCTTAGCCAAAATCTTAGCCCGACGACAGATAGTAAGCGGATTAAAGGAGGCACAGAGATCACACTTGGGAATGTCGTGGTCAAGGCCTAAACAAATAATGCAATAGGAATGAAAATCTCTATGGGGAATCTGCTTTCCACAGGTAAGGCAATTATTAACTTTTTCTTAAATTCGTTAAGGCAAGAAAAAAGGATCCCCAACAGGGTACTTAGCTATAGTAGACTTCAACTCTTGTAGTCGGAAACCAATAAAGGTAAACTGCCGACCGGCACTCATGCATGAAAAGCTTCTGCTTTGGGCTCCGCGGCAAGGAAGACTGAGGAAGTGATGGCGGCTGCCTTCTTTTGTATTGGACACCCTGATGTCCTTTACAACCGATGGCAACCGACGTCATATTTACTTACCTTTAATATTCTGGCTGACTGAGGGCGACCGAGAGCTGGATAACCCATTTGTTAGGATTGCAACAGTGAAACACTATGAACATCTTTGCGGTACAATGCTGGTAGATTTTTTTGCTTTCAGAAATGGCACCTTTGACTCTAACCACATGGGCTCTGTCAGTCAACCATTTAGCTATCTACGGCACACTATAAGGATTTATATTCAGATTTACAAGTCTATCAATAATGCCTTTGGAGCAGTGTCAAATTCCTTGGCTGGGTCTAGATTTTATGTATGCCCTGCATAACCACTATCCACTGTTTTGGTTACATTTTCAAAAAAAAATAATGAGGTTAAAGAAACAGTACCTTTCTTTCACAAAGCTGAACTGATGACGGTCAGGGGTTACGAGATTTTCAATGTCCAGATTAATGAAGTGTGACAATGCATTCCACAGCATTACATATGAGACTAGCAAGACTAATGAGTCTACAGTTACCTGTCTGTGGTTGGGCCACTCTTGTGTAATGGCATTACAGTGGTTGTTTTCCAAGCATCAGGAATGTAACCACGGGAGAGGTTTAAATTAAAGAAGTTAAGTAGGGTGCAGAAAGGCCAACTCTGGCATTGATAATCAGGCAACCTGATATGTTATCAGGTCTCATGGATGTAGTAGTCCTATTTTTTGAGAGGGCTGCAAGAATTTGTTCTATAGTGCAGCAGTTAGCGTTGTCGCCTCACAGCAAGAGGTCTTCCGGTTCGATTCTTGGCTCGAGTGCCTTCTGTGTGGAGTCTACATGTCCTCCCCGCAGTCGAGTGACGTTTAAAGACATGCATGTAGGTGCGTGCATAAATGGGTGTGCCTTCTTTGAAGGTTGGGCGTCGGGCTGGCACGTCGGCACCGTAAAAATCCACTGCCAATCATTAGCAGACCAGAGTTCCGCTGTGGCGACCCCTAACAGGGAAAAGCCGAAAGACATTAGTTTAGTAATTTATGGGGGTAACTGGTACTGTGAAACTTATGGGTGGAGTAAAATTTGCATTAAATTTGTTAGCTAGGACATTAGTTACTTCTTTTGGGTCAGAGAGTGTAGTATTATTTTGAACTAGCTCCAAACATCATTGGGTGTTAGTTCTTAATTTCTTCATAATGTTAAAGAAAGATTTGTAGTTATGTTTGGTTTTAGTGTCTATTTTAAGTTCATACTCAACTTTGAGCCTCCTAATGGTTCTCTTAAGCTCTTAATTTGCTTAAGTGTGCTCTTATGGTAGTTATATAAGCATTAAGCAATTTCTCTTTTTATATAATTTATTTATACGGGTATTCCACCAAAGGGGTTTGCTTTTAAATTTCACACATCTGGTCCATATAGGGACTGCCTTATCAGTACAACTATTTAAGTGGGAGTAGAATTTGAAGACCTATGTAACATCTTGAGCAATGTGATCTTTCAGAGAAGGATTACAGCCGAATTTATTTACATCATCAAATAACAGGCGAAGGTTTGCTTTTGAGAAGTACCACCAGTTTTAAAGGAAAAGGACAGTAAATTATGGTCTGAGTTAACAAGGCATGATGCCACATAAGGATATGTGCAAGAAATGGCCATATTTGTAAGGACTGGATCACGAATATTTGGACACCTTGTAGGATTGTTAACTATTTGTGAAACAGACAATGCCAAGGAAGCACTGGGCATGTCAGTTTATTGATGGATAGTTGAAATCCACTAGCAGAAAGATCTTAGATTTAATGGAAATTTCAGCTAATGTGTTAAGATAACTAACATGCTCAGAAGAGGACACAGAGAGTACACTATTGCTAGCTATGAAGTGGTGATTTGTCTTGTTTATGGTGATTTGGACTTCTAGAAGTTCAAATGTGGTATCTGAAGTAATCTCTCCAGAGACAACGATATCCTTGGCAAATACTGATACTCCCCCACAATTGCCAGTAGGTCTGAAGTTGTGATAAGGATTACACCCAGGAACAGAGGGAGTGCTTTCATTACTGAAAGCATGGTTCTGTAACTGCACATATATGAATGTGTTCAAGTTGCAGGACAGACTCAAGTTCAGGCATTTTTGTTAAGAGTCCTGGCGTTAAGTAGGGCCACATTAATCTGTTCCAAATTAGAATTTATTTTGCTGGAATGCCCATCAGATAGACTTTGCCTAAAAAAGGCACTATGGGGGGTAGCAAAGCCTTTAGCCAGAATGCAAAAGTCTTGATAAGAGAGGTACAGATCATCCCAGGGAAAACAGAGGGTCTTGTTAACCATATCATCTCAAGCTGACACATACTGAATCCCCCTAGAATGACACTAGTTACATAGCCAATTATTAAAGCCAATTATCTTGTCTTTGAATATCGGCATCATTGTGGGCGATGCCAAAATACCACTCAAGGCCAGTGTCTTTCCTGCCTCACACACATGCATAGTAAGCTTAGTCATATACTTTTGCATATCCCTCTGGGTAGAACGTCTAAGCTCATTCACCTGTACATGGACCACTGTCAGGCTGCAATCATACTTTCAGGATGGAGGAATCCAGGATATCTTGTTACATCCCGGATCCTGACTCCAGAAAGACAGCTGCCACCCTATTCTTAATCATTCTGGTGAGGGTAGTGTCTGTGTACTTACAATACAGTCTCCACTGCTGACAGATCCATCTAGTTTCCTGCCAGAAAAAGTGAAACCACCACCACATTAACATATTTTAACATGGAACCTGAAGACATTAAGCTTAGTCCACACCCTCATCAATTCACAACAATACTCACTTTACAGTGATCAACCTCAGCCTACCTTTTGCTTTCTTCTTCCAACTGCCTCCCATAGCTCTCAACAAAATATAGAACAATATACTACCTGTTATAAAACGAATCAGATGGGCAAAATATTCAACATTTTCTAACAACTTCAAATAAGAAGATCATAGCATTATAAATAGAATAAGTGCTTCCTCATATTCCCAAAAAAGTTACTTTGATGAAGTAATAGAGGCACATGGGATATATGCAAATGGTTCTACGAATTTCAGGCCAATAAAGCCAAACCCCACTAGCTGTGGATATGCATATTTCTTGTATTATGTCCTGAAATTGTCCATTAAAACGACGAAACAAGTCATGGGCATTCAGAACCGCCAATTAGCTGAAACACCTGATGTTCATAGGGGTCATTTGCATATATCCCATGTGCCTCTGATACAAGAGGTATGGGAGGTCACTCAGTGGAAGTTCTAGCTTTGCTAAAGTTTTCATTTTGTTTTACTGATTGGTTTTTCATTGACCTTCTCACTTATTGTTTTAGTTGATGAAGTAATACAAACCAGTATTATTTGCCATGGCTATTTGTTACAATATCATAAAAATGAATATCCAACAGAGCCTTTCAATGTAGAACAACATGGAATGTGGAAGTCTTAAACTCACAAACTGAGGAACATTTCTTGTGATAAGGTACAACTGAGAGTGGTGCTGCCTTCCCCATCCCCAAACAGACAGCTACTTCGGACACACAGCTGTGTTTCCCAAAAATTGTAAACAGACACGGTGAAGGCAATGCTACAGGAAAAAAACATCTCATACCTCTCAACCTCTTAGCAGAAAAAACAGGGACAAAGGCCAAAAGTCATGCAGGGATTTCAAAGACTGCTCTCATATACTTTAGAAATGACTAGAATAACAAACAGGTTTTTCATTCATTTCTGAAAGAAATGAAGTCTGAAACTCAAAAATTATTATTATTTAATGACTGCAATGTACAACAATTTGCCTGAAAAACATAACTTATGAAAAACAGACCAAAAATAGGATGCAAAATTAGGGACTGTTAAGAGCTATGCCCCCATACCTCTCAACCTCTTAGCTGAATAATGCAAAACAAAGCCAAAAAAAAAAAATATGAGAGCTAAAGACCCAAAACAGGGACAGGCTAACCATTGCTCATTGATATTTAAAAAGTTGTTAGAATAACAGGTTTTACATTAGCAAAACAAAAAACAGCACAAAAAAGAGTAAAATCAAATGCCAGCAACCACCAAAAAGATGCAAAATTTATTGAAGGTAAGTGCTTTCAACTGGACCACCAGCGCTTACCTTCAATAAATGCTGGAAAATTTTGGATCTTTTTGGCATTTGATTTTACACTGGCATGCATTTTCTGAAGAATATGAATTCTGAAACTCAAATGTTTTGTCATTATTTACTGATTGCAATGCATGACTTGCCAGAAAATCACAACTTTTATGAGGAACAGGTCAAAAATAAGGGGCAAAATCAGAAACACTCAGTAAAATTAGGGGCAGATGAGAGACATGCTTTCCAACTCTCGACCGCTTCAGTAAAGAATCAGGAAACAAGCCAAACTAATAATGGGGAAAAAGGCCCAAATATAGGAACAGATTTTAAATTCTGCTGAAAGTTGCTAGCACAGGTTTTGTATTAGCACATATGTTCTGAAAGATATGAAGTGTGAAATTTAAACATCCTTCATTATTTAGTAGCTAAAATCCTCAAAAAATGGCCCAAAAAAAACATATTAATGGGCAACAGAACAAAATATATGGTGAAATAAAGGAAAATGGAGACGTAAGTACCCCTCTTCCTGCCTCAATACTGATCACAGTTAAAATAAAATAAAATAAAAAATTCTGCTGTGAGCAGTGTCCACTGTTGCCAATGCCCACAGCAGATTATAGGTGATGTGTCTGAAATGCCACGCAGTAGTGTCTGTCATATGACTACGGATTGCTGGGACAACCAACTGCAAGCACTTTGAACAGACTATGCAGTAACAGAACTTTGGTCAGTTACCGGGACCTATTACTATTAGTGTGGTGAAAGAGGCGAACATATATATTTTAACACACATCAGCCTATTTTCTTTTTTAGATATGGGGGCATTCACCAGGGCACACTATTTCACAGCTGAAGCATGTGCCCCTGTGTGTTGTCATCCATGTTCTGTTTTGGTTGCTGCTACTAACTCTCCAAATATATAGTCCTTTTCCAAGTTACAGCTTCACATGTGCATTGTTTTACAGGTTCTCAGTTAAAGTACTAACTGCCATTATCCCATGTAGGTTCACTATCTTCCATGTATTTACTGTGGCTATTTTTGAAGGTAGTAATTGCTGAATACTTTTTTAATAGCCTAATGAGTTTATTTCACTGGCATGATAGACCGTGTTATACACCTTTCTTTCTTCTTCCTATTATTCATTTGTCAGAATAAGACTATGGTGCTTATTTATTTGGCCTCTAGCTGTGCACTGTAGACAAAGACTTTCAAAGACAAGACCTGTCACTGTTGTGAAAGTAAAACAAAAGTCTTAGTAGACTGTACATCAAGAAGGAAAGGGACAGTACTTAGTCTGTAAAGATAGCTCAGATTTTCTTACCTTGAGTATTCCTTGCCATGAAACTTTATACCCTCTCACGTGGCAACATAGGCTTTGAGCAAAGGCAACAGAATGCTGTGCTGTATTTTAGAATTGAGTGAACAGGCACAGACCACAAAGGTACAATTGTTTCCATGGAGCAGCTAAACCTGCCTCTGGATATCTCAAAAGGTGCCCCATAAGCCTTTCTAACCACAAATGCAACATTTTGGTCAAAGTTAGGTTTGTCACCTACCACTGTTCCAAGAACCTCTATTATACTGTCAGCTTTACTGGTATCTGACCATCAGCTTTTTGAAAAGTAATACATGGCTACCTTAGCTACAGCAGGCACTTATCCTATCCGTATCAGTTTGCAATAATAGCAATATTAGTAGTGTGGCAGTTGGTGCAGGGGGTTAAGACTGTGAGATGTAGTTCCTGTCACACATGGTTCGAGTCCCACAGCCTTCATTTGCCAAATGTCTTACTTTCAACACATCACTTAACCTGACAGTGCTTGATGGTATCCGGAAATTTGGACTAGGCTTTTTAATGGTCCCCTGCACAGCAAACCTACTAACTATGAATTATTAACTATCTCACCGAAGATCTATTACCTACCTTATCACTCTACTTTGACTTTGGAGAAAAAAATCCAAAAGAAGGGAGGGCAAAGCATAAAGCCCTGAAGACAGACAGCGGCTACTCTTACTAGATCAAATAATAGGCTACCTACCTGTTGTGTTCTATCATTAACAAAATTTTCAACTCACAAAACAAACAAAAAAAAAATCTCCGTTTTGCACAACTTGCTAATTTCCATATGCAAGACTGTATCAAAAGCTTTGCCCAGATCCTGTATCAAAAGCCTTGGCCATATTCAGGGTGCATTTCGTGTACAGTTGTTAGTTCCTCAAAGAAAGCAACAGGATTTGGATAACAGGAACCATTATCAAACGCCAAATGGTTAGGTTACTTGTGTCTTTATGAATCAGTTGCATGACAATTTTCACTTAATCTTCAGAGAATGCACATTAAGCTGAATAACCTTTTGTTTTACATTTTAAGATGACTCCACCTTTGTACATGGGAATCTAACTGCTTGACAATGGAGTTTTGGTAAATACCCATTTTAATAGTTTGCCAATAACTGATAAGGAGTTTAACACGGCTGTCCTTGAGTTTGTGATATAGAGTTCAACAAGGTTGTTCTTGAGTTTGTGCAAGAAAAACACTCTCTGTATTGCCTGCACCCATGTGGCCTATGTTTTTAATTTTATGAACTGTTGCTACAACCAGGTCTTCTGCAATATGAGGTGCTATATTTCCTATCATGGTACAAAAGTATTACCCATGCCTTCAGATTTTACAATTGCACCAATCTTTTGAGTCATTGGTGTGACTAATATTCCTATATTATATTCCTTTAATGTGCTTTGCCATAGGGTGTTATTAGGCAATTGACCAGTTAATCCGTTTTAAGCATGGCCAATGCTATCATGCTGGGTTCATCCAACTAGTTACTCACAGTCTGCCCATAAGGGAAATGGAGGGGTTAAACAAGACCTAGTGTAAATCTGCACTTTCCCATCCATTCATCTAAGCTAGTTATAGATGCGTGGAATTCTTTGGGGAGATATCTGTCACAACAACAAGTTTTATTATACTGAAATACAGATTTAGGTTCCTTGATCTGGTGTTTGGGTTACTACTAGTTTTATGGATATGTAGTAGATCACAGAAGCATAGTGAGGGTGGGGCAAAAGGGACAGCCACCCTGGATGCAAAGTGTTTGGGTTGTATGATTGGTACATGCTTACTGGTCTTAAGTGCATTATTGGCTTTCAAAAATGAAAGCCAGTATTGCATTTGCAGTCAACACTGATGCACATTAACTGTGTCACATAAACTATAGTAGCTGTTTGCTACAAAAGGAGCAAGCAGTCTGCTACAATTTAAAGATGGAAGAGTTTGTGCAGAGATCAGGATGAATGGGCCTATCTTTCTTCTGAAGGAGAAGCCAGAAAGGGAACTTTATTTATTTATTTTTACATGTCAGTTGAGGAGCATAGGAGACCAGTTGGTGTAATGGTTAAAGACATCTCTTTCCATGCACAAGGAACAAGTTTCGATCCTGACCTCTGGTCAGTGCCGGTTTGGAATTTGCATGTTCTTCCTGTGTCTCTGTGGGTTCCTCCCACCTCTGAAAAACATGCTAAGTGACAGAGCTGTAGGCAGCAGTACAGACTCTACATGGTGATCAATAAGGGGAAGAGTTGCACAGACCAACTGCTATGGGCATCTACTGTGGTGCGCAGTATCCTCAAGATAGAACACAGATCACAGACTGAGCGCAGTGTCAGGCTAGCCACTCAATTGTGTAAAATATGGCTTTAAGTGATTCAGTCATGCTGATTAATGTCACCAAATGGGCATGGGTAGTTATCATTGATAAGTGGGTTCAGGACCCGGCCTACTCCAGTCTACGCCAGGGACCCATGCTAACAGTGGAAGGGGTATGTATGCCTCTATTGGCCAGCGTGTGCCCGTCATAAAGCCCACAGCCCTGGGTCAATAAACTACTGGCCAGCCGGTATCCAGATGCCTGACCTGGGATAGCTATGTTGAGCATAAGCTGGATGTAAAATCAATCAACCTGCAAAACATGAACTAAGAATTGCTACACTCAATGTAGGTTCACTGACAGGACGGAGCTTGGAAGTGGATGACATGATGGTACAGAGGAGGCTGGACAACCCAAGTATCCAAGAGATAAGATGGAAGGCAGTGCAGCAAAGCCACTTGGCTTGGGATCCACAGTCTACTACTCAGGAGGCAGACAGGCTAGAAATGGTGTCAGAATTGTGCTGAGAGAGAGGCTTCAGAAGACAGTAAGGGTTGACATCAGAATTAGTGACAGGCACACTAGAGTCTGACTTCCATGAATAACATGGCAGTAATCATAATCTCAGCTTATGCCCCATAGCAGGGTTTGAGAAAAAGAGTGCACTCATACAGTGTTTGCAGGACTTACTAGATAAAATAAAATATATGCAGAGATACCACTACACAGCAGGATTTATTGCAATAACAGTCCACAGTCCATGATGTAAAAAATTAAAAGTTAAAATAGGAACAAGAAACATGTAGTTTACAAAATTACATGTTTCTTGTTCTTATTTTAACTTTTAATTTTTACATTGTGGACAGTGGACTGTATTATTGCAATAAATCCTGCAGCATGGTGGTATCTTTGCATATATTTTATTTTATTTTACTGCCTATTTTACTGGAGCAATCTTTAGCAAACCAAGAGTTCTTTCTCTTTCTTTTTGACTCTAGATAAAGCAGGACAACATGAGCTGGTGTTGATAATGGGTGACTTGAATGCACATATTGGGACAGACAGAACAGGATATGAAGACTGCCGGGGTCCACAAGGGTGGAGCAGCAGGAATAAAGAAGGAGAGGCTATTCTAAACTTGTGTCTGGCAAATGGCTCAATAGTAGCTGTGATAACCCCTCTCTAGGCCAGTAATCAAGGACCTTGAATCCTCACCACTGACATTGGAGAGGGATGTGCACTTGGAATACAAATGGATACACTCAGTATTTCCAGATGCAGACCTCTCTGCATCAAGCACAATTTCCCTTAAGAGCATACAAGGAACACACACAGCCCAAGGTCTGGATTTCTCTGTATCTGACTCCCTCCAGGTTCCCAACTGGTACAACTGTAGGGTTACGTCCTCAGCAGAGTGTCCATGCCAAGTTCTCCAGCACCCTCTCTGTAAACCCAGTGCTTCGTGTCCCTGCCCCAAGTAGCTCACTCACACACACACACACACACACACACACACACACACACACACACACACACACACACACACACACACACACACACAGACACACACAGACACAGACACACACACACACACAGTGAGATTTGATTTTTCTCACACACACACACACACACACACACACACACACACACACACACACACACACACACACACACAAACACACCTGGGAAAGGCTGGCACAGATTTTGCTTCTGTGGTCCCTTCTGCCCAGAGTATAATGTAGTTATTTCTGCCACCAGAAACTCCACAGTCAGCTACTCTAAGGCCTTTAACAAAGGGTGTCCAATTATACTGTGTAATATTAATACTAATAAAAATGGTAGCAGATGACCAAGATGGCTAGGCCTTCTGGAGTGGCCCCCACAGTGTCTCCAAATAAATATAAACACACTCAAAAGGTTAAATTCTTTCTGCAAGGACCAGCCACAATACAAGTTTTAAATATATTTAATAATAAATAATAAAAGAGCATGAAAATACTGAATATATATTCACAGTAAACCACAGAGTTCAAATCACAGGAAATACTGAAAAGAACACTGATGATCAGACTCAGACAAAGAAAAACGATATCTAAACTAAGCTTTACTATATTTCCTGACTGAATCTAGGAGAATTACTACTTCTAATAACTTAATTGATGGAGCAAGGCACAATGAAATAAGTGAGCAGTCTTTCTAGTCAGGGTCCCCAAAACAGAATACTCCATCCTCAGAGATTAATCCCTGTAAAATATAATATCAAAATGGCTTGCAGAATAACGTAATCTGGTCACCTGATTCTAGGTTCTCACACTATTCCCCTTTGAAGCTGAGACAGGAATTTAGCACAGATGGCTACAATACACATCTAAATGTTTATGGCAGTGCCTGGGGCTTCCCCTCTTTTTACTGAGCTAATGAACAAAGGCTTCTTGCAGACTCAGTCTCTGGTCCTATTCAGCACTGTGAGGTGTCATTTTAACAGTTTAACAGCTCATTTACATTTCCCTTTTTTCTTAAAGTAAGCTAGCTGGTTAACCTTTGATGTCTTAGTATCCTCTATTAAAACATACACATTTAATTCAGTTACAATAATACATGTACATTTATTTTCATTCTAGCAGGGTGCACTGTTGATACATTTTCAGCACAATCATCTATACAAATCAGTTTGATATAAAAATGACATATGATTATTTACAAAATTCCAGCTAGCTGTGCTGGCACAAGTCATACATTCACTGCCTTACTTCACCTGGCATGGTTGGCAGTACCTCCTATCATCACTGTAGCCAATACATGGTTCAGAGAGACAGTCATAAGATCACATACAAGAATGGCCAACATGCAACTCAGGTAAACGTCCTCCTACTAAGGAAAGGGCACTGGGGTAGAATCAGTGACTGCAAAGTCACTCCCAGTGAAACAGTCAGTCCACAGCATAAACCACTGGTTGCCAGAATTAGTGGTCATAGGAGGCTTTAAGGTCAACAAAGACCAGGCTAAAGACCTTGAAGTTGACAGGAGAGAAAGTACAATAGTTTAAGAAAATACTCGGGGCTCTAGCACCCCAAGAAGAAAAGGAAATAGGTGGAGTTGAAAAAGAATGGCAGCGCCTCAAAACAGTTTGTGGTGAAATGCAGAGGTCTATTAAGTCATCAACAGAAAAGAGTAGTGCAGGAAAAAGTGGGAGATAGAAAAGACGGACCAGGCTAGGAAGGAATACTGGTTGGCTTACAAAGAAGCTAAGAAAGGAGTTGGAATAGCAAAGAACAGGGCATCAGAGGCACTCTATCAGCTTCTGGAAAGTGACTCAGTAGGTGGCATAAAGAAACTATATCAGGTTGCAAGGCAAAGACAGAAAGATAAAGAAGATAGTCAGACACCCTTCATAAGGGATGCCAGTAATGCCCTGCTCACCAGTCCACAGGACATCAAAGGCAAAGAAAGGAGTACTTCCAGCAGCTTCTGAATGAAGAAAACCCCTCAGAAGCTGTACTGCCCCAGACACAGGCTGCAATGAGATAAGAAGAACAGCCCACCCTAGAAGAAGAAGAGCACTAAGGAAAATGAAGTCAGGGAAGGCAGCAGGCACAGATGGGGTCACAGCAGATATAATAACGATGCTGGGTAAGATAGGGGAGAAATGGTTCTTGAGGGTACTCATAGTGTGGAGGGAAAGGCATATCCCAGATAACTGAAGAATAAGCATAATTGTGCCAGTGTACAAGAACAAAGGGGACATCCACAACTGTGGGCAGCACATAGGTATCAAACTCCTGTCACATTGCATGAAAGTTCTAAAGAGGATGATTGATAAATGGATACATAGAGTAGTAGAAAGTAAGATGGGAGATGAGCAGTTCAGACTCAAATCGGGATGCAGCACAGCTGACCCTATGTTTGCAGTGAGATAGATAGTTGAGAAGCAGCAAGAGATGAGGGGAGAGTCTAACTGGGCATTCCTAGACTTGGAGACAGCATATGACAAGGTCACAAGAAAGATGATTTGGGTAGTCCTGTGGTAGTTTGAAGTCTCAGAAACACTGGGATAGCTAGTGCAGGCTATGTACAAGAACCCAATGGCTCAAGTACAAAGAGTGTTTGGTCTGACTGAGGGGTTGCCAGTGGGAGTGGATGTACATCAGGATTCAGCTCTGAGCCCACTGCTGTTCATACTAGTGATGAACTACTTTAGCAAACAGGTCAGAGGGGACAGATCAACAGAGTTGCTGTACGCAGACAATGTGGCATTACAGGCATACTCCAAGAAAGAACCAGCAATGGATAGGGGAATGAAATGTAAAACTGAAGGCATGTGGGATGAAATTAAGTACAGATAAGACAGTGGTAATGGCAGCAAATTGGGGAAATCAGAAGAAGCTGAAAAACGAGATAGATGGGAAGATAGTGCAACAGGATAACAGCTTCAAGTATCTGGGAGGAGTGGTTGAGAAGAAGGGAAGTCTGAATGAAGAGGTCAAAGCTAGAATCAGAAGGGCTGCAGCCAACTGGCATAGAGTATCAGATGTAGTGTATGAGAGAAGAATGCCAAAGAAACTTAAAACTAAGATGGACAAAACAGTGGTGCAACTGGCACTATTGTACGGTACAGAAACCTGGGCAGTAAAGGCAGAGAAGATGAGGAAGCTGGAGGTGATGGAAATGAAGTGCTTGAGATGGGTGGTAGGATGCACACTGTGGGACAGACAAAGAAATCAGGATATAACAGCAGAAGCCAAAGTAGCTCCAATTGCAGAAAAGATAAAAGAGAACAGATTACAGTAGTTCAGGCACATGTGCAAAAAAGCAGAAGACAATCTGGTGAAGAAAATTTGGGACAGACAGGTAACAGGAAACAAGGGAAAACCAGCAAAGAGGTAGATGGATTGCGTGAGAGATCTGTGACCATCAGGCATGAGTGTCAAAGAAGGCAGGACTGTAGCATTGAATCGAGAGAGATGCTGACAGTTAACACGACATCACAACCCGCTGTGGAAAATGGGAAACAGGGGGTTGATGATGAGGACCACAGATGTGAAATAACAGACCTGGCTTGCTACTTAGATTAAGGAGCACCAGATCAGGGAAGGAACTTTTTTTTCCTCTTCAACTTTAAGTTGAGAGGGGCTTCACATCAGCAGATAGTACAGGGCACCAAAACATTTACCTATACCTCTGGTAGATCATGCAGGACTGGGTGATTTACAGCTTGGCAAGCTAAGCATATATAACGCAGTATAATGCTGACAGCATAGACAGGGATTTAAGATGTTCTGGGTGACATAGGAATCACATACTCAAGATTTTTTTTACTGAGGAACGTTTTTTTTTTTCTGACTGGGTTAGGATGCACTGTATTCTAGAATGGTCTGATAATGTTTGAGTAAAGGGGAATAATGACTTCTTTGGACAGACAAGAAATGCCTTTAGTTTAACTAGTAATCAACTAGCTAAGGAAGGAGGCTTTCCTAATGACATAGAATATATTGTGGTCAAAGGAAAGTTCATTACCCATGATGGTGCCTGGGTCACTAATCACATTGCTTATTTTAATGTTTGTTGTTTATATGGTAGGTGCATGAGAGTTACTGTTTCTCAAATGCTACGTTGTTTTGGTGTTCAGCTTTAGACCATGATCTTGACAGCACAACTTAGTCTATGTCAGGCCTTCTTGGAGGATCTGAGTGCCCTCAGGGGAGTTACTAATGATTGCTCCAAACTTACAGTCATCTGCTAACTTGATCAGCCAGAGGCCTTTAGTGACAGACTTGAAATCAAAAATGTACATGCCAAACAGATGTGGTCTCAAAACAGAGCCCTGGGGTATACCACTGGTGATAAGTCCCTTAGAGGACAGGGTGCCATTAAATCTAATACAGTGGTGTCTATCAGGGATCCAGCTATCGATCTACCACAAAGACTTACATTGAGTTTGACTTGTTTGTTGATGATGCCAAAGTATAGTATAATGTCAAAGCCATAGCTAAAGTGAGGTGAGCACTATGAAGTAATTTAAAACATTCCATTTTCCACTCCCCAAGTTCAACACAGAAATTCATACTGGACTCTTTCTTAGCTAGTCACTTATTCACTTTGTATTGTAGGTGCATTGCAATGCAAATCAGAAACATTATGACATCTCACAAATAAATGGAACACATGATTGTCTTGCAAAACCAAACATGCCCTTTAATTTATGGAGGCACAACACTGGAGTCTGTATGCTCATGTATGTGTTGTGTCAGGGCACCCCCCCCACAACATACTAATTATGTTCAACCAAAGGTCATGCTAGTTCAGAGTAAATGGAATACTTCGTTTAGGGGGGCACCACTGTAATGCTTCGGACTTGTACTGCAGCATGCACACAGTTCAGTAATCAAAACAGTCTCCCCTAGTCTTACAACTTGGTGCAAATGGACACCATCTAACAGGCAGAGGCTATCATTATTCCTTACTAAAGACACCCCTACACAAACACTTTTAAAATTAGATCCTTGTCAGTACTGTTACAGTGTTCCCAATAATTTAATTTTTCAGCTATTAACAAAACAATGGGTTGATGGAGCACATATGTTTGGCCACAATAGTAACTTAAAAAGCAGTGGCAGTGTTTTTTCAACGGTGAAAGAAGAACATATACTTCTCTGGATCAAAACATCCAGAATATAACATGAAAGTAGGATGCTTCCTGCTGCAAAACAATGGACTGTGATCTGTAGTTTACAGTACTACCCAGTCCTGAAGCATTCATTCCCAAATAAACTATCATTAATGGGTTCCATGTATGGCTGTACATAACAGAAAGTGTTTAATGACTTGAAAATGGCTGTATCCTCTAAGGCAAAGACAGGGACTTACAAAATCTAAATTTTACTACTGCTCTGATGAGATCATGTTACAGTTTTGAGAAAACTTGTCACTCCCTGCATGAATGTACCTACATCAATCAAACCAAATCACTACTCTCTGCTTCACTGACCTGTTGCTTTAAAAAAAACTGCACAACTAAAATGTCATACTTCAGTGACTTTTGCAAGTACTTCACTGTCGCATACTGCATCATTTCTAGGGATAAACATGTAGCACAAAAAATGAGACAGCTTTTCAAGGAGGAAAAAGATAACTGGCAAAAAATAACACTGCAGCAGTTGTCAAACTAAAATGCAACTCAGAGTAAATGCATCTGAAGGGATCACTGAATGACAGTCACTTCAAGTGTTTGCAACATAAACAATATACAAACAGTAGAAGTAAGTATTTCGGAGTTGGCATATTTTGTCACCACCAGCCCTTAATAAGTCTCCTGCACTGATGAGCACAAACTGCTCCAAAAACAAGGAAGCTTAACAGTGTAGACTACAGACTGATCTGAAAACTTAACACAGACTCTGCATTTCTGACATTCCTTCCCCAACTGGCTATTACTTGAACATTCTGCACACAGAGTACCCAGTAATGTATGTCACTGCCCCCCTCCCTCTTGGGGAAAAGAAGACAAACAAAAATGCACACAGTGTTACTTACCCTGACAAGTTTTCTCTTAGGAACCGTATGCTCCACAGAAGCGCTGTACTCTCTGCAGCAGCAGCTGTCTTCAGGCACGGACAACCGAAAATTCTCCGTCTCACCACCAGAGACAAAAAGAAAAGAAGATGAGGGGGGAAGAAAGACTGTCTGGCTGAAAAGCCCTCCGTGGGGGGGCAGGCTCACTAAAACTGCTAGCACTCCTACAGCTTTGGGTTCCTTTGCAAATACAGCTGTGAGGGAGGACCATAAAGGAAACAAATAATTTGACATTCACAGCACTCGGTTCGTCAACCAGTTCAGGATTCCTCTTCTTTCTCTTTTTCCTCACAGTTAATTTCCTACCAGCTGATTGTGTGTTAGCTGGCCTCTAAGCAGTAGTGACACCCCCCCTACACGAAGCAAACAGCTGATAGGTGGAATGTAGCTCTTTTCTGATTGGCAGGCTACAACAAGGCTATGGTTTTAAACTTCTCCACCCAGCTTTACCTTGCAATGCAGGCAAGTCACCCTAGGTCAGCATGGGAGTCTATAACAGCCACAGCGCACACAAATACACATCAGCACTTTTAACTCTTTAAGTACCACTCACACATTCCAGGTATTATAACAAAAGCACTCAATTTCCATAGCCAGCTTTCTGCTTGTGTCTCAAGCTAAGTGTCACTGTGACCTCTGCACAAGCTCCGGGTTGTAAGATAAAAAATTGATGCTCCCAGTCTACTGTTCACCTATACAGTGATTCTTACTTCTAGCAGCTGTGTAACAGAACAGTTTACAGTTTACTCATATTTTATGTGAAACTATTTCATTTACAGTTTTATGACATGCACAATATTTTACTTGTCTTCTGTCAGTACATCAAAATGCAAGAGAGTTAAGTTTTAACAGAAAATGAATGTGTACAACATATTCATTCAAATGACTGGTTCTGGGTTTTTGTGTGTGTACATACATTAACACACAAACATATACAGACCCAGACATGTACATATATATCAACACATATATATACACATTTAAATATACACACATATATACGCAATACACATGTATGCATATGCATCCTCAGTTAGCTATATAATTTCTACATTCATGCGTGCTCCTGTATAAAATCAGTTTTAACACCATCAGTCAAAACTTGCATAGTACGCCAAGTCTGGAAGTTAGTACACAAGAGTAAGGTTAAGAAATGTTAATGAGCTAGTTTCTGAGGTATAGGATTTGATTCTCTTAGACTTCATTTGTCTAAAGTCTGACCTTGAGCAAGTCACTTAAGCAGGCAGTGTTTAGTGGTCTCCTAGACTGTATGCTTAGTAATGCTCAATAAGTTTATTGGACCTACCTGGTTAACAAATGAGTATTTCTTTATTTTTATAATGGAATATTCTCCTCTCCCATTCAAATGCACTGGTACACAACAAAAATGTTAACTTTGCAATATTTTACTTGTTCTAACAGACAGTGCTGCAAGCATAGCTCTCAACCTCTTAGAGCAAGATATCTGGGCCAAGCCATGAATAAAAGTGGGACAAAGGCCCAAAAATAGGGAAATTTTTAAATATTGCTCTTACAAACTTATAAAGTTGACAGAATAACAGGTTTTGCATTAGCATGAATTTCCTGAAGGTATGAAGTCTGAAACTCAAATGTCTGCCATTATTTTTTAACTTCAGTCTTTAATGAAGTATATTCCTCATTGGTGAGATCTGATCATAAACTAATCTCACTGGAAATCCACATCCCGCCCCCACCCCAAACAAAAAAGACCATAGTGAAGAACTTCTCTAAAGCAAACTTCACACTACTCAAGACTGGTGTGGTATCCTTCAAGGCCCCTGAGCCAGAGGAAACCACAACCCAAGCTGCGGAAGCCCTTACAAATGCCTTCTATGAACACCTCCAGGACTGCATGGATCAGGCAATCCCAAATAAAACCAAGACTCTTTCCACAAAGGGCAAACGTCCAGTCTGGTGGACCCCAGCCATTAACAAACTTTACAATAAGAGGAGAAAGCTATTACATGGAAGTCACCCCTGATCATTATTAGTAAAAAAATACGAGCACTCATAAAATCAACTAAGGCCAATTTTGAGAGAAAAATTGCCATGGATTCAAAGGACAATCATAAGGCCTTTTTCAGCTATGTTAGGAACCTGGGTGGAAACTCCCAGATATGCTCAGAATTAGTCCAAAATGATACAAAAATCACTGAACCCACAGACATTGCCAACATACTGGCAGACAGGTTCAGTGCAAACTTCACCCCTCTCCCCTAAAGGAGAGATAACTATCCCAGCCGAGTGTAGCCTCCCGGACATCTCAAATGCGCAGGTGAAAGCTGCTCTCTCTAAAGCTAAAAACACAGCATCAATGGGACCGGATGGTGTCCCCGGCTGTGTGCTACACGAGCTAAATGAGGAATTAAACCCGCACATAAGGCAGCTGTTTAATCTCAGCCTTACCACAGGATACGTGCCCAAGGAGTGGCGTATGGCAACTGTGGTCCCACTCCACAAAGGTGGCGCCTCACGGACCCTGGTAATTACCGCCCATAAGCTTAACAAGTCTAGTCTGCAAAGCTATGGAGAGGATCATAATGGAGCTCATAAACAAAGATATAGGGGACTTGCAGACATTGGACCCGACCCAGTTTGGCTTTGTCAAGGGAAGATCATGCCTTTTGAACTTGGTCGACTTCGAAACATTCACCAAGGCCATTGATGAGGAAAGGCAGTCCATACAGCCTACCTTGACCTTACAAAGGCTTTCGACACAATACCCCACTCGGGTATTGTAGAAAAACTTACCAGCTTAAATGTAAACCCATATGTCACAAGATGGGTTGCAAACTGGCTTAAGGACAGAACCCACAGGGTTAGAGTTGCTGGCGCTGTGTCAGACTCCAAGCCGGTCACAAGTGGTGTCCCACAGGGCTCGGTCCTTGGCCCCCTATTGTTTGGCATCTACTTCTCAGAAGTACAGGCCAACATGGGAGGACTTTGGCTGACAAAGTCTGCAGACGACTGCAAACTGGGCGCCATAGTGGAAAGTGCATCGGACACGGATATCCTTCAGAAGGGACTCACGGAAACAGATAGCTGGTGCCAGAGCCATGGCCTGAAGTTAAACGCCAAAAATGTATAGTCATACCCTTCGGGAAAAACAAGGTAACCCCAAGCTACCATATAGGTGGCAATACACTAAGCACAGAAGAGGTTATCAGGGACCTGGGGACCCAGGTTGACAGTGGCCTTTCTTTGACACTCACGTTGCTAAAGTGGTTAGAAAGACCTTCTACATTGCCCACCTGATCATGAAGGGATTCACATCCAGATCTAGTGAGGTCATTGTTCCCTGTACTCTTCACTTATCAGACCAATGATCGAGTACAATGCCCCATTCGGGATGTATCTCACCCGACATCTGCAGCAATTGGAGAGACCCCAAAGTTCCTCACCAAAAGGATAAAGGGACTCCAAAATCTGTCATATGCTGCCAGATTGAAGAAACTCCAGCTCTATTCAGTCGCATACCATCTGCTCAGAGGTGACATGTGCCTGACATACAAGGCCATGTCCAACCCGGAATTAATGGACATGCTCCACCTCAAAAATCCAAATCCACCAAAACCACTAGAGCAAGCGACTTAAACCTTAGCACGGATATAAATAAGGCGTGCTGGAGGGATAGATTTATCACTCAGAGACTCCCTATGCTGTGGAATAAAATCCCGGTCCATGTGAGGCAGTGCACCTCGCTGACTCTGTTCAAGAGAAATCTAGACCTGTGGATGGGAGATCGTAGGTTTACCCCGGGAATCATCTCTGTGTCACTGCTGGACAGAGGCACAACAAACTAATGGGCACAGTATTTTTTCATATAAGGGGTGGCGTAAGCCACAAAAATTTGGGCTAAGCTTATAAATGCCTTAGGGCAGATAGCCTAGTATAAACCTATGAACCTATGAATGATTTGCCACTAATTTACCAGAAAAACATAATTTTATGAAAAATGGACCAAAAATACGAGGAAAAAAATCTGGAATTCTGCGAAAATCTGTACAGTTGAGAGGTATGCATGCAGTTTTACTGGATTCAAACAGTGCTGCATATTCTAAGTTTATTTAAAATGCAAATATTTAGCCTGTTTAAAACATGTAAAAAAAAAGTACAACTGTACAGAAAATACTGACCATTATTAGGATCACACCACCAAATTCTAAATGTATGTATTTAGTACATTTTAAACAAGATTGTTAAGCATGGCAGAGAGGACCACATCTGAGTTTATGCTGAGTTTTGCTTCTACCCTATTTCACATCTCAATTAAATGCAGCAAAGGCTATGAAATAGATATAGGTGGCTCTCCTATGCTCTTAACCACAATGCAACAAACAAACCAGCAAGCTGCAGTTTTTAAGCTTACAGAACAAAGTTCTGCCCTTCGCATATAAAATATGATAACGCAGTGCATTTCCTGCTCTATATTTGGTCCCCTTTCTGCAACAAGGACTAAAGGCACACCTCTAAAATTAAAAGATATGTCTATACTTTACTTAAAGTTCTCTAGCATCTGGGCAAGGATTTGGTAAATAACTTATATTTTTAAGTGCATTCATGAAATGAACTGTAAAAGGACTCCCTCCTTCATGCATCCGTGGGTTCATCCCTTCCACCAACCCCCCCCCCCCCCCAAGGGGGCTTAAACAAAAAAAAAACTATTAAAAGTACAGTACTAGAACATAAAAATGTTAGACATTATGAACATAAATTGCTGGTAACTTCAGAAAGATTGTTTTAATAATTAAACCTACATACCAAATGAAAACTTGACACAGTATGTTAGGATCTATAATGAAGGATTATCTCATTTAGCTGAGACAACAAAACACTGTAACTGAAATGTCTGAAGCAATTAGCAATAACAGCTTAACACATCACAATCCAAAAAGTCACATAGCGTAACACAAGTGCCACAGCCCTCCTGCACCTACTGAAGTGAGCTTTTGCACAACACTACCATGTACTTTTACTACCTTTAACATCTCCCAAACTCAAGGAACAGAGAATTTTATTTAAACATAGTAGAACTTTTCCTATTCTCCAAGTTGTGTAATCTCAAATACTACACTATAGCAATGACACAATAAAATCTACTGTACCGAAACATCAACAACATGAGGAGGTGATTTAAAATCTGAACATAATTTAGATGTTAGGCAAAACAGCAATCAAATGATAGTGCTCCCCTGCATTAATTAAATGAAATGAAGCACCATGCTCTCAACTGTGAATTAGATTCAAGTTTGGATGAAGGACTTAAGAGACACATCGTGGGTGGTATTTGCAGTGAAGCCTGCCAGAGAAAAGTACTAGCTTGACAGGGAGGTAGTTACCTCAGACTTGCAACTTCCCTGCATGTCTAAATGTTTCTTTCTCTCCACAGTCATTAAAACTAGGCATGCATCAAACACACTCCATCTCTGGGTGGGTCTTGCCTCCCTAGATAGACAGACCTCTCAGTAGTAAGGCTTTAGATACATGACAGAGGAGAGGAACTCCTCTGCTACAGCCACTATACAGACGGTGAGTGGTAAGCTTGAAGGCAGCAACTGATGAAACATTGCTTCTACAGTAAAAGCTTTTACATCTTACCATTTTTATAATGTAATAAACTTTTCTCAGTGTTTCCTGAACCAGACTGTGTTTCTAACAAGCCTGAAGGCAAGTGATTTTCATTAGATGCTTTGGGTAACATGTTGCAGGAGAGTGAGCAATGCTGTATAGTGAAGGATTCATTCCACCTTCTGCGGTGATGCTCTCTTTATGCCCCTGCCCACTCTGTAACCAGCCAATACCTTCTGCAGTGCCTAGTTTCCACCAGGAGCACGTTAGTACTTGTTCCATCAACAAAGCTTCCCTCCCTTCCATCCTGAGAGGGTGAACTTGCATCCACTTCTTCACTCTTCTTTCAGTCCTTACTAGGGTTACCTACCATATTTGGTTATATGAAAAAGAAGAAGAAAAAATATGTGCTGGTTTTATACCAGCACATATTTTTCCGTCCTCTTAGGGTTGCCAGATTCTTGACTGGCCAGGTTGGGACAAAAGGTCTTTCAAAAAAAAATAAAAAAAAAAAAAAAAAAAAAAAAAAGTAGCTCACTGCTTGGCAATTTTTGATTGGCCCATATGCTGTTATACGAGCCAATCAAAAACTTGCACAGCGGACCCTCTTCTATTCAATGCGGAACAACAAGCAATTCCGCACTGAACAGAGCTCCGTTTTTTGATTTTTTTGATTGGCTCATATACGAGCCAATCAAAAACTCACACAGCGGACCCTCTTCTGTTCAATAAAAATAAAACATGTACTTTAGTGAACTGCAGACTAAACAGCTGGAGCATTTCCTAAACACAAAAAGGAATACATCTTTCTGCAAAAAAAAGGTGAAGGCTATGCCAGAGGCTCCCCCCAAATGTGGGTGAAACAGAAGCAGATCTTAGCTAGATTACTATGGAAAGTTTATGCCTAACCAAAGTAGTGTTAGCACTGCTGTGCACACTGTTGTTGTGGCAAAGGAAATGAATAAGAAATGTTTTCAGAATACAAAGTAATACTGATTTGTGTTGAAATGATAGTACCTACAATCCAGACACCAGTATCACTTATAATGCATCAACTCATTGCACAGATGCATTTATTCAACAGTTTCTATCTTCAAGGGATTAAAGACCATGCCTTTGGGGGAAGAAAGATTAAAAGGTATAGGCATTAAAATATGGTTGTGTAAGCTGCACTTACCTACAAGAAAATAGATGTTCAGCTGCAGTGTCAGCGGTACAACAGGTAGCACACTCAACATTTTAATATTAAACTCATTCTTCTAAATAGAGATTTAAATAAATAGTAGGTAGTACCCCCCTCGACCTTTTATACTTTTTTATATTTTTATATATTTTTATACTTTTATATTGTATGCATTAAGTTGTATGATGTGATATGCTGTTTCTATTGTCAAGCAGTTTTTAATTTTAAGCTTTTAAAATTTTTCACACTAGGTATAAAACTTTTTATACTAGGTATATGGTTTTAAGGATTAATTCGGTAGTTGATGGCAATGATAAGCTTGGTATAAATGCTGTGTTTTACTCTTCTTTGATTGTCTGATGAAGTGGCGGGTGCCACGAGAGCGCTCACCTCTTTGACTAATAAAGCTGTTATTCTACATAGCTGTTGCTGCTACCTCCTGCTTTGTTTTTTTTACTGTTCAAATATGCAAATCTGTTTATACATATTCATAATTTCCTTTACAATCATACTACATTTTCATTCCTATAAGATTCCCACTCCTTTTTCCACAACCACCATCTGATTTTTACTTAACATTGTTGCTAAAATCCACTTACATTAAACATAATTTCATTTATTCTTTCATTATATATATGTATGTATATATATATATATATATATTATATATATATATATATATATATATATATATATATATATATATATATATATATATATATATATATATATATACATATATATATAACGTAGAACGTGAAATAACTTTTTATGTAGTCTTTTAACATATTCTTTACTTTTATTCTGATATCCATATTTATTTTGACCACTTCTTTTATATCTTTGAAAAAATTTTTACATAGTTTTCCCCATAACGTTTTTACTATTTTACATTTCAAAAACACTTTGTCTGTTAACTTTTTACTTCCATCTTTTTTTCACTACCTTCTTTGTTTCATTAAACATTTTGTGTACATATTGTACTACACTATCCATAATATTTTCCTGAGTTCTTTCTATTTCTCTTTTTACATTTTTTATTTTACTACCATCTTCTTTTACTAATCTACTTTAGTAACTTGATACTACTTCTCTTTTCCCTGTAACAATATCTTTTCTTACATAATTCTTGTATTTTTCTTGATTTCTTTCATATAATTCTTTTTCTTTGTCAAGTACTTTCTGTCATTATGTTCTAAATCATCCAGTGCATCATATGTTCTTTTACATTTTTATTTCTATACTCTTCAATCATCACATTGCCACTGTAATCAAACATTTTTATATTTTCCCTTAAATATCATCCACCATTCAGACCAATTTTATACAATGTTCTCACAGTAATATGATCTTTCCATAACCGTATTAGTAAATCTCTTTCCTTCTTCATTCCATGTTTTCGCATTTATGCTTTTTATACCTTTGCCTATTTATTTATATATATATATATATATATATATATATATATATATATATTTGCGGTGGTGGTGCTGCAGTAGCGTTGTCGCCTCATAGCAAGACGTTGTCCCGTTCGATTCTCAGCTAGAGCGTCTTCTGTGTGGAGGCATACGTGAATGGGGCGTGCCTTCATTGAAGGTTGTGCGTCAGGGCTGGTAACCCGGTACGTAAAAATCCACTACCAATCATTAGCGGACCGGAGTTCCACTGTGGCGACCCCTAACCAGGAAAAGCCGAAAGACACAAACATATATATATATATATATATATATATATATGTATAGACACACACAAACACACACATTTGCCTATTTTTATACATTCCTTGTTTTTCTTTAACTCTAGCCATATTGCCTTCCCTTCCTCTATAACGAAACCTTCTGATACTATAAAATAATTTATTTCAGTTCTATAAATACCCCTTTTGTAAGTCCATGAATTTTTGTTCCAAAGTTTTAAACTTACCACATTTTATAACTTCTAACATTTTTCTTCTATAATTTCCTTTCTTTTCATGCTTGCCTCTTAAATCACAAATAAAATTTGTTTTTACTATAATATTCATATTTATCACTTCAGTCTAAAATATGATGAAATAAGCTTTCCCTCCCTTTACAATTAGTATAAGTTATAATGTTATAATTCTATATACTTGTTCTTTCCATTAAAATGTACAATGGTTAATCTTCTCATTTTTGCTAAAGTTATATCTAGTATATTTACTGTACTTCTACAGAATACGGCTATTCCAGAACATCTCTCATTTCCCAAATTCCAAATTATCTTTCTTCCCTATACTTTCTCCATTTGTAATCTTTCTTCATTTGTTAACAATCTTGTGTCTTCTAATAAAATTACATCTATATCACATGTTTTACACCACTCCAAACTTCCTATTCTTCATACTATATTTTTAATACTATTCACATTTAAGGAAAGCACTCTAAAATTTTCATTTTCCTTAACTACTAGAGTAGCTTTCTTAATATGCCCTTCTAAGCCTAAATGATGCCCTTCCCCCAAGGTGAGAATCAAACATTATACTTTGTATCTGTGAGTCAAATACCTTAACCATTATACCAAGCCCCAGTCTTTAGCTGAATATGTTCTTTTTTATTCATTTCCTTTTTCTTTTATACTTATAGGTTCATAGGTTCATACTAGGCTATCTGCCCTAGGGCAATTATAAGCCTAGCCAGAGTGTGCCTGGCTTTCGCCACCCCTTGGAATGAGGATACTGTGCTCATTTAGGATTTAGTTTACTGCGCCTCTGTCTAGCAGTGACCCAGAGATGACCCCCGGGGTAAACCTACGATCTCCCATCCACTCGTCAAGATTTCTCTTGAAGAGAGTCAGTGAGGGGCTCTGCCTAACATGGACTGGGATTCTGCTCCAAAGTGAGGGGAGCCTCTGGGTTATGAATCTGCCCCTCCAGCACGTCCTATTTATTTCTGTGTTGAGGTTCAAATCACTCGTTCTAGTGGCTCTGGTGGATTTGGATTTTCTGAGGTGGAGCATGTCCATTAATTCTGGATTGGACATGGCCTTGTATGTCAGGCATAGATCGCCACTGAGTAGGCAGTATGCGACTGAATAGAGCTGGAGTTTTTTAGCCGGGCAGCATATGGCATATGTTTGAGACCCATGATCCTCTTGGTGAGGTACTTTTGGGGTCTTTCTAACTGCTGCAGGTGTCGGGTAAGGTACATCCCAAATGGGGCAATGTACTCAATTATGGGCCTGATAAGGGAGGAGTAAAGGGGCACAATGACCTCTCTTGATCTAGATGTGAATCCTTTCATGATAAGGTGGGCAATGTAGAAGGTCTTTCTAACCACTTTGGCAATGCGAGTGTCAAATGAGAGGTTGCTGTCAACTTGGGTCCCTAGGTCCCTGATTACTTCTTCCGTACTTAATGGATTACCACCTATGTGGTAATTTGTGGGTACTCTGTTCTTCCCAAAGGGTATGACTATACATTTTTTGGCATTTAGTTTAAAGCCATGGCTCTGGCACCAGTTATCTGTTTCTACGAGACCTTTTTGAAGGATGCTTGTGTCCGCTGGAGAATCAATTATGGCTCCCAGTTTGCAGTCATCTGCGAACTTGGTCAGCCACAATCCTCATATGTTAGCTTGTACCTCAGAAAAATAAATGCCGAACAAGAGAGGTCCCAGGATCGAGCCCTGTGGGACGCCACTTGTGACTGGTTTAAAGTCTGACATGGCTCCAGCAATTCTGACCTTGTGGGTTCTGTCCTTGAGCCAGTTTGCAACCCATCTTATGACATAGGGGTTTACATTTAAGCTGGTGAGCTTGTCTATGATGCCCGAGTGGGGTATTGTGTCGAAGGCTTTTGCAAGGTCAAGGTAGGCTGTGTGAACTGCCTTACCCTCATCAATGGCCTTAGTGACTGTTTCAAAGAAGTCGACCAGGTTCAAGAGGCAGGATATGCCCTTGACAAAGCCGAATTGGGTAGGATCCAATGTCTGTAGATCCCCAATGTCTTTGTTTATGAGTTCCATAATGATCCTCTCAATAGCTTTGCAGACCAGGCTCGTCAAGCTTATGGGGCAGTAATTTCTAGGGTCCGTAGAGGCACCTCCTTTGTGGAGTGGGGCCACTGTTGCTGTGCGCCATTCTTTGGATACATATCCTGTAGTAAGGCTAAGATTAAACAGCAGCCTTATGTGCGGGTTTAGTTCTTCTTGGAGTTCATGTATCACGCAACCTGGGACACCGTCTGGTCCCATTGATGCTGTGTTTTTAGCTTTGGAGAGGGCGGCTCTCACCTGGGCATCAGAGATGTCAGGGAGCCAACACTCTGCTGGGATAGATATTTGTCCTTTGGGGGGGGGGGGGATTTGCACTGAACCTGTCAGCCAGTATGTTGGCAATATCTGTGGGTTCAGTGTATTTTTTGTCATTTTGGACTAATTCTGAGCATATCTGGGAGTTTCCACCCAGGTTTCTAACATAACTAAAGAAGGCCTTGTGATTGTCTTTAGTGTCTTGTGCAACTTTTCTCTCAAAGTTGGCCTTGGATGATTTTATGAGTGATCGTAGTTTTTTGCTAGTACTGATCAGAGATGCCTTCCTTTTTATGGATTTTGCTATATCATGTAGTAGCTTCCTCCTTCTGTTGTATAGTTTATTAATGGTTGGGGTCCACCAGACAGGACGCCTGCCTTTGGGGGAATGTGTCTTGGTTTTATTTGGATGATCCATGTATTCTTGAAGGTGTCCATAAAATGCGTTTATATAGGATTCAGCGGACTGGGCTGTGGTTTCCACTGGCCCTGGGGCCTTGAAGGATACCACTTCAGTCTTAAGAAGTGTGAAGTCAGCTTTTGAGAATTTCTTCACTGTGGTCTTCTGTGCTGGGGGTGGGGGTGGGATGTGGATTTACACTGAGATTAATTTATGGTCTGATCTCACCAATGAGGGGTATACTTCCGGTGTGGAGCATTATGTCCCCATGTTTGTGATGATCAGGTCTAATATGTTATCCCCTCTTGTGGGAGTGGTGACTAGTTGTTCCATAGCCCTATAAATTTTCTTTTTCTGTCTTTTACCCTTTACCAATAGAATTATTTTTTCCCCTCTTACTCCCTTCCAATTTATGTGTTCTTTGTTTATTTCAGAACCTTCTTCTGTCCTCTATTATTTTTTTCTCATCTAATTTTCTTCTATTTCCTACTACTTCTAAAAATGTATTCTCTTTGTTCATTTTCTTCTTTTTTTTCCTTACTCCATGTTTGCTATCCATCCATAAATATCCAATTTTGTTAAATTTATAACATTTCAATTCACATTTTATCGCATCATGTCCCATTTCCCCTCAGATATAACATTTTCTTTTTTTCAGTTACTTACGAAATGCCCATCTTTTCCACAGGAAAAAAATGTTTTGGGTTGTCCCAGTATTTACAACACCCCTATTTTCCGCCACATTTATCATGCTTGGTATATGCATATTTTTTTTCTCTTTTTATTTTTATCACAATGTTACAGCCCATAAACCTGTTTGTCATAAACTTTTGCAATGTCCAGTACTTCTTTGCATAAACTTTCAAATGTCCTTTCAAAGTGTCTCTTTCTACCTCTGTTCGAAATTGTACATGAATCTTATTTTTTGTTTCTCTGTTAAATGCTTTTATTGCATAAAGATTTCATGGATTACTGTCTTTTTTCATATTTTCCAAGAAAATTTTCCATTGAACAAACTATCTCAAATATAATTTCATAAAATGTCTCTGTTAATAAGAATAAATGTTCTTATCTCGTGCTTTTAGACCCAAAGGAGCTAGTATATTGTCCCACACTTCATACCTGTCCATTTCTTTGTCTTCTTTACTTTCAATCCTTACCACTTACTTCTGTTTTTCATTTTCTTCTACCTTTTCTGCTACTCCACGTTTGCCTTCTTTTACTTTCATACGTTTTCTTTTCCCTCTAACCACTATTCTTCAGGATTGTCTCTGCATCTTCCTTTTGTATTTTCTCCAGAATGTCCCCCCAGGAAACATCTCCTTCATTTTTTGGCTCATTCTGCACAACCATTCCAGGTAAATCATCCCACAACCCTGCCGACTGGAGAGTTGTAATTATACATCCATCATTTGCTGACATCTCCATCAAACAGGTTTCTCTGAAACATTTCCTCAGAATCCTGCACACATTTTCCAGTCTTGATATTTGGTTTCTACTTCATTTCTTTCACCATTCCATCATCTCCTTCTCTCTCCATCGGCCTCCCTGTTTCTCCAGGCTGCCTTTGTGCCTGGAATGGAAACAGGAAGTGCTCCTCCAAAATGGATCCCACTTACAACAATGATGAATAGGGCAAGTTCCCCAACGTCCTGGACTATTTTCCCCTAATAGTATAAATGTCATCTTGGGTTTCCTCCTATAAAGAGGCCACTAGCCTAATAAGATTAACCCAGTCAGCAAAATAAAAATTCCTAATGGCTGCAGTAGCCTTGAGGTTATACAGTTTTTGTCCTGCTAAGAAAAAAAACAGTCTCAGATATAATGTCATAAAACGTCTCTTTGTTAATAAGAATAAATGCTCTTACCTCGTGCTTTTACACCTAAGGGCACCATTAAATTGCCCCACACAACAAACAACCAGCTTCTAACAGTTCTGGCTCCCTCCCACACCTTCACCCTGATTGCTGATTTGGCAGCTCTGTGGAGGGAAAAATGGGCAGCCTTGTGGAGAGAAAAATCAGCAGCAAAAAGTGAAGAATCTTCAGGACTTTCTTGCGTACTCATCCTGAACCACTAAAACATGAAATAAATAATCTTATACTTCAACAACTATAAACAAAAGTAGGGGAATGGCGGGTGGGTGCTGCTACTGCAGCAGTGAGGAATTTGAGCATCTACTGTTGTGTGTAAGTGCAACTTACACAACTGTACTATGTTCATCACTTCCACTGCTATCTGACCTGGAAGGAGGAAGCATATGGATCCAAGAGCCTCTAAAGAATGGATCTAGCAAAGTCTGTCCTAGATGTAGAAAAAAAAAATCCAGTTTGCAATGTCTTGTAAAGGTATGTACATAGGACCATGTAGCTGCCTCTAGAATACTTGTAGAGTCCACCCCTTTCCAGTATACCATATAGGGTTGGAGGGTGGCATAATGGTTCAGGTGTTTGACTTACAAACACAAGGTGTCGGGTTTGAGTCTCACAAGGGATGACTGACTAGGCTTAAATTGGCTTGCAAGGGTAGTTAGCCTAGTACTAATCTATGAACCTATGAAGAAAACAAGGCTCTAGGATAATGAGCCTTTTTACTGTCTGGAACTAATTTATCATACTGGGAAAACAAAAAGCAATAGCTGATGATAACCATCTGGAAATACTCTGTTTGGACAAGGGTTGCCCTTTCTTTGTCCCAACATACAAAACAAATAGCTGCTTTAGCTTTTCTAAAGGACTTAGTTGCGTCAAGATGGTACCTAAGCTGCCTATGCAAGAGCAGAGTATGTGGAATCCTTTCTCCCGGACTCTGAGAATCCATGAATAACACAGTGAGATTGATGGTGTGATTCAGAGTGAACTCTGAAACAACCTAGGGCATGAATGAGAAATTTATTCTTATAGAAATCCTATCTCTAGGGAAGACTAGATAGTGCTTACCCCAAAATGAGAGCTTGCAACCCGGATACCCTTCTTGCAGATGTCAGAGCAATGAGAAGAACAGTTTTCCATGTAATGAACATTAAGTCTGCTTGATGAACATGTTAAAATGAAGATATAGTTAACTTTTCCAGCCCAAAGTTAAGATCCAAAGAAGCAGCAACCTGTTTACGAGGAGGTCTCAGGTGTAAAACTCCCCTAAGAAACTGGTTCAAAAAAACATAGAAGCAAGTGGAGATTCCATGGGCAGACATATTGAGATAGCCACAATATATCTTGATTTTGTTGTAGAGAGACCACAGGATCATAAATCACACAAATATTTGAGCACAAGTGGTACATAATCCCTAATAGGATCCTGGTTATTGGATAGATGCCAACTAAAATACTTCTCCACTTAGCAAAATAAGATTTTCTAGTAGCAACTTTTCTTGCCTTCTTTAGTACCTCCTGCACAACATCTGGAAAGAGGTGCTTAAAAGGAATTAGAACAGAATTATCCAGGAAGTTAGCTGTAGAAGTTTGAGATTAGCGTGTATCAAACATCTCTTGTCTTGAGCAAGTAGTTCGAGTTTGTGAGGAATACTGTGGTAATTGCCCTTGGCCAATTTCATAAAGAGGAAGAATCAATGTTGCCAGAGCCAAAAGGGAATCACCACAATGATTTTTTGGACAGTTATGAATCTACAGAATTGCCCTGTACATCAGTTACGTACTCACCATAATGGTAGATCTGTATTTGTTTCCATCTGGTTCAACCTGTGGGTTATCAGATCTGACTCAGATCCAATGCCAGTAGACCCCCACAACTTCAGCTCAGCAAGTTCTGCCTCCTCTACCCATACCACCCCATTTCACTAGAAATGCTTCAGATCTAGTTTGCCACCTCTCCATCCACTAAACCCTGAAATTTAGACCTTGAGGGAAAAAGGCCAAGAACCCAAAAACAACAGGAGGCTCTCTGGTCAATCATCCTTTAGGTAACAGACTAGCCCAAATAGGCAGTAGCAAGTGGGGGGAGGCAGAGGCTGAACCAGATGGAAACAGATATCATGGATCATTATGGGAGTACAAAACTTTCATACCCAATTCATATCTGATGTTGTCTTTTCCATCTGAGTTAAACCTGTTGGACAGAGTCCTCAGTCACTGATCACCTAAGGGAGATCTCATGAAAGGATATTGCACAATATGATGGAACCAAACAAAGCTCTGGACCTGGATTGGATATCCATGACCTACCCAAGTTGCAGCTGCACAAATGTAATCTAAAGAAGCTCTGAAGAAAAATACTTAAAAAGTAGTCAAAACTCTGGTAGAGTGACCTTTGCATTTGTGATGCAAAGACTTTCCCATCAAGCCATACCTGAGGAAAATACAATGAGAAAGCCATTTGGACAAAGTTACCTTAGAAACTGGAGCACCCAACCTGGACTTAAAAAATGAGACAGTTGATTAGATTTTCTAAAGGGTCTTGTACTATCCAAAGAGGATCTCAATTGCCTGAGAACGTCAAGGCAATGCAGAAGATAAAGTCTGGCAAATGGATGGATGGATTCAAATTATTTTCTGATACCTCTTTAGGCACAGAAGAGGGGATACAGTCTGCTTTTACTGTATTTGTGTTTCTTCCTACTTTATTACTTTATTTTGCATTTGCTGCTTGTTCTTAAAAGTACTCAATTGCATTTATTCCACTGCATTTATTACTGCTTGTTAGTAGCCTGATTAAATTGTAACTGTTATTCTAAGCCTTTGGTTGAAGCACTTGGGCTTCAGACCACTTGTTTTACATTAAGAAGGCTTGTAGTCTACACTGTTGTGGCAGGACAGGTAGCTTACATCCTTCTAATTTGGGAGTTGCTGATTGAAGGCTAAGTGTCTGTTGTTCTAAAAGTGTATTAGTTCTGGTTTAAGCACTTGGGCTTTGGGCCAGTTATTTTACATTAAGAAGGTGTGGTCTGCACTCTTTTGGGAGAACAGGGTAGATTCTGCCCTTCTGAGCTGGGAGTTTCTGGTTAAAGGTTTATTGTGCTTGCTTATTTGAACTGTTTCTTTCTGAAATTGATACACCTTTTTTTTGCTGTAGCATAGACTAAATTCAGACCTGCTGAATCTAGCTTTGTTTGTATAACTTGAGCACTAGTCCAGACCATCTTTTTGGAGAAGGTTCCCTTGCACCCTAGTGGCAGGAGTGCGCAGTTAGAACTTGCCTGATCGAAGACTGCTGGAATGGGGCTCAGTTTTTAGCTTTTTATTGGTTAATTGGTTAATGTGTTTAAATCAGTTTGCTCATTTGCTACTGTTATATTAAAAAAAAAAAAAAAAACACTTTATGCATCGCTGCTTAGCTATGGTTAAACTATTCCCAGCGCCATAAAGTCTGCTTTCCCTTAGAATGAGCCAATTTTCTAGTTTTAGCACTAAAGTCTGTTTCTTTGACCTCAGTATTTGTTCAGAACTCATTGTAAGCACTAAATAAGCTACAAATTACTACAACACTCAACTTTCCTCACTTGTCTAGAGGAAAACAGTTTTTAGTGCTTAATAAATAAGCACCTATCCAGGCATGTATAAGGGTCAGCTCCCGGTGTTTTCTCCTGTCTACCTAATGAATCTGGGCATCTTGCGGCAATGCAGCAATTGCCTCATGTAAACAGACAACCCTCTCCTTCTACCACCCAACACTACAACCTGTGAGAGATGCACTTCTATAGCCAAATTGGAAGCAAAGCTCTCTTCACCCAAGACTGGACTAGACAGTCAGGAGGAGAAGGTAAACACTTGCACCACACCACACTCATCACATAGTCCTACACAACCTACATCACCAAAACACACACCTACATTCATGGAGGCTCTCAATAAAAATCTGCTCAAGCAACAGAGACCTTCCAAGCAGAAACAGAAGCAACCTCCACCCCCCAACACAACCCAAATGACACATAGCCCACAAACTCAGTGTGCCACTCAACCACAGCCCATAAGGCATAAGAACGTACCCAATACTCTAGTCATTGGTGACTCTATAGTCAGACACACTCATGTTCCACTCACCAGGCTAAACAAGGAGAAAGTTACTGTCAGTTGTCTGTTGGGTGCCAGGATCTGCCACATAACGCACACACTCAGGTTACTCCACAAGAAGTACAAATATGACTCTGTCATTGTCCATGTTGGTGTGAATGACCTGAGATGTACCTTCCTGGACTGCATGAAAAGAGACATGGAGGAGCTCTCCAATCTTGTAGCCCAGGCAGGTATGACCTTAGCCCTGAGTAGCATCCTGCCATCACCCAGAATGATACCACAGTACAAGGACAAAATGATTGACTTCAACAATTTTCTAAGCTTCTGGTATCATTCTAAGGGGATCCAGTATCTGTCTGCCTGGGATGACATGATCGACAGACCACAATGCTTTGCCAGAGATGGCCTGCATCTGTCGCCCTTGGGATTCCAGATACTAGCCAAGGCTCTTGCCACCCCTATAGTGCCTTTTTTAAGCAAGGTTCAAATGACAAATTCACCACCTTAACAGGTACAAGCAAGCAAAATCTGAGGGTAATGCTATTCAATGCTAGAAGTCTAAACCTCAAAATGCATTCACTCGAGGCACTGCTTAAATGGAGAACATCTACATCTGTGCAGTGACAGAGACCTGGTTCAAGGCTCCAGAGAGCACCCCTGCATTACCAGGCTATAATTCATACAACACCTTTTGGCCACCTAACCTGAACCGAAACACTAAAGGTGGAGGTGTGCCCATACTCATTAAGGATATCCAGACCTCCAGGCTAGTTGCCCAGCATAATGCATCCAAGTGCAACTAACTCTGGGCAAGACCGCAATCCAAATTGTAACTTGCTACAGATTCCCCCACCATGCTCCAGGATTCCCACTCCTCATTTCTTGATACACTGGAAAATATTAGGGTACAACCCAACACCCTAATAATGGGCGATTTCAACTACCCCACCATTAACTGGGAAAACTACTCATATACCAACTCTTTTGTTCAACGTTTTCTGGAATTCATAAATTCCAATGCCTTGCATCAACTTATCCACACCCCCACCAGGGGCAACAATATCCTAGACCTGGTCATTACCTACACGGGCGACCGGTGTTCCACACCAGAGGTCAATTCCTCGTTGGTCAGATCTGACCACAAGCTAATCACCCTAGACATCCACATCCCACCCCCACCCCACCATTAGAGAAACCACCATAAAAAATTTCTCCAAAGCCAACTTCACGCTTCTTAAGACAGAAGTGGCAAACTTCACGACACCCATGCAGAAAGACAATAGAGGAACGACTGTTGAATCCTACACAAATGCACTTTATAAGCACTTACACAAGTGCATGGATCATAAGATAAAGAAAACTGCCAGGAACCACCATGAACAAGTAAAACGATTTTATTATGGAACGAGCGCTTTCACGCACACACAGGTACGCTTCATCAGGTTACAAATTACACAAAAACATTGCAGGTTATATACAAAAACAGTATCAATTAAATAATTAATTAACCAGCCAATAACCATTTAATTGAGACAATGATCATTCCATATTTAAAAAGACAGATTCAAGATTCTGTTTAGTATAGAGCTTTTTATATATAGCCTTTTTGATGCCTATATTAAGGCGCATAAATTCAATCAAAATACATTCACAGAAACATATCAACAATATTTCCATCGAGCGTACCTATAAACAATCACATGGCTAGACATTCCGTTCATTATTAACGGGTCTAAAGCACAAAATGCCTCATTGTTTCCCGTAGTAAATCTAACATAACATCCGCCAGAATCAATTTGACACGAAGCAGATATATAACATAACGGGTTATATCTTAATATATTAACCCTTTTATTGGATTTATAATTAGCCAAAGTTTATGTTAGCCAGGCATAAAAGTGCTACTTAATCAAGACACTAACCATTACACTAAAACATTCTACTGTTGATATCCTGTGTGTCCTTTTTTAAAAATATATACTAAAACTAGCCAAAAATTATATTAGCCAGGTACATAGATCCTAGTTCATAAAAGCAGGTCATTAAAAATATTTTTCTGTTCATATAAATGTATTCTAGATATCTAAAAGGTGTAGGTCTCTAGTCAAATATGCCTAGTATTAGCAGCCTAACATTAATCATTATTCATAGAAGCATATAATAACGTTACAATTCAAAGGGATGCTACAGATACATCATAATAAAGCATGATCACTGAGGCATACTTATTCATGTTTGCATATCCATATAGTTTCACTGTTTCTCATATTGCTTATAGCAAGAATTATTATTTAAACAGTTTCAAGATACAAAATTTCAACTTTAATAAACATTCCACTGCCACAAATTATATCAAACATATTATTACATTATCAATAATATTATATAAATATATTGCAAACCAACATAAATTCATGTTGAGTATATCATAAAGGTGGCGTGCTGGTCAATTATATAGTGGGCAGTGAATATCAAGAGTTCAAGGTATAAAATATAAAAAGATGACTTACATGCCAGTCATGGTTAAAGCACCAAAAAATGCTTATGGTACATTCAAATATTATAAACCTGAAAGTGGTATGTCAGGTGTATTACAGACACTATATAACAACCTATACATAGAATACATGATGTGAGTAAAAATAAAAACTAGAACCATTTAAATAACATAGCCATCAATCAAGACGATCCTAAGAGAGCAGGACGAATACTGACCATTGTATTAAGTCCAGGTGGAATATGGGCTTTCATTCTCAGTATCCATTTAAGTTCAAACATCTCAATAGTGCCTATATGATCTCCTTCTCTCTTATTAGGGTTTATCACCTGTAGGACCAAAAAGCTGAAGCTATGTTGGGGTCTGTGCATCGCTAGGGCATTAGTGAGATTGAGCTTTTTGATATCGTAGACATGGTTATAAATACGATCCCTAAGTCGACGCGATGTCATCCCTACATAATATGCATCACATTGATTGCAAACTGCAAGGTAGATGACATTCTGTGTGTTGCAGGTAGCATAAAAAGTAGGTTTAAAATCCATACTAATGCCTGAGATGTTAAGGTTTTGGATTTTACTAATGTATTTACATAGTGAGCACCTACCACATGCAAAAGTGCCTGTTTTAAAGTTTGCCCTTATGTCAGTGGGAGCTATATCTAGTCTTTCTTTACAAAGTAGTCTTTTTAAATTTAAACAATTAGTAAACCTGAATACAGGTTTCTTCCCTACTAATTGTGAGAGAGCAGGATCTAGAAGCAATATCTTCCAATTTCCCCTGATAATTTTAATTAATTGCTCAACATCATTAGTATATTTAATTCCATATGTTAGGTCTTTACCATTCTCTCTCCTCTGATGGACATAGCCTGTCTTTGTTATATGTGTAGGCATTCCAAGGAGGGTATCTGTTACACTATTAACTAAATCAGCTGGATAACCTCTATCCATAAAATACTGCTTCTGATGCTTTATTAGTTCCATAGCATCCAACTCATTACTACATATTCTAAGTATTCTGGTCATCTGACCTTTCACAATATTACGAAATACATAGCGTGGATGTAGACTGTCATAATGTAGGATACTATTTCTCCAACATGATTTTCTAAATAAAGTAGTGGTAATACTACCACAATTATCCTTGGTAATGGTAATATCCAAAAAATTGGCGCTTATTAAAGAGCTTTCATAGGTAAAATTAAAAAATGAAGTAGTGGAGTTCATATAACAAATGAACTCCTTCAACATATCCATGTCTCCATTCCAAAGCATCAGAACGTCATCAGTGAATCTAGGGTCATTAAATATGTGCTCTTTTTCCCATCTATAGACCACCAGGTTAGCGTATGCATTGGCACAGGGAGTGCCCATTGCCACTCCCCATGTCTGTGCATACACTTTATTGTCAAACAAAAAGATGTTATTATTCAAAACCAGGTCTAATAGGCAGCAGATGTTCATTACCTCATTGCTCTCAATGGTACCAAGCTCAACTAGATGAGACCTAATTGCATCAAGGCCATAGTCATTAGGAATGCTAGTAAACAAGCTCTTAATGTCTAGCGTGACTAGTAGAGTATCCTTATTGATGTTGTTTCTAACTGAGTCTAATTTCAGATCATCCAGGAGTTCATAAGAATTCTTTAGGATGGTAGGAACAGCCTTGACCATGTCTCCTAGTTTAGATTGTACATATAATGAAGCATTTTCAGTGACCCAGTGTTCACCTGATACTATGGGTCGTAAAGGGGGCGGATCTTCATTTTTATGAAGCTTAGGTAATCCCTTGATCAGGGGAATTAAAGGTGACTCTATCATTAGAAAATCGTATAATGCTTTATCTATAGATCTAGTCATAAGCAAATCATAGACAGTATCATGCACATAATTAATAGTCGATGTTATCTTACTTCTATCTATTATTTTATATGCCTTATCATTGTTAAGCATATTATACATTAGCTCTTTATAAAAAGAGAAGTATCCAATGCAACAATCCCCCCTCCCTTATCAGCTGGTTTAAAGACTAGGCTTGCATCATGACAAAAGTTATCCAAAGAACATCTTTGTGTATGATTCAAATTAATAAATGTACCTTTATGCTTTTTCTGTTCATAGTACGAATAAAACTCATTTTCACATGCACGCATGAAACATTCAGCAGTTTGTGGTGTTGGAGGCATAAAACAACTTTTTCTCTTATACAGTGTAGTTTTATAGTCAAACTCAGTGTTTACAGATGAATTATTCTTAAATAGTACCTTCAATGACAGCTTTCTTACAAACAGGCGTAAGCCTATAAGCGTGTCAGACAATGTGCTTCCCTTAGAATGGATATATGACAAACCTTTATTCAAAATAAACTGTTCGTCTGATGAGAAAGTTCTCGATGTCAGATTAAAGAACAGGTTTCTCAGTTCCTTGCTCTCCTTCTCCGTTCTGGCGTTTCCGCTGACATTTTCCTTTTCATTCTCCCCCGACTTACTGAGCGCGTGCGTGTTGCGCTCTTGTAAGGAAGGGGGAAGTTTAAAGGTACAGGTACGATAGACATGTTGTTTAAGCTATTAATCTTTGGTTTAGCACCCAGATTATCATTATTAATCAAACCCTGTTGATTACAGGGTAAAGAAACATTGGATTGACCAGATCCCCGGTTAATGATGTCACTGGCCTGACTATCGGCCATGGAACGAACTGCCAATGCTTCAGTCGTAGTATCAAGCTCATCGCACATCACCTGTGAAGTTTCAGGTACATTAGAGGGTTGGATTCCTTGTTGTTGATTGGTTCTAGGCCAAACAAAGATGCGACCTAGCTGAAAGTCCTGGTAGTCGCGTCTTAGCTTCTTGAGTTTGATTTGTTCCAGTTTATTACTGTAGAGTGCTAGCTGCTTGTTCATGTTATGTACTTTAGACATACAAAAATCAGCTGAGTAGTTCATGGTGAGAGACTTATATTGTTCTTCCACCTTTGTTATAAGCTCGGCCTCAATGGGTGCAAAGTAGTCTAATAGCAAATGTAAATACTTGTTGCCAAACTCAATGTTGAGCTGTTGCCACTTCCGTAGTAGCTCGGGGTGGCTATCCCCGTAGCTCGGCATGCACAGTACCCTCATGCCACGGGGGATAACCTTGAAGTGGAGACAGGCTTGTAGATGCCTCTTTTGCCAGATAAGTCTGTACAGACGATACAAGTCATTTTCCAAACTTCTCAACCGACTAAAAAAGTCATGCAGGTTTTCAACACCGCTGACAGTGTTAACAGCAACATCACCTTTAATGTCCAAAAGCAACAGCGGATTTTCCTTTTGATAAAGCAGGTTATTCCAAATGCACTTTATAAGCACTTACACAAGTGCATGGATCATGCTATTCCTAACAGAACCAAGATGCTATCCTTCAAAAAAAGGAAGCCAATCTGGTGGTCCCCTGTCATACACGAACTCTACAGCAGAAGAAAGAAACTGTTACAAAAAAAAGAAACTGTTACAAAAAAAGAGTACAGTCCCATGATTGGAGGAACTCCCTGGTCAGCCTCAGTAAAAAGCCGAGCTCCCTCATAAAATCCTCCAAAGCTAGTTACGAAAACAAAATTGCCACTGATTCTAAAGACAACCACAAAGCATTCTATAGCTATGTAAGGAATCTCAATGGCAACACTCAGATCTGCTCTGAGTTACAACACAATGGCACTAAATATACAGAACCAATTGATATTGCCAACATCCTGGCAGATAGGTTCAGTGCTAACTTTACCCCCCTCTCACCCCCTAAAGGGCCCATCTCTATACCGGAAGAATGCAAGGTTCCTGTAATCACGGCTGCACCAGTAAAAACCACACTCTCCAAAGCCAAGAACACAGCATCCAAGGGACCTGACAACATCCCAAGCTGCATTCTACACGAACTGCAGAACAAACTGGCACCCCACCTAAGCACCATGTTCAATCATAGCCTCATCTCAGGCTTTGTGCCCACTGAATGGCACACAGCAACAGTTATCCCACTCCACAAAGGGGGAGCCACCACTGACCCCAGGAACTACTGCCCCATCAGCCTAACGAGCCTGGTCTGCAAGGCCATGGAACGTATCATCATGGATCTTATACACAAAGACATTGGTAATCTCCAAACTCTGGACCCCACCCAGTTTGGGTTTGTAAAAGGCAGATCATGTCTCCTAAACCTGATTTACTTCTTTGAAGCAGTCACCAAAGCCGTAGGCAAGGGTAAGGTGGTTCACACAGTCTATCTAGATCTCGCCAAGGCTTCTGACACCATTCCCCACTCTGGAATTATAGATAAACACACTAAACTAGATATAAATCCCTATGTCACAAGATGGGTTGCCAACTGGTTCATTGATAGAACCCGTACTGTGAAAGCAGCAGACTTTAGACCAGTGACAAGTGGAGTACCACAGGGTTCAGTCCTGGGTCCTCTCCTGTTTGGTTTCTACTTTTCTGAAGTACAGGCTAACACAGAAGTTCTTTGGCTAATGAAGTTCACAGATTACTGCAAACTATGAGACATGAAGAAAAATCTTGATGATTGGATGGGAGATAGGAAATTCACCCTGGGGATCACTTATGTGGCTCTGTTCGACAGTGGCACAGGAAAATACTTTCTTGGGTGGCAAAAGCCAGGGTACCGTTTGGCTAGGATTATACAGGCCCTAGGGCCAATAGCCTAGTACCTATCTATGAACCTATGAACTCCTAACGATGTGGACATCCTACAAAAGGGCCTCACAAAGACAGATGCCTGGTGTCAAAGCCATGGCCTCAAGCTCAATGCCAAAAAGTGCATTGTCATCCCCTTTGGTAAAAACTCTGTACCCATGAGCTACCACATAGGTGGTAGTCTACTTACCGAAAGTGTGATAAGAGACCTTGGGACACAGGTGGACAGTAGTCTCTCCTTTGATAATCACATCATCACAGTAGTCAGGAAATCCTTCTACGTGGCACACCTCATCACAAAAGGTTTCTCATCCAGGAAAAAAAGCATTCATTGTCCCCCCCCCCCCCCCACTCATCACTCATTAGACCCATTATAGAGTACAACGCCCATTTTGGTATGTACCTCACAAGACATGTGCAACAACTGGAAAAGCTGCAGAAATACCTCATAAATAGGATTACCGGCCTCAAACAGATGCTCTACGCAGACAGGCCCAAAAAACTCCAGCTTTACTCCTTAGCATATCGCCTACTCAGAGGCGATCTCTTCCTAACATACAAAGCTATGTCAAACCCAGAGCTGTTGGACATGCTCCACTTTAAGAAATCCCAATCCCTCCGAACTACACGCTCTAGGGACCTAAACCTTGTCACTACAATAAACAGAACATGCCGGAGGGATAGATTCCTGTCCCAAAGACTTCCTGTACTCTGGAACAAACTACCTATCTATATCAAACAAAGCTCCTCATTAGCACTCTTCAAGAAAAATCTTGATGACTGGATGGGAAATAGGAAACTCACCCCAGGGATCAACTCTGTGGTTCTGCTCGACAGGAGCACAGGAAAATAATTTTCTTGGGTGGCAAAAGCCAGGGTACCTTTTTGGGTAGGCTTATATAGGCCCTAGGACCAATAGCCTAGTACCTACATATGAACAGCAGAGAAGACATGCAACTCTGATACATGTTTGGTGGAAGTAATGGCCACCAAAAGCAAAGTGTTCCAGCAGCAGAAGTCTCCAAGGGAAACAAAGTTAGCCCTTGAAGCATAAACATCAAATCCCATGGCAGAATAGGGTCTCAAACTGGAGGATGCAGTAGGAAAGTCCCTTTAAGAAAAACCTAAGAAATCTTCAAGGCAGCCAAAGACATGTTATCTCTATCGACATGAAAATTAGAAATAGCCAGTAACTGCATTTAACTGTGGAATAGCTAGACCCAGAGTTAAATAAATCTGCCAGAAAATTCAGAACAGCCTCTGAGGAGCCAAAAAGGGAACCAGACACAGAGACACCCCATAAGGAAAAGCGTTTCCTCTGACTGGCATACACCTTACGAGTAGATAACTTCTGGGAGGATGTAAGAATGTCGACCACACAGTTCAAAAGTTTTGGATTCCTGCTTGAGCACATAGTCCAAAAGGTCAGGATTCTTGGCCATCAAGAGACTTGCAGAAACAAAGTGGATAACTTGAAAGTTTGAAGTTTGGGCAGATCCAAGCCTGCCAGGTGAGAAATTAAATATGGAATGGGATCCAGGACCCAAACTGGGTACCTCAGTAGAGGCCAAAGGAAAGTGACAAGTGGAGTACCTCAGGGTTCAGTCCCGGGACCGCTCTTGTTTAGCATCTACTTCTCTGAAGTACAGGCCAACACTAAGGGACTCTGGCTAACAAAGTTTGTAGATGACTGCAAACTGGGAGCCATTATTGAATCCCCAAGTGATGTGGATACTCTACAAAAGGGCCTTACAAAAACAGATGCTTGGTGCGAGAGCCATGGGCTCAAGCTCAATATCAAGAAATGCATAGTTATCCCCTTTGGGGAAAAAACATGTACCCATGAATTACCACATAGATGGCAGTACACTAAACACTGAAAGTGTGATAAGTGACTTAGGGACACAGGTGGACAGTGGTCTCGCCTTTGATCACCACATCTGCACAACAGTCAGGAAATCCTTCTGTGTGGCACACCTCATCACTAAGGGCTTTTCATCCAGAAAAAAGGAGGTCATTGTCCCACTGTACTCATCCCTCATTAGACCCATTACAGAATACAACGCCCCATTTGGTATGTACCTCTCAAGACATCTGCAATAACTGGAAAGGCCGCAGAAATACCTCACTAAAAGAATCACAGGCCTAAAGCAGATGCCCTATGCTGACTGCCTTAAAAAACTCCAGCTATACTCTGTCGCATATAGTCTAATCAGAGGCGATCTCTGCTTAACATACAAAGCCATTTCAAAGCCAGAGCTGTTGGACATGCTACACTTAAAGAAATCCCAATCCCTCAGAGCTACACACTCTAGGGATCTAAACTTTGTTATCACAATAAACAAAACATGCTGGAGGGATAGGTTCCTGACCCAGAGACTCCCCAGACTCTGGAATAGACTGCCCATACATGTCAAGCAGAGTGCCTCTTTGTCCCTCTTCAAATGGAACCTTGACGATTGGATGGGAGGAAGGAAATTCACCCCAGGGATCACCCCTTAGACAGGGGTCCAGGGAAGTAAAGTGTGTGGGAAGAAATAGCCAGGGAATTGTTATGGCTAGGCTTGTATAAGCCCTAGGGCTGATAGCCTAGTACCAACCTATGAACCTGGTGAGGCCAAAAAAGGGCAAAGAGGATTACAGTTTCTCTGCAATGAGCCACTTTCTGAAGAAATGTTATAATCAGTGGGGATTGGGGAGTAAGCATACAGAAGACCTGGAGGCTTAGCATACAGGACAGCATCCCTGGTGACTGTCCCTGAGGGCAAACTGAGGCAGAATAGCTGCTGCACTTGATGTTGGATGGGAAAGTGAGTAGGTCACAACATGGAGTGCTCCAGTACAAAAAAAATCCAAACAGCAACAATCAGATTCAGGGATCGCTCCACTCGTAAGAAGAATGTTCCTACTCAAGTATCCACCAAGATGTCGGATTTCTCTGAGATGTATGTTGCAATCAGTCACAATCGCCCATTGCCAGATGCTCAGGGCCTCATTACAAAAAGGGTAAGATTGGGTTCCTCCTTGTTTGTTCAGATACCAGCCTATGGACATATTGTCCATCTGGATGGAAATCACCCTTGGGGAGAATGTCTTGAAAAAGCCTGCAGTGTGAAGAGGACCGCCCTCATCTCCAAGACACTGATGTATTGGTAGGCCCTGGTCAAAAACCAGGTCCCCTGGACTGTCCTCTCTTCCAAATGACCCCCGTCCCACTCCAGCAGAGAGGCATCAGTCATGACCATAGCCTGACGAAACAGAAGAAAAAAGTACAGTTTTGTACCTACCATAAATGTAGATGTTCGAAGATCCACATTGCTGCAGTCCTTACATATGGGGTAGTCCGCTGTCCTCGGTCGGCCCAAATACCAAAGTATTAGGCTGACGTCGGTCAAGGCGCTTAAAACTGACATCAGGACGTCAGGGTACAAAAGCGCATGACCGACGTCATTTCCTCAGTCTTTTCTTGCCCCAGATGTCAGAAGGCCCTAACAAGAAAGGCCAAAGCCAAAAACCAGCAAAACCTAACCAACCACCCGTGCACTAACCATATTTACACTATGTACAACACAAACCACACCACCACCTTCAACAACAGAGGGGAAGGAGGGAGGTAATTGGACTGCAGCAATGTGGATCTTCGAACATCTACATTTATGGTAGGTACAAAACTGTACTATGTTCTTCATCTCACACTGCTGCAGTCCTTACATATGGGTAGAATCCCAAAGCAGAGGTAAGGGAGGATGGCAAAACTATAAGGAATTAGGAGCTGCCAACATGCCTTGCAAAATTGCAGTTGCAAATCCAGCCCTAGATTTAGAGTAAAGTGGAAGGTGGTAATGCTTAGAGAAAGTATGCACTGAACTCCAAGTAGCTGCTTCCAAAATATCTTTTGTAGCCACCCCCCTTAAAAAGGCTGTAGAAGTGGCAGTAGCCCTAGTGGAATGAGGCCTAATCCCAGCTGGAATCTCCTTACCATGATGGGAATAACAGAAAGCAATACAAAACCCAATCCACTTAGAAATAGTTTGTTTTGAAACAGGTTTGCCCTGAGAACCCAAAGCAAAAGAAACAAACAACTGCTGAGACTGCCTGAACCATTTAGTTCTGCTCAAATAATATCGCAACTGTCTGTGTATATCCAAAGTGTGCAAAATCCTTTCCCCTTTATTTTGGGGTTTGCATAAAAAGTAGGCAAATGAATAGTTTGGTTTAAAGCCACACTAGAAACCACTTTAGGCATAAAAGAAGGGTTAGTACGCAAAGACACCCTGTCCTTGTGGAAAATTAAGAAAGGCTCAACTGCCATAAGGGCCTGTAATTCAGAAACCCTTCGCAGAGGTAATGGCCAACAAAAAAGCAGTCTTCCAAGATAAATATTTCAATTCTGCCGATGCTGCAGGCTCAAAAGGTTGTAGAGTGAGTTTCTCCAACACAAAATTGAGATCCCAAGCAGGAGTAGGAGCTCTACGTGGGGGTCTTATATTTTTTGCCCCTCTAAGGAATTGCTTAAACAAAGGCTGAGAAAATAATGGTGGGTCACAGTCATAGTGAGCAGAAATTGCTGCAGCATGAACCTTTATAGAGGAGAAGGACAAACCTTTGTCCAATAACTCAGTAAGGTATTGAAGCGCAACACTTAAATTAGGTTTAGAAACATCAAAATCCTTTGCAGTACTCCAAAATAAAAATCTCCTCCATTTATCTGCGTAAACTTTCCTTGTACTAGGCCTTCTGGCCTCCAAAATAACATTCAAAACTTGTTGTGGAAGCTGAGACCCTCCAGGGTTTAAAACAGAATATGCCAGGCTGTCAGATGTAGAGAATGAAGTTTGACATTGAGTAAATGACTGTTCTCCTGAGACAGCAGGTGAGGAATCGAAGGCAAAGGCCATGGAGGCTCCTGTACCAGACTTCTCAGTAATGGGTACCAGTGCTGTCGAGGCCAATCTGGAGCTATTAAAATCATGTTTGGCTTGTCCTGTCTGACCTTCAGCAGTACCTTTGGGAGGAGAGGCAGAGGTGGAAAGGCATACACGTGAAGATTGCTCCAATTGAATGAGAGAGCATCCACTTTCCAAGCCGAGGGATGAAACCTTTTTGTGCAAAACTTTGGCAGCTGGTAATTTAGTGGAGAAGCGAACAGATCTATGTCTGGAGTTCCCCATAACACTGTCAATCTCTGAAATACATGAGGATCCAATTTCCACTCGTGGGGATCCATAATTTGTCTGCTCAACACATCTGCTAAGGAGTTCTGTGCTCCTGGCAGAAACCTTGCCTGAAGATTTAGCTGTAAACTGAGAGCGGTCTCCCACAAAATCATTGCTTGTCTGCATAGAGGATAAGAATGCGTTCCCCCTTGTTTGTTGATGTACCACATGACAGTTGTGTTGTCTGTTTGAATCAACACCTGTCCTGGAAGAAGTAAATCCTTGAAAGCTATCAATGCAAATTGGACTGCTAACATCTCCTTCAAGTTGATATGTAGATGTTGAATTCTGGCAGGCCCCGTGTCTTGTACCCATTTTCCATTTAGATGAGCTCCCCAAGCTTTGTCTGAGGCATCTGTCGTTAAAATCTGACTCGCCTCTGGCCGGGTCACAGAGAGTCCCTTGTTTAGGTGACATTCCTGAGCCCACCACAAAAATTCCTTTTGAATGCAAGGTATTATTTGAATGACAGTGTCCAAATCTTGGCAGTGCTGTGTCCATACATTCTTGAGATACCATTGTAGCTTCCTCATATGCAGTTTGGCATTGGGAAGTACCAGAATACAAGATGCCATGAACCCCAAGGCTTGAAGGACTGTCCTTGCAGTCAGCCTGGACTGATGAGACAACTGATGGAAGTAAAGAGAAAGATTCTTTTGTTTGTCCAGGGTCAAAAGGCCATCTGGGATGCTGTATTCAGTCTCACACCCAGAAAGCACATGTCCTGAGAGGGTACTAGACTGGACTTTATTTTGTTCACAGAATACCCCAGGCATCTTAACACTGCCATCACATACTGTAAATGATGAAGAAGTTCGTCCTTTCCTTGGGCCAGTATCAGGCAATCGTCCAAATAAGGATAGATCTGTATTCCTCTTAGCCTGAAAAAGCTACCACTGGAGCCAGAACCTTCGTGAACACTCTGGGCGCAGTAGATAAGCCAAAGGGCAATGCAGAGAACTGATAATGTGAAGTCCCAGCCCCAAAACGCAGATACTTCCTGCAACTGGGCCTGATAGGAACATGAAGGTAAGCCTCCTTGAGATCCAGGGTCACCATCCAGTGATCTTTGCCCAGCAGAGGTAAAAGCTGTTGTAACATTAACATTTTGAACTTGGGAATGTCCAGATATGTGTTGAGGATGGATAAATCCAAAATTGGTCTCCACGTGTTTCCTTTCTTTGGTACTAGAAACAGGCGAGAATAAAATCCTAGGCCCACTTCTGGCAGAGGAACCGGTTGTATGGCCCCTATTTGAAGTAGTAGAGAAATTTGTTTGCGAGCCTCTAGTCTTTGCTGAGGAGGAACGTCCGGCATGCCTTTGAAAGGAGGCAAGGTATGGAAATAAAACTTGTAACCCTGGTGTATGATATCCAATACCCATTTGTCTTGGGTAACCAACATCCAATTTTCTTTGAAGAGTGCTAACCTTCCTCCCAAAGGTGCTGCCAGGCAAGAAGGATCTGGCAGCTGAAAAAGTAGGTCATTGAACCTGTTTACGAAAGGACTGGCCCCTGCCCTCACCCGAAGATTGTGCAGGGGAACTCCCTGTTCTAGGCCTGAAAGAACTCTGAGCTCTGCCCCTACCACGTCTAGATCTACCCCTAGACTGAGAATCATAAGAAGGATACGTCCACCCCTTAGCAGGCCAATTCCTACTAAACTTCGGAGGCTGAACTTGCAAAAAATCTTTAACAGTCTGCATAGACTTAGCCTTGTCTTCCATTTTCTTCAAGACTGACTCCACAGGTGAACCAAACAACACATCAGACTGCAAAGGAGCATCCAAAATCCTTGTCTTAACATGGTCAGATAAATTCTGATCCTTCAACCAGGCGTGCCTCGAAGAACTGAGCCAGTGGCAGCCACCCTAGACGAGGCCTGCACAGCATCAAAACCACACTGTAATGAATGCTTACCCACCTGTTCAGAGACATGCACCAAATCTTGCAATTCTTTACACTCAATGCCTTCCGCCAGAGCATCCACCTTAGACTTCAATTGAGAAAGAAGAAAGTTTTGATATTTCAACATATGAAACTGGCAATTCAAAGCCCTCATAGCTAAGGTAGAAGATGTATAGACCTTCTTTCCCCATCTATCCAAAGCTCTGGCTTCTTTATCTAGAGGAACCGGATTTTTACAATAGAGGCCTTGACACCCTTAGGTCCCTGACTAATAGTTTCTGGGTCCGCCCGAGGACTCTTATAAAGATATTTGTGAGCCTCAGGCACCCTGTAATACCTATCCGGCTTAACAGGAGCAGGCGGCAGAGAATCAGGATTAAGTGAAGCCTCTGCAAACACATCTTCCACAACATCCAGAACAGGGGGTATAGCCAAAGGCCTATGCTGGGGAAACAGCAAAAACTCCCTAAGCCTTTTCCTAGAATCAGAGAAGTCCTGACCTTCCCACTTAAAATGTTCCCTCATAGAATGAAGTGTCTCTGAAAAAGAAAAATCCTCTGGAGGAGAAGCAGAAGGAGTGGAATCATCTGCATCAGAATCAGAATAAGGAGAGTACTCCTGCAAGTCTTCAGCCGAAGACTCTGAAACATCCGAAGCCTGTTCAAAACTTCCCAACTCTGGCTCCACCCTAGGCCTCTTATCAGGAGGGGGCATAGAACCTCTAATCAGAGTAATCAAATCTTCTGCCATTTTAAGCATGAACTAGGAGTGACCCCAACAGGAGCTAAAACTGGCCTGCCTCTGGGAGAAGCCTTGGAAACCGAAGGAGAAGGCCTAACCACCCTAGGAAGGGAGGGGAGTACAGTAACTTGAGAAGCCCCTTCAGCCTGACCTGCCTCCTGAGAGACTACCTCCTGCAAAATCAAAGTCTCCCCCTGAGACTCCAGAGAAGTCTCCGTCGGAACCACCGGTTCCACTGAAGCCTCTAAAGAACCGGCGTCCGGAACGGACGACTCATCTTGCCTGGGTTTAACTGCTTTGTCTTTGCGCTTCTTCAGAAGCGGCGCCGGAGAATCCGACGGCATATTATAATTGGACCACTTCCCAAAGACCAGCCTAGCACAATCTAACCTTCGCTTAATAGTGCGTTTATTGAACCTAGCACAAAAGCGACACCCAACAACGTCGTGCTCAGGCCCCAAACAAGGAATACACAAAGAATGATAATCCCTATGCGGTATCTGTTTCCCACAAGAAATACAGTTATTCACTTTTTCTGACATCCTGTAAAACACTGAGGCAAGAAAAAACCAAAATAATCCCCAACGGGTACTTAGCCAACTTGGATTCGGTCTGAAACTCCGAATTCGAAAAATTTCAGAACGCCGAACGGCACTTGCAACGCTGCTTCTGCATCGGACCATGCGGCAAAAAAGACTGAGGAAATGACGTCGGTCATGCGCTTTTGTACCCTGACGTCCTGATGTCAGTTTTAAGCGCCTTGACCGACGTCAGCCTAATACTTTGGTATTCGGGCCGACCGAGGACAGCGGACTACCCCATATGTAAGGACTGCAGCAATGTGAGATGAAGAACATCAGTATTCGGGTGAACACCAGAGGAGACTCCAGCTACCAACTGATTTTGTTCCAACAAACTTGCATCATTTAAGATCCATCAGATGTGTCAAATACAGGCACTAAACCCCCAGGGTCTACTGCAACACCCTCATGTGATACCTGGCTAAGAGAACTAAGCAAATGGCAGCCACCATGTGGCTCAAAAGTGTGAGGGAAAGATATGCCAGAGGTTTTCTGTACACTAATAGAGAGCTGACCAGACCCTGAAGATTTTATAAACTGGACTGTGGAAGCTTGGCAAACTGGGAGACTGTGTCTAAATGGCATCCTATAAATTCCAAATCCTGAACTGGGTGAAGGCTGGACTTTTGGCAACTGACTGTGATCCCTAAGGAATATCAAAGCTGGAGTAAGGTGTCCCTGGTCTTAATTAGAGATGTTCTCGAGAGGGCAATTAGTAGCCAATCACAGATTCTTACTAGGCTAATGACCCATGAGGGACTAGCCAAGGTTATCCTGAAAGAATGATGATGATATCCTGTATACAAAAAGGGCATTGAGGGCCAAACATTGATAAGCTATCTCTGTCCATAAGGGACATGGGTGTCAGACCTTGTGTAAATTTCCAATTTCCCAACCACTGGTCTATGTTGTGCTTAAAATGGGTAATAGAAAAACTCAACTTCAAATGGAAGGAGGCCTTTTCCATAGGAGGAACAGTCTCTCCAGCAATATTCTGTTAAAGTTACAGACAAAATTCAGGTGCCTAGAGCTTGTACTTCAGGTACGTTTAACTTATCAATATGCAGGAGATTCATAAGTGTGGGGTTTGCGGATGCCTTTTAAGCCAGGCACTTATCAACCCTCAGCAATTTATAGGAGACTTGAGTCGAGGAAAAAGGCTTTAAGACACAATGCATAAGGCAGATTTCTTACACCTTGTATTTTGTTTTGTAAGGAACCTCTGAGGTCACTCCAATTGATGCATATGCCTGGACAAGTACATACTGAAGGGAACAATGTACTTGATGATTGGTCTGATAAGGGCAGAATACAATGGAATAATGACCTCTTTGGACCTAGATGCTATGCCCTTACTTATAAGTTGTGCAACTTAAAAGAATTTCCCCATCACTGTCACCACGTTGGTCAAAGGTAAGGCTACTGCGCGTAGCCAGATCCGTAACCACTGGGTCGACTCTTAAGGGCAATATGGTAATTAGCTGGGATGGCTGACTTCCCAAAGGGTACAATTATTAATTTCTTAGCATTGAGTTTAAGACCATGGCTTTATCACCCTTTGTTAGTCAGAGATAGACCTTCTTGAAGAATGTTAGTGTCTGCAGGGGGATCAATGATGACCCCAGCTTCCAAACATAGTCAGTCATAAACCTTCAGTATTTTCTTCCACTTCAGAGAAACAGATGCCAAAAAAGAGCAGGCCCAGTACCAAGCCCTGAGGGACTCAGCTAGTGACTAGCCTCTTGGTGGAAGTGGCCTCAGCTGTTTTGACCCCCCTGGTTCCTATCAGTAAGCCAGCTGGCTATCCAGTGGGTAATAAAAGGATTTATAGCTAATTTGGTGAGCTTGTCTATAATGCCTAGGTGGAGTATTGTATCAAAAGCCTTGGCCAGGTCAACGTAAGCTTTGTGAACAGTCTTGCCCTCATCCATTACTTTTGTGAAGTCCGCCAGATTTAATAGGCATGACCCTCCTTTAACAAAGTCTAACCGTGATGGTTCCAGCATCTGCAGGTTACCCATGTCCTAATTTAGCTTTTCATTGCCTTACATATGAGCCAGGTCACACTTATGGGCCTGTAGTTACCTGAATTGGTGGTCGGACCTCCTTTGTGCAAGGGAATGACTGTAACCATCTTTCATTCCTTGGGCACAAAACCTGACTGTAGGCTGCAGATGAAAAGTGATTCGGGACCAGAGAGGTCATGTTTCATGCTATTTAGTAGGCATCCCAGGATGTTATTGGGGCCCATCAATGCAGTGCTTTTGGCCTTGGAAAATGCATTGAAGGTCTGTTCCCTAGTAATGGTTGGGGGGATTGTGGTATGCAGTATTTCCTTAGGACTACCAAGGGGGAGTGGGGGAGAGATTTGAACTGAACCTGTCAGCGAAAAGGTTGTCAATGGCCTCCAGTTCTGTGTGATTGATGCCATTTACAATAAGTTCTGCATATAGTTGCTTATTTCCCTTGAGGTTATGGATATAGCTGTAGAAATCTTTGTGGCTGTCCTTTGCCTGAGATGCTATTTTTTCTTCAAATTTAGCCTTTCAAGTATTAATTAACCCTCTTAGCTGCCTGTTTGGATTGGTCCGTTTTTTTTTTAATGTTAGGCTTTGTTACTCCTACACTTGGCCAAGATTTTCTTTCTTTTGTTTTATAACCGATTGCTATTATGATTCCACCAGGTAGCTTCTCTTTTGGGTTTGTCTTACTCTTGATACAAATGGGCACAGCTGACTCTATACAGCTATAAATATGGCTGTAAAGGGATTTTTGAAGAATCTCGGCATATGCTATGGTGTTTACTACTTTGGTGGTGCTTGGAATTTAGCCAAGGTGTCGCATAATAGAGAGAAGGTAGCTTTGAATTTATTCCTAAAGGGTCCCTGAATTTAAATTTTACTTCAAGCAATACTGCCTTATGGTCAGATATGAAGAGCAAGGGCATTACATTGGGTGAGGAGCATCACTACCCCATCTTTGTGAGCACAAGGTTAAGAATGCTTGTACCCCTGGTAGAAAAATGGACCAATTGTTCCAGGATGTTGGTGTCACGATGTGAGGTATTGCCAGCTATGCCAAGAGAAGTAGGGCAGTGGATGTGTTAACATATGCCAGCACAGCTAGCTGGAATTTAGTAAAGAATTATATGTTATTTGAATATGTTAGTTGGATATCAAACTGATTTGTACAGATACTTGTGTTGAAAATGGATTTGTAAAGTTACTTGTGTTAAAAATGTACCAACAGCATGTCCTGACTGTATTGCAACTGAATTAAACATATATATGTTAACAGAGAATACTGTAAGAGAAGAGGTTAAGCTCAGCTGCAGCTAACTTTGGAAAATAGTAAGAAATTAAATTAACTGGGCCTAAGCCATAAAGATGTCATCTCACAATTTTGAATGAAGCCAGTGACTCGCCTGTAAGAAGCCTTTGTAGAAGTTTGTAATTGTTTAATGACTTCCAGAAGCTGCACCAGATCTGAGGAATGCTCTTTTGTTTGTATTATTGACATGTAGTTGCTACATCCTGGCAGTTTCTAGCAATGGGGGTTGCATGAGAACCAGAAGTCAGATGACCAGATGTGTGTGATGTCATTCTGTACAGAAATAAAGTTTTAATATTAGGTGAGACAGAAGTCTCAGGGCAGTCTTTCTTGGAACCTGACACATTAGGATCCCTCACCTACTTTATCTTGCCTTGCTCTATTAAGTAAGTAGGAAAGGTAATTCTCTAGATCAGTCAGGGAAATATCGAGAAAATAGTTACGTATTGTTTTTCTGTAACTGCGTGAATTTTTCAGGCTGTGTTATTTATAGGTTCATAGGTGTGTACTAGGCTAATAGCCCTGGAGCCTTTACAAGCCTAGCCCATAGGATTGCCCTGGCATCGTGCCACCTGAACCTAATTCTCAGTGCCTATGTCAAGTAGAGCCACGGTGTGAATTTTCTATTTCCCATCCACTCATCAAGATTTCTCTTTGAAGACGGCCAGTGAGGTGCTCTGTTTGACATGTATGCAAAGTCGATTCCATAGCATGGGCAGTCTCTGGGTTATAAACCTATCCCTCCATCTTGTTCTGTTGATTGTGGTAATGAGGTTGAGGTCTCTGGAGCATGTGGTGCGGAAGGATTGGGATTTCTTTAGATGTAGCATTTCTGACAGAGCTTGGTCAGACGCCTCTAAGTAGGTGAAATGAGACAGAGAATAGTTGGAGTTTTTTTGAGTCTGTCCGTACAGGACAAGTGTTTAAGGCCTAAGATCCTCTTTGTGAGGTACTTTTGCAGCCTCTCCAGTTATTGCAGGTGTCTAGTGAGGTACATGCGAAATAGGGCATTGTACTTAATGACAGGCTTAATGAGGAAAGAGGGAGACAATGACCTCTTTCTTCCTGTATGCAAAACCTTTAGTAATGAGATGTGCCACATAGAAGGACTTTCTGACCACAGTGACAATGTGGTGGTCAAAACAGAGGTTGCTGTCAACCTATGTTCCCAGATCTCTTACAACGCCTTCTGTGTTCAATGGACTACCATCGATGTGGTAATTCATAGGAACTGGGTTTTTCCCAAAGGGGATGACGACACATTTTTTGGCACTGAGCTTAAGGCCATAGTTCTGACAAAAGTCGTTGGTCTCAGTGAGGTCTTTCTGTAGGATGTCAACATCACTTGGGGAGTTAATAATAGCTCCCAACTTGCAATCATCTGCAAACTTTATCAGCCAGAGTCCCTTCGTGTTGGCCTGGACTTCACAGAAGTAGATACCAAACAGAAGAGGACCCAGGACCGAACCCTGTGGGACTCCACAAGTGACTGGTCGTCAGTCTGACTTGGAGTCAACTACTTTGACACTGTGGGTAATTATCTGTGACCAGTTTACAAACCACCTAGTGATATAGGGGTTGATACCTAGCTTAGTGAGTTTTTCTAGGACTCCTGGGAGGGGAATGGTATCAAAGGCCTTAGCCAAATCAAGGTAGGCTGTATGAACCACCTTGCCTTCATCCACAGCTCTAGTGACTGACTCAAAGAAGTCGACCAGGTTGAGCAGGCATGATCTAGCCTTCACAAAACCAAACTGTGTGGGATCCAGAGTTTGGAGATTCCCTATATCCTTATTTATTAGGTCCATGATAATGCGTTCCATAGCTTTGCATATCAGACTCGTCAGGCTAATGGGGCGATAGTTCCCAGGGTCTGTAGTTGCTCCTCCTTTGTAAAGAGGGATGACTGTAGCAATGCACCATTTGGTAGGGGCAAAGCCTTTGGCGAGGCTGTGATTGAACAGGGCAAACAGGTGAGGTGCCAATTCACTCTGTAGCTCATGTAGAATACAGGCAGGGATATTGTCAGGTCCCATAGAAACTGTATTCTTGGCCTTGGACAGTGCTGTTTTAACCTGTGCAGCAGTAATACTGGATGCCTGGCAATCTACTAGTATTGTGATTGGTCCTTTGGTGGGGGAGAGAGGGGTACATTTTGCCACTGAATCTGTCAGCTAGTATATTAGAAGTATCTGCTGGCTCGGTTTAGGAGGTATCATTGTGCAGTACTGAAACACTGGTGTCTACTGTAAATAAAATTTTCATGTTCGTTTATTATTTATTATTAAATATATTTAAGCTTTTCACTGTGGCTGGTCCTTTAGAGAATATTTTTAACCTTTGAGAGTACTCATATATATTGGTGACACTGTGGCCACTCCTGAAGCCTGGCTGTTTGGTCAACATTACCATTTGTATTTATATTAATTTCACTCAGTATAATTGGGTACCCTTGCAACAGCCTTAAGAAGCTGGCTTTGTAGTGTCTACTGGCAGTGATAACTACCTTATAGTCTGGGCAGAAGGGGGCACAGTGGGTAAATCTGTATCAGCCTTTCCCAGGTGTGTGTGTGTGTGTGTGTCAACTGCCTGGAACAGGGACACAAAGCAATGGTTTCACAGAGAGGGTGCTGGAGAACTTGGCTTAGACACTCAGCTGATGACTTAAGCGTATAGCTGTGCTAGTGGGGAGCCTTATTGGGGCCTGGAGGGAGACAGATATAAAGAAATCCAGACCCTGGGCTGACTGTGTTTCCTGTGTGCTCTTAAGGGAAATTGTTCTTGATGCAGAGAGGTCTGCATCTGGAAATACTGAGTGTATCCATTTGTATTCCAAGTGAACGTCCCTCTACAGTGTCAGTGGTGAGGATTCAGGCTCCTTGATTACTGGCCCAGAGGGGGAACATCATGTATTGATGAGCAGTGGTGTGGATATTAATTGAACTTCTGTAGCCTATAGGCTGTTGTCACTAAAGGCATTGTCCTCTCAGCAGCTACAATGTAAACATTCCGAGTTTCATTTCACAACAGTTTTATTTCGTTTTTTTTTTGTTAGTTTAGTTTAGTCAGGGAAAGCAGATAAAGATGTCAGCAGAGGATTATGGCAACCTGACAAAGAACCAGTTGGCCAAGGTGTGTGAAATCAAAGGGCTGGTGTATGCCAACCTGACTAAAGAAGAAATGATTTCAGCTTTGGTCACATCTCAGACCAACAACCATGAGGATAATCAGTCTGGTGATGGGAATTTAAAGCCCTCAGAAGCAGGACAGATCACATTTTTCCTCAGAGGACTTAAAAACCTGTCTGGAGTTAAAAAGACTTGAACTGGAGGCCAAACATTTGGAATTAGAATCAGCAGAGAGACTACAGCATTGAGGCTGAAGAAAATGACAAACTGCAGAGCTCGGAGGCAGAAGAAAATGAGAAGCAGCGTCAAAATGAGAGGGAGAAGCTGACTCCTCGCCAGGGTCATGGAGGTAATGGGGAAGGGAATAACCAAACTCCAGAAGCAATAAAGGTCAGTACATTTCTTCCACAATTTACAGAGGGTGATACTTCTGACAGTTTTATTCATATATTTGAAAGAGTATGTAAACAGTATACTGCTGACCAAGGGCTCTGGGTATGTTTCCTGACACCTTACTCCATGGTAAAGCTGTAACTGCTGCTTCTAAATTGTCTGATATTGATTGTTTAAACTGTAATAAAGTAAATAAAAGTTTACTTAAATGTTTTAAGTTAACACCTGAAGCTTACAGAAAAAAGGTTTTGTGAGCACAGACACAAGGCAGATGAAAGTGTGTGTGATTATATTGCTGAGTTAAGCACTTATTTTCATAGGTGGGTGAGTAGGTGTGAGGTCACCACTTCTGAAGGGCTGTCAGACCTTTTGATGAGGGGAAAAAAGCCCTTAGCACTTTGCATGTGGACATGAGAATCTGGCTGGCATACTGAGAATGTAACTTTGCAGATGAGCTGAGGAAAAGGGGATCTCTATTTAGCAAGTAGGGCATTGCTAAGAGAGACACAGCCTCAGCCGAGCCAGGAGAAGTAGGGCAGTAGATGTGTAACATATGCCAGCACAGCTAGCCAGAATTTAGTGTAAAATGATACGATATTTGAATAACAAACTGATTTATACATATGTCTGTGTTGAAAATGGATTTGTAAAGTTGCTTATGTTAAAATTACCAACAGTGGGTCCTGACTGTATTGTAAGTGAATTAAATACATATATGTTAACAGAATATACTGGAAGAGAAGAGGTTAAGCTCAGCTCCTGCGAACTTTGGAAAATAATAAGAAATTAAATTACTGGGCCTAGGTCATAAAGACGTTATCTCACAGTTTTGAATGAACCCAGAGGCTCTATGTCTGTGAGAAGCACAGTTTGTTAGTCTTTGTGAGAGGAGTACAAGTTTATAATTATTTTATGACTTCCAGAAGCTGCACCAGATCTGAGCAATACTTGTGTGAGTGTGTGTATTTTTGACATGTAGGTGCTAACTCCTGGCAGTTTCTAGCAATGTGGCTTGCCTGGGGACCAGAAATCAGATGACCAGATGTATGTGATGTCATTCTGTACAGAAATAATGTTTTAATATTAGGTGAGACAGAAGTTTCAGGGCAGTCTGTATCTTGGAACCTGACGTAGAAGGAACCCTCATCTACTTCATCTTGCCTTGCTCTATTAAGTAAGTAGGAAAAGTAATTCTATAGATCAATCAAGAAAATATAGTGAGAATAGTTAAGTATTGTTTTCTGCAACTGTGTGAATATATCCAGCTGTGTTATTTTTGATATTTCCTGTGTCTGAAACTCTAGTGTTTACTGTAAATATATATTTTGTATTTTCATGTTATTTTATTATTTATTATTAAATATATTTTAACTTTTCATTGTGGTTGGTCCTTTAGAGAATATGTTAATCTTTGAGAGTACTTATATCTATTGGTAACACTGTGGCCACTCCTGAAGCCTGGCTGTTTGGTCAACATTACCATTTTGTATTAATATTAATTTCATTCAGTATAATTGGGTATCCTTGCAACAGCCTTCGGTAGCTGGCTATGCAGTGTGTGGTGGCAGTAATAACTACCTTATAATTTGGGAAGAAGGGAGCACAGTGGGTAAATCTGTGCCAGCCTTTCTCAGGTGTGTGTGTGTGAAAATCAAATCTCACAGTGTGTGTGTGTGTGTGTGTATGTATGTGTGTGTGTGTGTGTGTGTGTGTGTGTGTGTGTGTGCTACTTGGAGCAGGGACATGAAGCACTGGTTTCACAGGGAGGGTGCTGGAGAACTTGGCTTGGAGACTCAGCTGAAGACTTAGCCCTGCAGCTGTGCTAGTGGGGAGTTTTATTGGGGCTCGGGAGGGAGACAGATATAAGGAAATCCAGACCCCAGGCTGGCTGTGTTCCCAGAGTAGAGACGTCACAGTTGGCATTAACAAAGTTTAGGGATCACTGGGCTTGTGCATTGGAAGTAGTGTAGCATTCCCAATTTCTAAAGGGGTAGCTGAGATCCCCCATGAATATCATATTGGGTTGAGCGGGACTCTAGTACACTGAGATAGGTAGTATGGATTTTCTGGGACATGGAGTGGGACCTATAGGTTACAAGGATATGGTACAAGACCCTGCTTGTGGTGAGGTGCACATGTAAGTGTTCCAGTGGGTCATACACTTTAACTAGTCTGGATGGGAGGTTGGTTTTGTCACAGACAGACTCCTCCACCTTTAGTTCCCTCCTGTGCAGTAGCTGGTCTAAAGGTAAGAAAGGTGTTATAACCTTGTACTACCAGGGTCCTTGCTATGACTTTAAACCATGTCTCTGTTACTACATAGTCTACACTCTCCAGGGAGTTGAGTTTCGTGTTAAGACTTTTATCAATGAGCAGTACCACCTTCAGATATTCTTTCATTGGTTCAGTTAAGTTGGGAGGTTTATCAGTTTGGCATTGCCTAAAAAGGCACTATGGGGGTAGAAAAGGTCTTTGCCAATATCCAAAAGCCTAGAGGAGATAAGTGTAGACCATCCCTGGCAAAGCAGCACTGTCTGTCAACCATGTCCTCCCAGGTTGTCAAATATTGTACCCACTTGGACTGGCACCAGAAGCTAAGTCAATTGTAAAATCAGTCATTTTCTGTTGGTAATGTGACATCATCCTTGGAGAAAGCAGTATGCTACTCAGTGCTAGGTTCATACTTTCCTGATATATATAATTAGCAAGCTTGATCATGTCTCACTTCATATAATCACTGAAGTTATGTCTCAGGTCCTTAACACCCACATGGACTATGACAGGATCATACCGGTACTTGTGGTTCAATGATCTGAGTGCCTGGGTGACTTAACGGAGCTTATCCCCAGAAAGGCAGCTAACCGTGATTCTCTCCTTACTCAGTCTGTTGAGGGGGACATCAGTGTGCCTTAAGTATAGAGTCAAAAATGACCAGGAAATTTGGTTGTGCACTGGTTTGTTTTAAGGGCTTAGCAACACTGTATTCAGTGCCTCAAATGCTCTATGTAGCTATGGATGGTGTTTTAATGGAGTGTTTAAGTGAAAGTTGAGGACCCTTTTTTGCTTGTGCTGTGCAAGAGGTCTTAGTGTTTTCGGAAGGTTACCTGTAAGTGACTCAGCACAAGTAGTTTTATGTGTAGGGCGTGGTGCAAGTGTCACTGACAATCTCTAAAAGGTTAGATTTGGTTGTATGAGAGTTTTTCCTCCAGCGTTAAAGTGTATTTACACCTCTCACATACTTCTTTTTTAAGAATAAGTGGGTTGTCAGTGTACATGAGGAAATTGCTACAATGCTTCAGATTCCCCATCTCAACTAGAATGGCCATAGAGACGGTCAAGATGTTCATATCCATGACTACTGATTTACTAGGGAGGAGTGAGGGAAATTTAAATATTAAGTAGTTCAATAACATAAAAGAACTTGAAGAACAACACTCAGCTATGTGCAAACTAGGTGCTCTAGTAGTTAAAAAAATAAATCCGCCTAGACAGTAAGGGTATTTGAAGGGACGCTTACACCGTGAGAGATCAGCATCTACACAGATTACAAGGGGGAATTACACTGTGAGATATCAGTTTCTATACAGATCACTGCTAGGCGCCTCTGTACGGAGAGCAGCAGTTGTAAGTAAAGACTATAAAAAAGGCCAAAAAGTTCAGATATTCAACACAGTAATACTCATTTAATGCAGTTGTGACAAAACAATACAAAAAAGGGCTGAAACAGTGGATGTGGTAATGTAAATCTTACCTTGCTCGTAGACGACACTTAAATAGAGAAGATTTGATTTAAAAAAAAAAACGCCGTGTGGCCAATCAAAAACAGCACACTCTTCTTTCCTTTACATAATCCCAAGCCAGAAAATGTCCCCTCTGGCCTCACTAAACTAGAACCAATGGTATTCTACCTACAGATTGTAAAAAAGGTAAAAAAATGCAGATGTTCAACATAGAAACACTCAATGCAGTGAAAAACAAGTTCTGAAACAATGGATATGGTAATGCAAGTCTTAGCTTTTGTTTAGCAAAAACCAGCCACACTCTTCTTCAGGTAGAGTGGTCACCAAATGCCACAGGCACAGAGATTCAAATTTTAAACTAAGTAGCCCTCTAGCCAATCAAATAAAGCCACAATAACATTTACACCAGCAATTCCCAGTTCAGAAGGACATAGGTTATCCTCTCCTGTCATAAGTGTGTAGATCACTAGTGAAATAACTGGTTTGGAGCCCAAGTGCTTAAACCAGAACTATTAGGATTAGAGTAACAGTTACAATGTAATCAGGCTACCAACAAGCAATAATAAATGCAGCAGACTAAATGTAACTGAACACTAAGAATGTGTAGCAAAAACTAAATAGAGTATGACTAAGCACAAGTACAGTAAAAGCAGCTGAATAAAGTACAATTTTAAAAGCAGCTGAATAAAGTACAATTTTTTATTAAGTGGAAAGGAAGGAAACAGTGAATAATCCGAGTTTAGCAGACTAAGACGGAGGGCTTCTCAGTTAATCTCTCAGTGCTCAGTAGAATGAACTGATGAGATAAGACTGGGAAGACTATCCAAAGTCAGATTTATAGTTGGGGCAGGCAGCTCAAAAGCCACCAAGGTTACAAGTAAAGATAAAAAAAAAGGAAGTAACCAAACCTTAAATGAATAAGTCCAATCAAAAATCAAATGCAAACAGAGATCAGCTATACTTAGGCAGAGAGCAGCAAATCAGACAGCACTACAGTAAATCGTCCAGGTAAGAAAAGGCATGGAACCCCTGCAACCTGAGCCAGGCTGTTACCACTGCCATATAATTTATGAACTTCTGAGAGAGGGGTCGTTGGTGAGACCAAATATCAGTGCTCTGAACTAATAATGATTGGTTCCCAGATGGAAATGCAGAAATCTCCTGGACCACCTTGCAACGATGATGCGCATCCTTGAGATCGATTGAGCACATTCAGTTGTCCTTCCTCAACGAAGGTAAGATGGACCGCACAGTGACCATCTGGAACTTGGTATGCTTCACAAACTGATTCAACTTGCTCAAATCCAAGACTGGCTTGAGGTCCTTGTTCTTCTTTGGAAGCAAAACGAACTTTGAGTAGACCACTGATCCTCTCTGGTCTGGTGGGACCTCTTGGATGACTTGACTTGCTAGCAGCTTCTGAATTTTTATGGCAGCTGCTGTTCTCTGATGGGCTGAACAACTGGAAGTAATATAGGAGTTAGACGGGGGACTTATAAAAATGGAACTGAGTAGCCTCTGGATACGATTCAACACCCATCCTTCCTATGTGATGGCCTTCCGAGCTTTTGGGTACACAGCCAATCAACCCCCAACTCCCTCCAGAGTAGGGTAGCTGGGCAACCTTTCAGGATCGCTGAAAGGGCTTCCGGAGAAAACATGGGTGCTATGATCCACCCCTGCTATGAGGGCAGCATCCATTCTGGTTACCCCACCACCACCACCACCACAGGAAGAACAATCAGAAGGAGCCTCTTGAAAAGAGTGCTGAAATTTCCTTTAGAGACATTTTCCTCCTGTCTGTTTCCAAGAAAAGGACCATTGAGGGGTAGCAAAATGAACTCCCAGCTGCAGACAGTATCTTTCCATCTTGCTTACTGCTGGTAAAGTGTCATTAATCTTTGGCCCTTACTCCTGGTCAAAGTGTCATTAATCTTTGGCCCAATAACAAAGGACGCCTTAAGACAGTCTGCAAAATCACACAATTGCATCCCAGGCAGAGCAACACATACAGGTGATGGTGCCAGCCACCTGGGATGTATCATCAGCTGCGTTGGAAAGCAGACACACTGACACACTGGAAATATATTGAAGAGCCGACAGCTGAGTTTCCAAAACCTTCTGGTGATTGCTGTGTCCTTACTGCTCTGGACACTTCTGGCACTATGTCCTCCTGAAGCCTAGTCAAGTGAATCAAATAATTTAACTCCCTCAATGCAAAGGTGGCTGAGGTGTAAGCGTGCATCACTAAGCAGTCCAATGCTTGACACTCTATTTGGTGGAGAGACAGAGGAGCTCTCGTCTAAAATGTCCTTTTTTCTGGCAGCCACCACCACAACACCATTCTCAGAAGGATCTTTACTCCAATGAAGCCAATCTTTATGAAGGGTGAGAATCTTGTCAGTTTTTTGAGGAGCATTTCCACTGTATCAGGTTCCTTCCACACCCTCTGGGACACTAAATCAATAAATGTGTCCAGAGGGGGGAACCACCCAGGATGTGGATGGGACCACCCTGAAGCACAAAGGCCTCTAAAAAAACACAGACTCCTCCTCAGAATGGGATTCAGCAATCCAGCCGCCGCACTGACAAAGCAGCTACAAAAGATTACCAAAGGAGGCATCTTCATTGGGGGACCCCTCTCCTTCTGCAAGGTCAATGTCCTCAGTAAGAGTCTCCTCAGGTGAGTCTAGGTGTTTTCTCTTACACCACTTCTTCCATAAGACTTCCCATTCCAGAGAACTGGGAGGTGAAATGGAAGATGCCGATGACTCTACTGGGAAGGCAGTTTGAAGACCAACAGGAGAAGGCTGTCACAGAACCAGCTGAGTGGAAGTCACAGGTACAGATGTGGAAGTGGGGGACATGGGTCACACTAGACCATTCCGTCTCCTGCCAGGAGGCCTTGGATTCCACAGATGCTAAGGACGCACCAGAGTCCATTCCACCCTGGCCCGATGCCAAGACTGGGGCCAAGCTATCAAAGGCAGAAACCCCAAGTGGATGGGATGAACCTGAAAAGGGAATTGTTGAAACCAACCCCCCAAACTCCTGCCTTGACCTGTTGGACCAAGGGATCACCTGGCTCCGGCATACTCTGGGTTAAGAAACCAAGGCCGGAACCAAAGTCAATATCAGCCATGCCATAGTCTCGGGTCATAAAGAATGGGAGGCAACCAGCTCTAAAGACCTTGGATCCGAGGTGCCTAGGGGAGGAAACCAAGGAACAGGAGCCAAGGCGAGGGCCTGGTGCTGAAAGAATGAGGCCTAACTCCATCTGCACCTGCAAGAAGGACCACATCAGCTGCTGCAAATCTGATACCTTAATACTTCCCACAGACCGGGATGATCTAATCCAAGAGGGGACTTGATGGGGCTTTGGAGGACAGCCAGCAGGGCAACAGTTGCAGCCTACTGGTCTGAGCTAAGGAAATTTGGATCCAAGGAGGTGAAGGGGAAGACTTGGGAGAAACCTCCCTTGGTGTGGAATGCAAAAAGTTTGTGGGGGGGGGGGAGCTGCCATGAAGGAACCTCCCCCAGACAAAAAATGGCTAACAACACAGATGGTCAGAGAAGGTGTCTTCTCAAAGACTGCAACCAAAGGGTAATGACTCTGAAGCACAGCAGCCAAAAGAAAACGGCTCCAATGCAGCAGAACTGAGAGAAATCAGCTCCAAGACACTGGCGCCGAAGGTGACTGGCTCCAAGATGTCGGGGCTGATTAAACTAGCCAAGGCAACTGGGGGACCTGAAGGTCTAGGGACTTTTGGATCCGGCTCAATAGCAGCGGGAGAAACAGTCAGTGTGGACCACTTACAGGCTTAGAAGGTTTGAGATCCTTAGAAAGCTTGTGCCATGCATTATTACCTTTAGTGGAAATGGCCAAGGAAGAATCCCCAGCGGGAAGAAGACCCCTGGGTGGGGGCTTGGCTCTCCTCTGATTGACCACCCAAGAGTCGAAGCCCTCAAAGACTGCACAAGGGGACTAGAGATGAACAGCCTGGGACAGTAAATACAACAGTCATGAGCATTCTGGGAGGTAAGCTTATGACCGCAAGATACACATTTTTTTAAAACCATTCTCCACAGTACAACACACACACACACACACACACACACACACACACACACACACACACACACACACACACACACACTCAGCAAATTCCAAAAGGCAGGAAAAAACCCAACTACCTAACCTACCAAATTAACTAACAGCACACAACTCTAGCACACTAAAACTACAAACTTATCACTAACAACAAACACTATACTAATACACTAGGGAAAAAAAACAGATTGAGGAGCAAAAACTCTGTCCAAAAAAGGATACGGAAAGGAGCAAATGACCAAGCTGCTATCCAGAATGGCTGCAAACTAGATCTAAGGTGGTTCTAGTAATGTGGGGGGGCTGGGGGTAGAGGAGTTGGAGCTTGTTGAGTTGAAGTCTTGGGAGATGGCTGACATCAGAACCGAGTCAGATCAAATAAACTACAGGTTGAATGCAGATGGAAAAAACAACACCAGAACCTTTGGTTATGAGAATGTGATGGTATGCATGTTTTTGGATATAATGTTTCCATAAAGCTTTCCTGAGGAATGAGAGGTATCAGGTTCTGAAGGGTCAATACCTTGACGTTTGGAACTTTCAAATACAGATTTAGAAAGGAAAGATCTATAACTGGTATCCAAGAAAATTTTCTTTGGTACCGGAAACCTTCTGTAATAGAAAAGGCTTTGCCCCTTGACTTAATAGCACTGATTCTCTCAATCTACTGCAGTGAGTATGTGATTAAGAACCTGAAGAAAAAACATCTTGCTCAAAGGGTGGAGATGAACTCTCCTGAAAGGAAGTATTTGTTTTGAGTACCAACTGTATCCCTCCTGAACCACATTTAACATCAAAGAGTCTGATACAATATGTTGCCACAGGGGAATTACGGAGCCAGTTTCTGTACCAGCATTTGACAAACAGTGGCAGGAGGAGTGAGGAGTAAAATGCTGGCACAGGCTTTCTGAAGTAGTAGACTTTCCATTTAGGAAATGATCCTCATTTCTTGTTGTTCCCCTCCTGCCATCTCTCTTGGTTCCATGTTTGCTTCTTAGATGGGAAAGAGGACCTGGGAGATTTGTAATGGGAGGAGGGGGTGAAAATCTTGGAAACTGCCTGAATTAATTTCCCTCTCTCATCAGTGTTTGAGAAGCTGAGTAGAAAATGGGCCAAATGAAACCTTATCTAAAGCTGAATTTAAAATTGCACACCTTACCTCATCAGAAAACGTTTGAAACATACACAGACATATATCTTCAATACTGTAACAGTAGCAGTGGCCCTAGACACAGTGTCTGCACAATCATACACAAACCATAAGCCAAGTTTTGATACTTGAGAAATCTTGGAAACAGTGGAATTCAAATAGGCACTTCTTTGACAGGAACGTTTGATAGATAATTCTTTTAAACTATCTGTACAAAAAAGCACAAACTTACACAATAGTCTGACAGGTAAGAATTCTATATGCCAAAGTGGAAAAAGAAAATATTCTCTTACCAAATCTAATACCTTTCCTTCTTTAACTACAGGGGAAGAATTAGAGGGCACCATAAACAACAGTTTTTTTACATTAAAGGGCAATATTCTGTGTAGAAAATTTCCCCACCAGGGCCGTATCTATCTGAAATGAAGCTGAAGATGAGCTGCTCTTCCTGTGAACCCTCTAAGCCTTTCTTCATGAGGAGCAAGAAATTACTGAAGATACTTCACTATCTGATTTTCCCTCCACAGGACTGTCCAATCAGCATTAAGAATGAAAGTGTGGTAGGGAACCAGTGCTTTTGGAAGCTGGATGGTTGTTGGGTTAACATACAGCCCATAAAGCCTACAGGGTACTGCAGCAGTAGAAATGATGAACATCATCTTCTCCAGCAATGTATTATCAAATTGACAAAGAAGTCATTGCTTTAAATTTTCAGGTGAAATAATTCCATCAATACCTTTCAGCAGAAAAATTCAAGTTTAGTCATGTACCAAAAACTTTTATAAGTATTTCTTGAACAGTACGAGTTTACCTACAATGGAAGCAGCAAGCATTCAGAAAACAAAGAGTTAAAAACACTGGCAGCCAATGATCACTAAATATACTCCAGAGTTTCCAAGAGTCAAGATAATGCTGCTGAATGCCAAAGTTCTGTTATCTGAAATGTCAAATAAGGCTGTAGAAGGAATTACACAAGACTGCAAGGAAACAGTTTACAAGACAGTCACAGTAAGTATGACAGACAACATGGTTTCACCACATGAAATTTTAGATAAGGTTTCAGAAGAAATCAAATTCACTACTGACACAGCAGATTTTATTGCATACATGACTACGACTGACCAAGAACAGAAGTGAGTATTACATTTTGAGAAGGAAGATTGGCTGTATTAAATTATGTTGATGACAGCTTGAAAATGTTTATAAAAGATTTGAATTTTCAGTGGTAAAAGGTTGTATTTTATGGGACTGGGGAGTAAAGGCCCAACAGAAGTTAGCAAAAACTTTAATAGAAGAACTTGATGAGTTCACCATGCAATTGTTAACCGGAAACGGAAGCTAAACAGCATCATGGTTGCCACAGCTAAAATAATCAAAAGCATTTATAAAGCTTGAGTGCTATGCCAGCTGGAGCAAAACAAAATTACAAATAAACACCATAACTGTGGAAAAAAGTTATATATTAATTTCAACAAACTATTTACAAACCATTTATTTATTACTACGCTGAATGCATATTCAAAATGGAAAGAAGCATTTTGTGTATTCAAAATCTGTTTTAAGTCACCATTATTTGTTTGAAAAGGTGTCTTCCTTCTTATATATCACTTGAAAATATCACCAATGGTAATGGAATTCAGCTTATGTCAGACAAAACAAACCCATGCACCAGTGAATGGGCACAGAGTGCTAACAAGTCTACTGGTGGAATAAGAACGTTTACAGTCCTGACATTTCCTTATACTACACATCAGACTAGTATGTAGACCAGCCATTCTGTTTTGCCAGTGTGTCAGGCGCCAGTGCTAGAAGTGATAAAAGTTCAAAGGGTTAGTGTCAATAAACATACTGACAAGCTTAGCTAATGGGAGTTGCATTCATTAGTAGGACACAACTAGCTCATAATCTACAGCAAAGGATTTTGAATAAGCACAACAAATTGTATATTTACCCCATAAAATAATAAACTGATCAACATTAAAAATGGAGGCAAATTCAGTACATTGCCCATTGCATACAGCTTCTTTAAGTGAGCACATGCACCATTTATATATGTTTGCGTGTGCACAACAGTCAGTGAGTGCTAAGTCTGCATTAGGTAATAAAGTGACTTAATGCATGTTCTGGTCTCCATGCAAGTATTCTTCACATATGAAAATACTTGCCAATTTTATGAAGGCTTTGGAATAATGTTTACATAGTATGATGGTAAAATGCTGCAATTTCTGGGACCCATGTTGTATCCAAGAGATAACATAAGAATCATCTCAAAGGATGCTTAGTTAAGAGCTCCATCCCTATCACCACCACCACTGCTCAAGTGGGTCTTGAAAGTATTTCCCTTCTTGGAGAACACAAGGGCATAGTATGGGTACCTACAGGCTTCCAGGATGTCATCTCTGATGATTGGTCCGTGGTGGTGATGATCCAGGACTACTCCTAGGAAGATGGAACAAGGGCACAATACCCATCAATGCTGGGTATAAAATCCTTAAGACATTCGTAAAATTGAAGGAGAAAAATCTCATTGTCCTTGTCTGTCTGTCTCAAAGACAAGGGTCTTCAGACTCCTTAAGCAAGTATTATATTACACTTGTTTGACAGCAGAAGGTGGCAATATAAGCCTACAGTCTTCCCTTTAAATGCCTTAACATTCTGCCTCTCCTCCATCCATGCCTATCTCCTTACCTTTTTTCCCACTATCCCATACCCTCTTGAATGTGTCTTTGGATTCCTCTCCACCACCTGTTCTTACAGTCCAATTCATTAGGCTGTGACCCTTTCAGCGAAGAGGTTCATTTGGAGATTCAGTGAGTAGTTCATTTCAATGTGATACTAACGGATCTTTTTAGAACCAAGTAAAAAGTGTACAGTCATAAAAAAATACAGATTCAAAGCACGTAGGTATTATAACACCAAGCACAATAGAAATAGCTTTGAACAATTCAAAATGTATGAGTGACACATTTTATAGTTATAGCTGTGAAACAGGTTGCATTTACATTATTTACAAAGAAGGAGCACAGTATAAATGGTATTAACAACATATAAAAGAAAAATAATAGGGTGAGAGGTCTGAGAGAAATAGGAAGGATGAATGAGTGAGATGCCTGAATGGAAGGAGGCATTAAAGACACATGGGTGAACTGAAGAAGATGCTTGAAGCTATTAAAAAGTAAGGAGTGGATGTATGGTAAAACTGAAAGGCTCAAAAAGTAAAGACATAATGGGTAATGAAAGGTCAGAAAAGTTAAGGGTGTGTGGATGAACTAATTAAGATGGTTGAAACTTTAAGAGTAATGAGTGGGTGTATGTTTCATAGCGCTCAGAGTGGGAGTAAGTGCTTATGCTGGGTGATTCGTAAAAGTGCATTTCCAAATAACAGATTTAGATAGATGACTGTGTGAAGTTCTGAACTCAAAGTACTACAACTACTGATACTGTGTAGAATGCACTCCAAGAGTTTTGACAATAGCACAAAGAAGCTGTGATCACTTTGGTGTTGTCTTGTCTGAAGTGAGGGGACAGAAGAAAAGTTAAAGATCTCAGTTGGTAGTTTATAAAGGATGGAAGCTAGCTACCACATCTCTGTTGAACTGGAAGCCAAATGGCTTTTGAAAGAACACAGCAGTGATGCACTTTTTGAGGTACTAATGTAAAGTGACAAAATACCTCTGGGGATAAAAGTGTGAGATTTTTTTTCCTTTTGAATAAACTATTCTACATTTAGATTCTAGTTTGCTTAATATGATACTGAAATTTAAGTTTTTGGTCAATCTGTATACCTTGTAGCAGAAACAGTTGACTGTCTCTATTGTTTTCTTATCTTTAGCTGCTATGTGCCCATTACAGGGTACAGGTTTCAGTTTGTGGAGAAATCACTGCTTTTGTTTTGTTGGTACTCAATAATAAATTGTTCTGGAGACATCTTGTTCAAGATGATGTCTTATATTATTAGGTCTTGAGTTAGATTTGTAGAGTATCATGTCATTGGCATAAAATAAGAAAAATCTGCAGGCAGTCAGGAGCTGGTAGTCAAAAAGAATATAGAGGGATAAGAATAGAGATGAGGAATACTCCTTTTTTGAGTGGAGAGCATTCTAAACAAAAGGATTTGACTTTGACTTTCAATTGTCTGTTGTGAAGGCAGTTCATTTTGCTGCAGTGGGACAGACCTGCATTCATGAGAGCAATGTGGAGACAGTATAGTCAATGTAGTCAAATGCTTTCGTTAGACCTATGTTTATAGTTCCTGTAAGTCTCCTTTTATCTACACTAACTAAAATGTGGGCAATAAAAGTATAAGTCATGGTTGCTATCCTTCCTGACTGGGCACTATGTCTGTGGGGAGACAGCATTGTACATTTTTAAGTACCTGGACAACTGCAAATATACCAGTTTTTCAAGCATATTGCTTAAACTGGAGAACTACTATAGGTCTAAGTTCAGATGAGGGAGTTAGGCTTGGGGGTTTTGGTATGGGATGATTACAATTTTTTGTTAGAAAAAGGGATAACATTTTGCCAGAGAGAGAGATATTAAATAAGAAATGTTACAGGAATTGCTCGAGATGTTTTTCAACTTCTTTGGACAGAATGCACTGGATGTAGAATGTGGGTTATACAGATGAAAGTCTTCTGTATTATGTCTTTAGCATAAGTTACAAATGTTAGAGATGGAAATAATGGCAAATTCCTCAAGCAAGTCTTGATATAAAGAAGACCTAAGGTGAAGTGAATACCCCTGTATATATTCTGGAGTAGTACTTTATCAGTGAGGATTACAGATGTCTTGAATATCTGGCCAATAAAATGTATCAGAAGGCATAAAACTAAGTTTCATAGGATCATATCTTGTTTTGTCTTTAGGGTTTTGAGAGATTTTACAAGTGACCCAAGTGTGATCTCTCAGGTCTGAACAATCATTTACGTTTGAGTGACCCAAGGACTAGTTTAGGGCTTATGGAAGTTTGTTATTAGAGAAACGCGGTTGTTCTGCATCCTGTAGACAATATCAGCTAGCTTCAACTGTATTTTGAAGGCTTAAGATGGTTGTGCAGTCTATGATGTTTAGCAGACTTTGGTAGCTTTTCTGATATTTAGTGTGGAAGATGACTACCTGGGAAATCTACTTTAGTTTGTGCTGTTAGGGAACATATGATGACACAGCAGAGTCTAATGTTGGGGTGAGGATGTTTACGTTTTGAATGCAGTTAGGTATATTAATACTAACCAGGTTAAATGATATATGATTTATGGAGATACTGTTAGATGAGGTGGATTCTTGTATTTGCCGAGTCAAACCATGCTAAGTAAGAATGTCTTCAGTGAAGTGTTTATTTTTCCCCTGGCATATTTATATTGAAGCCCTGCAACAGTCAAGCATGACTGTTTAAGAAAGTACAAGCGTGACACCGAATTGAGAGAGGTAGCAACAGAAAACATGAGAACTCAACCCCATGACATGTAGCCTAGGGCTATACACGGCAAATCAAATGCTTCAATGAGACAGCACTTAATACAAACTGCCCAAATGGCAGTTTGTCAGACAGGTTGGATTTGAAAAGATCTGCATCTAATATTATTTTTTGCAAGATGGCAAGACCTATTAACCCCCCCTCCAATTTTTCCTTAATATAACTCCAAGATTGTTAAATTCATGGAGTTGTACTTACAAATAATGATGTATGGCATGTCTGGGTAGGACTTAGCCCTCTACAAAAGTGCTGTCTTTAGTTGCTAGACTCTTCAGTTTGAAAGACTGTCATTTGCTCATTTTGTTTTACTGAATGCCGTTCCTCTGAAACAGCATATGGTATTCTCCCACAAATTTTTCCCAAGATCACTTTAACCACAATATAGAAGGGAAAGGCCATCCTTTGTGTCTAATTTAAGAACACACTTTCATGAACTGTATTCAGCACTCCACCTAGAAATAGTTTGTGAGAAGGGCATCAGATCAGACTTCATTTTGTTGCTTTAAAATCCCAAGGAATCAAGAATGGGAATCACCAGAGCCAAATTACTCAAAAGACCCCCTTAAGACTGTCCCTGAATGAGGCAACCGCTTAGATATGAGTAAACAACCATGCCCTCCTTTCTGACAGCAGTGGCTGTGAGAATCACTCTTGGAAAACACCCTTGGACAAATGTAAAACAACATAAGCATTCTGAGAACTGGAAATGCTTCTGACCCATGTGACACCTGAGAAATTCTCTATGTGGCCTGTAAATGGGTACGTGTTTGCACACACCCTCAAGATTTAAGATTGCTCTCCAATCTTTAAAAATGTCTGGCGGGTTACCACCTTGAAGCTTTGCTCCTTCCACCACTTGCTAATAGAGGCCCACAGCAGGTCTCCTCCAAGTTCCTTTCCTTTGAGCAACAAAGTATCTATAACAAAAGACTGATTCATTGTAAGAGGAATGTACTTTTTTTTTCTTTTTTTATAGGTGCACTGTGCAACACTCTGCATCCATGACTTTCACCATTGACACATGAAATCTTAAAAAATAACCAACATGCGTGGCGAGTAGATTTTGTTTAACTTCTGACATGTAAAACCCTTTCCAAGACTCCACATAGTTTCTATCCTGTAGTACTGCAACATTCTTAAAAACACTCACTCACTTTCGCTTTGACTTAGTGTTGGGACACCAGAACCTTGTGGCCTGGATGATTTCAACATCTTGGCTGATGAGTCAGTCTCTCTTACTAAAGACCTCCTTACTATTATGAAAGGATTTGGGTTTACTCATGTCTTTGCCTCTGTAACCCATAAATTAGACATATATGCAACAATATTTTCCTATCAGATGAGAAAAGTTTTGACTTGGAGGTGGAACCAGTCTCTTAGTCTGACCATGTCGCGATAATTTGCTCTACACTGGAATTACCCTATTTCATTCCATTGATCTTGAACTCTGGGAGGGTCTTATCACCTGTGAAGTTACTTCTGAATTATTTTCTTCTGCTATCCTTCAATTCCTTCTAGAAGATGGTTATGGAGGATTGGATGCAATGGTGGATAACAGGGTTCTAGCCTCTGCTCTAGACTGACTGCCTCTAAGCCATATACACCTTTATCCTGGGCCACGATTCAATCTTGAGCTCCATTCCTTGAAGCATGGAAAGCAAATGTTGGAACACCACTGGAGGCATGCAGGTCTCTGAAGTACTAAAAACTGAATCTGCTCTGTATCACATAGGCATCTCTCATAAGGCAGTTGCTTATTTGTAAAGATAGATCTTAGCAGCAGTAACAGGAGTGCTTAAAGTTTGGAACCATTAGCTTCTAACAGAAAATTATCAAAACTGTCTTGAGTGTTTATAACTGGATATCTGATAAAGCAATGGCAAAAATTTTTTATTCTTAATTCAATGTTAAGCTGCATAATCATTAACAGAATAAAGCAATTTTATTTATTTTTTTTAGGCCAGGAGTCTAGTTTAATAGTTTGTGAAGGTGAAAAATCAATATAATTTGAATGTTTTGCTAGCACAGTGATATACAAGGATAAAGTCCTGACAACACCTCAAGTGATTGGTGTTCAGTTAGTGTCTAGTGAGTTTGAGTGAGCTGTCAGAGAGGATAGGAATACCCATCCAGGAGTAAGGGAGGAGCCATTCATGGGCTGCAGCAACCATTTGAAAGAAGAGGTGGGTCTACTTCCTGGGGATGTGCATGCAGTCCATTAATCAGCTGCCGGACAGTAGCTTTCAGTAAGAAAGTGCACAGGAACATGCACTTGCACAGGGTGTGGGACTGTGAAGTTCTGCATTAATGTGGGCCATATGTCCCTCCACTCAGGAGGTTGGATTAGATGAAATCAAAGTAAAAAAAATGACAACATAAGTAACTCCCTTGACTGCCTAAATGACAGCCCGCCCAGACAGCTTTCGCCAGAGTGAATCCAAGGGTGATCCCCACCACTAGGGAATGAATGGTCACATGTCTAATTCAGGAAGACTTGGTCAGCAGGCACAGCAGCAGTAGCCATACAGAAAAAATATGACTGGAATGTGGCACAAATATGATAATGATAATCATGGATATCATCAAAGATGCTAAAAGGATAAATAAATTAGGGGCAACAAAGTGGATGCATTTAAAGAGGGCACATGAGGGAATTTGGAAATAATTACACAACACAATACATCTCTTTAGACAAGGTTGTACATAATCACTAGGACAGTTACAATAAGGATGAAGACATATATACAATGATGGCCTTGATAAAGGAAAAGACTGTCTAGGGCTGAGTGAGGATGTTGGAAAAAACATGGGCGAAAAGTTACATGTAGATGGATGGGGGCCACTTGTGTTAAATTTGCTTTAAATATCCAGACCAAAATATAAATAAGATGTAAAGCACTGAATTTAATTTGCTCTTGATGATATCTGGATTAAAAAGCAAGCATATGATTTTTTTTTTTTAATGAGCAAACTGAGTGAAGCGTTTGATGATAGCAATGGCAAAACAGACTGGCACAATGAATTACCAGAACGATGGGAGAGTGAAAGCTGCAGTGCTAGAAACACACTAAAACTGCACTCGTTATGAGCCCTTGAAATTAGTCATCTGCAGTAAATATTGGGACTAGAAAAATACTGCATACACACAGGAGGAAGACAGCATAAAAGTCTTTCAAAGGAATAGCACAATTTATGTAAGGAAAGTAACAGGGGAGACACAGAAGTGTCTGAAATATTATATTGTCCTAAAGCAATAATGGGCTTATTGCCTGCATGTCGATGAAAAGCTTTTAGATGATACTGGATAGAAGCACATACCAGATACATTTTTGGCTAAGAGAAGAGTGGAGTAAGTTTCAAATACTTAGGAGAAAGGGTAAAGTATATTTATCATGAATAAGAAGAAGAACAAAGAGGAAAATGTGATGATACGGGGTAGGCAGACAAAAATGTTTTTATAATTTTTTAAACTGCATTAATATTTCTATAACAATGGGAAGGGCAATTTAATATGTCAGATAAAATACATAGATATAAATACTTAAGTTTTATGTTGTACTCTAAAGGAAACTCACAGACGAAGGAGAGATATGTACCGTAAGACAGAATGCTGTCTATTTTAATAGCACTGACAAAATAAAAAGGCAGCATTCAGGAGTATGATATTTGTTGAAATAAGCCGTTTAAACTCATTCACTCCAATGGAGCTCAGGAAGTTTGCATTGTAACTTCCAATGGGCCTAAGCCGTTTGACAGAATCAAATTATGTCCTCACATTTCAAACAAATGTTCATATCTCTGGAATCATAGCAGTTATGAAAGAAGTATTAATGGCAAACTCTTCAGCACAAAGTATTTTACAGTGGTAGTATTGTTAGGTTTTAGGTCTTAAAACATATTTTATAAGTAATAGTAAACAGAGTAACTATTACATTTGTAATATTTTATAAACATCTTACAATATCTCTGCAAGCACTCAAGTTACACACATACTGTCAGAAACATTTTCTTCATCTAACTGAGAGCTTTCATGTCAGCCTAAGAAATTCTGTCTGTGTTACTTGGTTGTTGAGATAATTAGAAAAATGTGAAAATTATATCTATATAAATTAATATCATAATAATAACAGACAATATTTATTTATCTGCACTAGACAGAGGTCAATATTAATGTAGCTGAGTTTGCCATTGCGTAAGATTTAAGATGAACTCATTTAAAACCTTGTACATTGCATGGTTTTAGAATTACTGAGGGAAATATGAAGAAGCAAAATTTGACATCTAGAGGTGTCAGTAGGATTAACTGCATATGCACCTGGAAGTGTCACTCAGATGTAACGAATTAACTGAAAAACTGAAAGTAACTGAACCAGATGTAAATTTTGTATGATTATATATATGTGTGAGTTATTGTGTTGTAATGTTTCAAGAGCAATTTAAAGGATACCTACTTCAATAGTAAGGGACGTAGTTCAAATAATAGATGAAGTGGAACACACATTTGTACAACAAAGAAAAGTTCCTTAGATTAGTATGTAGTAAGATAGTTACCATAAAGAATATATGGTGAAACAACTGAAATCTGTACTAGCACCCAAAATGTTAGCTAATGGGCTAGATTAGTGTAGGGGGGTGAGAACCTACTTTTTGGTTTTATAATAAAAGACCACACTCTACGTAAAACAGCATCTGAGCTTTCACCCTTTGTACATACGCATTATTGTATATATTAGTTGTTGAATATTGCAGACCCAGTTATTTGAGATGGTTACCTGACATTACATTTTGATGCTCAATGTTCACAAATTGTTTACTAAAATAAAATGCTACACGATTAGGTGTTCATACAATAGCATCTGGAAAGATCAGCATTCAATAATATTTGTAACAAAATCATTGCACTGACTTTTTCTTTTCTTAAACCTCCAAAATGACGATTGTTAAGAGAAGCTAAACTGCCATGTAGCTTGAAAGAAGCTGAATGCAGTTGAAATTTGTTTAAGAGGGAGTAGTCTATATTCAGGTTCATTCTTTCCTTATGGTCAATGGATTCATAAGCCCATATCAGTTTATTTTTCTCTCACCATGGTACTAAAGACCACCACTACTAAATCTATAAATGATCACCTGTCACTGGACACCTGTGCGATAATCCTATTATGGCTCTGTTGCTCTCTCTCTCTGCAGAACGGATGCTGTTGTTCAAAGCATGTTAGTCAACCACCAACATTCTTACTATGGTTTATTCTCTATAGTTCTTGATTGGCTTGCCTCCTCTTTGGCCATACTCATAAGGTAGCTTCAAGATTAAACTCTTCCAATTGTCACCTGCTGGACTGTGGAGTGCCACAGGGTTTAATCTTGTACACGTTGATTATCACAGTGTTCCTGTTGCCCTCAGGTGATCTCATTAAACGGAAATCTCAGCATAACATTACTGTGCCTATGACACCCAGCTACACTTGTCATTCAGTTGGATCAAATGGTGAGTGTTTATTCCCTCATAGATGATTTGAAGGCCTTTCATCAAAGGCTTGTTACAAACTAGTTGAAGATAAACACATCCAAGTCTGTGGTCATGGCTATGCATGTCACCTCGTGAGATTGAGCTGCTTTACCTCTCCAACATTTCTTTAATACAGTGACAACAGACATGGAGTTTCTTTCCAAAGTGTTCTATCTTGATGTTATCCTGGACAACTGGCTGATGTTTAGGGACCTGTCTCAGCTATGACAAAGGCATTTGTTTCCATTTACAGAACATACCAGGATCAAGCACTTTAAACCACAAGAAATCTCTCTGCAGCTTTTCATGCCCGGTCTCTTTCTTCTTTACTGTAATACTCTTTATCTGCTTCCTCACACTGAGATTAATCATTTACAGACAGTACCTTGTGTGGTCACAAATCTGTATGCTGGTACATCACATCAACACACTATGCCAGTGCTATCAAACTTACCCTGGGTTACCATGTCTTGGTCTATAAATTACAGCTTAACTGTACTTCATGATTTTACCATCTGAAGCTTGTTTCTGTAAACTTTTTCAAGAATTCTCTTAAAAGTCTGAGATTCCAGTACAAGCTAGCACTGAAAGAAAATAAGTTGTTGTTTAATAATAACCTGTGAACATATAAACTATAAAAAAAAAACAGTTCAGTAGACCATTAACAACCTAGCCAATACAAATCCCACTATTTGTTTCCTCCAACTATATGTGCCTGGGTATGCGGCCCAAGAGTGAATTTATATATTCCCATCCACTCCACAAGATTATTTTTATCATGATCTAAGGAGCTCTTTTTTGATATTGAGTGGGAGTTTAACACATATGGGATCGTAGAGTTTAACAAGTATGGGATCCTAACAAAGTACATCAAGTTATCTAAAACAAGCTGAAAGCATAAATTATTCCACCAAGGATGCCATAAAACATTCTGTCTTTATTCTGAGGTATAGCGGTGTCAGTCAAGAATTTCTTACAAAGTGTTGCAGAGATCATATCAACCTACTCCACATCTTACAAAACAAAACTTATTAGAGTAGTTAGCAAATATTTTTTAAACTACATTCTTAAAAGCTGAAGCGGGTACCTTTACAATAAGAAAAACTGTCTTACATAAAGTAACAAAAAACTTAAGTACGGATTAAACTGAGGAGAAGGAGTAACATCGATAAATTTATATTAATACCATCTTCATTCAGAAGTATCAGAACAAGCCCAGTCAAAGTACTTTGCCGTTATTATGGCAAGAATGTTTTCCTTCAAAAATATCACATCAAGCTCAGGCAAACAACTCTATTAACTGCAGACTGACCTCACAGGTAACACCCTTAGGAGGAGTATCTTCTAAAAAGTAGCTTTTTCCAAAAGACTTTTACTTTCCCTTCATAACTTAACTAAAAACCACATTGTGGTTATTGTAAAAGTTAGTAGAAGACGAAAACATCAGCATTCCTTTTAATTATGGCGTGTCATAGTCAAAGTACACAGGAAACAGACTGAAGCTTCGGCAAGGAAGCAAGCAATCTATTTAATTTAGTAAACTTTCATCAGTAAAATGTACATCCGAAGCCTGAGGAAAAGTTATACCCAGGACTACAATACAAGAAAATTTCTTGCTTGTATTTAGCCATATAAAACAAAGTTCATCTCTGTCTATATGCAAGCTCAATTTGGATTTATGGATGGGAAACAGAAAATTTACCCCAGGACTGCACCCTATACTACAAATGGTCACAGGCAGCTCCTAAATGCTTTATCCCATGCTTTAGGTTCTCTTGAATTATCTATGGTATGATCCAAGTTATTCTCATTAAGGGTAATATATAATTATCCACCATGGGAGGAGTAAAACCAGTTTCTAACCAAATGTTGTTGTTGTGACTTTCGGCTTATCCCGGTTAGGGGTCGCCACAGCGGAACTCCGGTCCGCTAATGTTTGGTAGGGGATTTTTATCTGCCGAGTTACCAGCCCTGATGCACAACCTTCAACGAAGGCACGCCCATTCATGCATGCCTCCACACAGAAGACACTCTAGCTGAGAATCGAACGTGACAATGTCTTACTGTGAGGTGACAACGCTACTGCAGCACCACTATAGGGAAACTGGCTAGGCTTAAACTGGCCTCCAAGGCAGCTAGCCTAGTGCTTACCTATGAACCCTAAGGCAGAAGGCTCTTAAATGCATTCTCTTGGAAAAGCCAGAAAAGCTGAATTAATAACCAACCTTCCTTTCATCAAAAAACTGCCTCATACATTTTAAATAAAAATCCACAGTTGCCTTCTGAAGTACCCAGAAACTAAAGTTATGCAGAAAAAGCAGAAGAGAATCATGTACTCTAAAGTTATGCAGAAAAAGCAGAACAGAAACATGTACTCTAAGGTGAGATAACAGCATTATACCGTCTTGTTACACATTTAAAAACTGCCTAATAATCACAAATTCACTGTACGAAATAAGATCTTTCAGGTGAGCCTTTCTCCAGAAAGAGTTACAGAGGACATATTTTAATAAGAATAAGAACTTCACAAAATAAGCAAAAAATAATATTACTAAGAAAAGGTAGTCTTTACATTGCAAAATGTCGGTAACTGCTTCACAACAGCTAAAATAAAAATTCTGTGCAGACAATTTCTGAATGTCAGCTGTGAAACAGTCATTTAGTTTCCCTCAGAGTGGCCAGCACTGAGTTCAGACAAAAACCTCAGATACTCATCATGAGTAAACCGACTCTGTTTAGTGAAATGCCAGTAGAACTGCAACATAAAAAGTGAAAGACTAACACTAGGGAAAAACAGTTATAATACTGGACATGTTCTGATGCACTTTAGCTGCGAACAGGCAAGTGGACAACTAACGTGGCAAAATTAATTTCATTGGATAGCCAAAATGCAGATGGCCAGCCTTTGGTAGTTCATACCAGATTATAGAGTATTGACATCAGATTTGGCCACTTTTCCAGGTAACTATATACCTATCAGTCTCACTAGCCTTATTTATATAGCTATGGAACAAATTATTGTAACAATAATTAATAAAGGCATAAAAAATCTGCAGACTTTAGACCCCTCACAATTCTGCTTTCCAGCAATATATTGTGTGTTCTTTTTTTTTTTAAACAAGAAAGATCGTTATTAAATTACCACTTATGAAATAGACAAGCATACATTTATATAAAAGAAAACAAACCATATTGACATATTTTCAGTTGCAAACATTACACTTCATTTATAATTTGTTTACTCATTGTCAGTCAAGCAGTACAAAAGTCATTCAATTCCTGCCTTACCGTAAACTTCATTTCTCCTCCAAAACATTACTGTTCCCAAAATTCCAAATTTTTCTATGCAATTTGCTCCTACCCTTTTCTAAAGATCCCATTTCCAATTTTTTCATCTCTGTTACTATAGTCACTACTTCTAACAGAGCTGGTTTAGACTTTGACTTACATTTTCTAGTAACTGTGTTTTTTGGCAGCCACCAGAATTAAACTCAGCAAGGCCTTACTATGTCTACCACAATTCTGTATCATAGCTCAAAAACATAATTTCCTTAGTTTCACCAATTTGCTTACCCAGTATTTCTTTTAGAGACGTCTGCAGGGATTTTTTTAAAGTCTGCCAACTCATTCCACTCCCAGAAAATATGTTCCCAATTACCTCTTTCTTCCTCATCACACCTCCAACAATAGCAATCGCTCTGAGCAAAAATTCTTTGGAGTCTGTTTGGGGTATAAAAATACTTATGTGTAAGAATTGAAAGGACTGTAGAATACTGGAATGAACTGAAATAACTGGAAGAAACTGGATTGAAAAGCAGAAACAATGTCCAAAATAGAAGAAAAGAAAATGTATACCAACAACTGCAAAGGAAGGGCTCAGAGCAGGCAATAATACAGCAACAAAAGAGTAGAGCCAAACCACCACGACTGTTCAGGATAAACACAATATTGCTTTGATAAAAAATGCAAAAAAATCTTTATTGAAGAGCTCAAAGTAAGTGCTTTCACAACCTCTATGGTTGCTTCATATTTATTGCTTTATTCTCTCACCCCTATCTGGCTGCTGTGCGCCCTGCTCTGGAGCTTGTCCTACACCTTCTGTTCCTGTACCTCCCTGTACTTGTTCACCTGAATCTATCCAGTTGGACGCCTAACAAACTTAACCAAACACTAGGATTTTTCCTACCAACACCCTGGGAGAACATTCCTTGATAAAGAGACAGTGAAACCTTCTGTTCCTGTACCTCCCTGTACTTGTTCACCTGAATCTATCCAGTTGGACGCCTAAGAAACTTAACCAAACACTAGGATTTTTCCTACCAACACCCTGGGAGAACATTCCTTGATAAGAGACAGTGAAAGTATGTGTTGTTATAGCTACTAGACAACTGTATGAACAAGAACTTGCTATAGAAATTGCTAGGTAGGCAAGCCTCTCTGTTGGGTTAGCCAGCAGCCACCCCCCCCAAAGTTTTTTTTTTCTCTCTAAATAAACCAGGACACTCAGCTCATACCATCGTTATACCCAAGTAGTTTTTACCTCCCCCTCTCTCTGGCCTGACATCCTCTTAGGGAACCACTTAACTGTAGTAAAGGGACTGACCACTAGGTGGCGCCTCTATCTCAGCCTCAGAATTATTTATCTCTTCTCACTTGCTTATCCATACTTATCTAACTCCCTTTCCAGATTTGCTATGACTGCCTATTTTACTATATCTCCCCTTGATCTGCAATATCTTTAATTACATTCTACTCCCCACACACACCTACTCCTGTCAGCCTTTCAACAGTTCTCCATAATCTCTTACCTTCAGACTTACCTGCATATTTTTCATTCCTCACTGATTGTCACCTTTGACAATCCACTCTCCCCTATCCTACCCCCAATTCCCACCCACACCCAGTGCTCCTACATTTATTCCTCCATAGCCTCACCCACATCACCTTCACACCAATCAAACTGTGTACATAATTACCTCCCCCCAACACCACTATCTCATCACACCCTCTTTTTACCTCACTTCTTAAACCTCCTTCCAACAGCACCCCACCTACTTAATAATTCTCTTTACCTGCTTAAAGTACTCTGCCAGTTACTTCTCTCCCTACATCCCAAACAAATATAATGTCCAAACCAACTACCCCGTTCCAACTACAAGTCTTACTCTTACTCTCTTTCTTACCCTCGCTAACTACTGCCCATCTCTTAACCTCCTGTGAACATCCACTATACTCTATACTTCTCTCTCCCTCTAAACATACTTCCACACCACCACTTATTATCTATTCAACATTCCTTAACCTTATATCTAAACCTAGCTATATACTTGCTAAATACCATAGAATAACTCCTATTAAGTATACCAACCAGAACACTAGACAAGTAATTGACTTCTATCATAAGCCTCTCATCCGTAAACACATTCTACTGCTACGCTTAATACTAGACAGGGATATTCACCCTAACCCAGGCCCAGACAATACTCTGAATACTCCACCCTTCAACCCAAATAAAACTAATAACCCCACCACCAAACCATCTAACTCACTATCTATAGCTCACCTCAATATACGTAGCATTGGCAACAAAATTGCTCAACTTCATGCCCTTTTATATGTTCACTTATTTGACATCTTATGCCTATCTGAAACGTGGCTAAAACTTTCTGTTAAAGACAATGAATTCACTCCACCAGGGTACAATATAATTAGACTTGACCGCACAGTCAAAAAGGGAGGAGGGGTTGCAATCCTCTATAAATTAGAACTTCAGGTTACTACTCTAAACGTTAACCCACCATCAAACAATAGTGCTGAAATACTTATCACTAAACTTCAAATCAACACACATAAGTCCATAAACATTATCTGTATATACCTTCCCCCAGGTAATAACATCACTACGCTTGAAAATATCCTTAACTGGCATTCAATCAATCTCCCACAAGAAACCATAGTACTAGGAGATTTCAATATTGACTGAATGACCTGTAGTAATATAAACCCAACCACACATATGAACCTTTATGGCTTCGCACAAACAATTAACTCCCCTACCAGAACTAATAGAACCAACAACAAAGAAAGTACCTTGGACTGGATTCTTACAAATAATCCTCAGCAAACATATAAAGCAGGTACCCTCCCAGATGACCTCAGTGACCATTCACTAACCTATATTATCAGACACAAGACCAACCTAACTCTCCCTCTCTCCTACAGAACAATACGCACAAAAAAACACTTCAACTCAGAACTTTTCCAAACAATGTAATTGGACACAATTAAAATTTCTTCCACTTAATGAAGCCATAGAATACTTCAATACAATATTCCTAGGAATCCTAAATCATCACGCCCCACCACGCTCAGTTAGATATAAAACTAAGCCAGCACCTTTGCTCACCAATAATACCAGGCAAAAAATCCTTCTCAGAAATAAATCCTGGGCAAAATGGCTCGAACCTAAAACTCCCTCCGATCACCAAACCTATAAACAACATAAAAATAATACCAAAAAAGCCATCCTATTAGACAAAAAGAACTTTTACCTTCAAACACAGCAAACCTACCACAATGCACCACAAAAATTCTGGTCTAGCATTAACAAACTTCTCTACCCAGGTCAATCTAGCACACCCAACCCACTAGGCTCTAACCCTGACAATCCCTTACATACTGCTAATGCCTTCAATTCATTTTTCACTGATGCTATCCAAAATCTTGCTAGTCATCTTTCTCCTGACACCTCAAATCTGCTAACTTCTACCACTATCCTACCTCCACCTTTCCATTTACAACCAGTGTCTACTTCCTTCATCTGTTCCCTTCTCCTAAAATTAAAGCCTACCAAACCATCAGCTGACCAACTCCCAGCAGAATTCCTCCAAAAAGGAGCTAAAGCCATAGCTTACCCCATCTCTATCCTGATCAACAGAACCATAAATAAAGGAACTATCCCATCTATCTGGAAAATTTCCCATATCATCCCACTACATAAAGGGGGACACTCCAACGAGTACTCTAACTTCCGTCCAACAGCTTTGCTATCTCCCCTTGCAAAAATAATGGAAAAATGCATCCATAAGCAATTACTTTCACACCTTCTCCATCACAACTTGCTTGCCAACTGTCAACATGGTTTCAGATCTTTCCACAGTACCACCACTGCCCTGCTATCCTTCACAGACACCATTAATAAAAACCGCAACAACAATAATCTCTCCTCTGCAGTCTTCATTGATTTATCTAAAGCCTTTGACATGGTTAATCACCAACTCCTCCTACACATACTGAAATTCCTCGCATTTGATCCCCAAGCCATGAAATGGTTTAAATCTTACCTTGAAAACCGTCAACAGGCGGTACTTTGGCAAAATAAACTATCCAATAACCTTCCTATCTCCCTCGGAGTTCCTCAGGGCTCCATTTTAGGTCCACTCCTTTTTTCCATTTATATTAATGACCTACAAACAGCTATACCACACACCACCTGCATTCAATATGCAGATGACTCTACTATTATTTGCACAGCCACCTCTGAAACTGAACTTAAATCTCTTACCCAAAAAGCTTTCAATGCTGTAGAACAATGGATTTCAAACCGCTGTCTCCTCCTTAACCCTAAGAAAACTAAATTATTACTTTTCACTCCAACCCGAAAATCAACTCCCATCCACCTCACACTTTTATCAAATGATGGCACTATCATTTCTCCCGACCCAACCACTAAACTCTTAGGAATAACAATTGACAAGCACCTCAACTTTGATACCCACATTAACAATACAATAAAATTAGTGAACAAAAAACTGGGATCCCTTTACAGAATTAAGCCCTTTCTAACTCCAATAGCTAGGGCTGTTACAGCCAGAACCCACTTAATCTCAACCCTATTCTATGCCTCCCCTATATAAACTAATTTATCTAAAAACAACCTCAACAAACTGGCCACATCCTATAATAATATTGCTAGGTTTGCCACAGGCTCTCCATTCAGAACCCATCACTGTCTGAATCTAAAACAACTAGACTGGCTAGAATTTCACAACCAGCTTCAATTTCTACAGCTTCCCATTGTCCACAAGGCCCTGTATAAGCCCACCAACACCCCTATACTCTCTACCATCATTACACCTTATAATAACAATAAGAACCTATGTTCCTCCAATAAACTGCTGATTAATACTTCAAGATCTAATCACTCAGCAGGTGACTCCCTGTACTCTAACTCTGTAGGAAAACTATGGAATTTACTACCCACTGATCTCACTACACAAATGTCACTGCCACTATTTAAAAAGAATCTAAAACTCTTTCTTAAGACACACTGGCTCTGCTCCTGTACTAACCCTGACTAACTTTTCTCCTTTCAAATCACAACTACTCTTATACCTAATAATTTCTGACTTAATAATCTAAATACCATGTTATTATATATATAATGATGTATACATAGATATTGTATCTCAAACACAATACCCATTGATTATTACTGCTAGTTCTATTACTTCCTTAGACTAATGCATCTTTTATATACAAAAAAAAAATTTCTTTTATAACAAATGTTTTTTTAGTTCTGGGTAAGTTTTAACTGCTATCACTTTTTTTAAATGTATGTATGAATTTTCTATTCTTTTGTTTTTTTGGAGCTTTTCTCCCCGGGACTCTACTGAAAATGGACATGTATCCAGCTAGACTAGCCCGGTCAACAAATGTAAAATAAAAATAAATTCATCAGACTACATTCAAACAAACAGTTTCTCAGCTTAAATGCATAGAGCAATTAACACCTTGTGAACTGAATCAAGTCATTAAAAAACCACAGTACCTAAAAACAGTATATAGTGAAAAGACATGATAAAATTTTATATATATATATATATATATATATATATATATATATATATGTATATACATACATGTATATAAAACACACTAAGTAGCTGCATATTAGACACATGTAGGCAAGACAAATCGTATGCTTAAGGAGCGTATTCAAGAGTATTATAGGGATATCAATAATCATAAAACTACCAGTGCTCTTTATAAGCACACAGAATAAGAAGGTAGTTCACACATTTTTAATTTTTTTTGTTTTGGATATTTTATCAGAATGGAAGAGAGGTGGTGACATTAAGAATCGCACCAAAGCTTTAGAACAAAAGTGGATTCTTAAATTAAATGCATATACACCACCTGGTGTTAATGAAATGGTTTCTTTGAAGCCGTTTCTTAAAGCTACAAGTTTAAAACATTAATGAGATGGAGAGATGTATATATGCATACATTTTATTCTATCTAATTTTATATATGTATTCATGTTTATATCTTTACTAAGGCAGCTATTAGTTATTCAACACGTTTCACATATTGTTATTTAATGTGTCTAATATGCAGCTACTTAGTGTGTTTTATATACATGTGTATATATATATATATATATATATATATATATATATATATATATATATATATAATTTTATCATGGGCCGGATTCACAAAGGCTTGCATGGAGTCTAAGAGTACAGTAAGACTCCAGACAGCCAATATGTCTGCTGAGCGATCCAGGAACAGCCGGCAGGGGTGTGCATGAGAGCTCCTAAGACTACCCTTGCACGGACAGTGTTATGTTATGCAAATTACCTCATTTGCTGCTGAAAGCTATGCAAATGAAGTAAATTTGCGATCCAGGAAACACTAACCTGTACAAGTAAGTGTAGTGTTATTTGCAGAAATGTACTCCGTTGGTAACGGAGTACCGTTCTGCAAACAGCAAAACAGAGCTATGACAGCTCCAAATAAAGGATGCATCCAGTTGAGGAAGCATGCTAATGGCCAAATATAAGGCCATTGGCATTTTTATCCATTGCAAAATAATAAAAAAATAATTTTTCCCCCGATTTTCGATGTTTAAGCGTAGCGCAGTGCTGCGCAAACATGCGGCGCTCTAAAAAGCAGAAAAATAAATAAATAAAAGCCAAAAATAGGCATTTTATTAAAAATATTCATCTGCCATGCAGGTGAATGTCAGGCTGAAGACAACATGGCTACCGAGTAGTGGTTGCTAAGGGGGGAAGCTCAGTCTGAGAGATGTAACCAAGCATTAATAGGCAATCCTATGCAAATGAGGATAAGGATAGTTAATCCCAATTTTGCCTGCCATGTGAACCATGTCCCTAGAGTGTAAGAGTAGGATTAGGGGAGTAACAGAGTAGAAAATAGGTGACATCATGAGGGGGTATGTATCAAAGACTGTAAGCTTACTGGAGCAGAGTGGCATGTGTTTGCAGTAAGTGACTCAGGACTGGAAGAGGCGTGTCTACAGTTGTCTTAACTGAAACTCAGAAACCGAAGGTGTACGCCGTGGATATCGCCAAAGTTTCTTACAAAGATGCTTACACTGTGTGCGCACGTGTGACCGCCTGTAAACCCATCTAAGCCTGTGTGCGTGTGTGTGCATCCGTGTAAACCTGTGTAAGGCTGTCTAAGCCTGTGTGCGCGCATGTGCACCTGCCTAAGCCTGTGTAAGCCTGTGTAAGCCTGTGTGCGCACGTGTTTGCGCGTTGCTGCCCCCTGTGGAAACAGAAAGGGAAAAGGAAGGAAAAGAAGTAGTAGGAAGTTAAGCAAGGAGAACTAGCAGACCTGACAGGTGAAATCAATCAGAATCAGCCAATTAAACAGGCAGTACACTAGCCCAGCCCAGCACTTAAAACTCTGCAAACAACATTCCCCCATGTTTTTCTCAGAAACACTGCAACTCTGCAGTCTACAAAGAGAAGTGAAAACTTAAAAAGTTCAACGGAGACAAAAAAATGTTAGGGGCTGCCATTGCTATTATAAGGCAACATGTGCAAGATGCTGAGGGTGGTGCCAATGTGAATGTTGCTGAGCAACCCACAGTGAGGAGACAGAGAAGAGTGTACAGACCCAGGGTAACCTACCAGGGGCTACATGAGCTGGAGATAGTGGAGTGCTATAGAGTGGACAGAGACCTCCTGCAGCAAATTGTTGAGCTGTGCAGGCCGTGCCTCACACACAGAACCAACAGAGGGGAACCCATCCCAGTGGAAACCAAGGTATGTGTTGGCCTAAGAATACTAGCAACAGGTACCTTCCAGAGACCAACTGGTGATATGATGGGGATATCACAGGCATCAGCATCCAGGGTACTGCACCAGTTCCTGAATGCCATGTCAGCACATGTCGGTGATCATGTATACTTCCCCAATTCCCGTGAGGTATTGGCCAGCAATATGCATCTCTTCCAGCAAATAGCGGAATACCCTGAGGTAGTGGGTGCAATTGACTGCACGCCCATACACATCAAAGCACCAGCCGGTGAGTGGGGTAGGGCCTACATCAACCGCAAGGGCTTCCACTCCATCAACTGCCAGGTCATGTGCGATGCCTAGGGCATAATATTGAATGTGTGTGCTGGCTGCCCTGGAAGCTACCACTATTCCCATATCTGGCATCTGAAGCAGCTGTACCAGACATTTGCCAATGGGGACATCCCTGACAGTCACCTAGTGGGGGATGCTGGATACGTACTGGAGCCATGGCTGATGACACCCATCAGAAATGCACACACACCTGAACAAGAACTCCATAATGAGGCACACGCACAAACACGAAATGTAATCGAGCGTGTGTTTGGGATGCTCAAGTCATGGTTCCGGTGCCTGGACACATCTGGTGGAGCCTTGCAGTACTCACCAACTACATGTACCCAAATTGTCATGGTATGTGCCATGCTATACAATATGATCCTGCGAAAACAGCTGCAGCAGGAAGAGCATTGGCAGGGCCAAACAGCCCCCCACCATTGCCAAGGCCTGCAGAGGCACAGCGTGACTTGGAGGAGGAACAACCTGAGCCTGCCCCAGTAGGCACAAGGAGGCGTGCCCAGTATGCCTTGGCAAAGAGGCAACACATAGCACATACACTGGCTTAGTAGGAACCCTGGAAATGATACCTCTCTCTGACTCGCACATAAAATAAAATGGATGCCTAACTTGACACTACCTGTTTTCAAACATGCATAGGGAGTGTAGTATGTGCATCTGACATAAGCAACCCTGCAGCACCACCTGAGGCATGATTACCATGTTTTAAGCAATATAAAGCAGTGCTAAGCAGCTTTTACCAATATTTAGTATATGTAAACAAAATTGCCCGTGCTAACTAGTGCAATGTTCAGCAATGTTGGGCAAAGTTGAGCAAAGACAGGTAAACATGCTCATATTAGCTTTACTGTCCCTTAAGCAGTCTGGTCTGCCCAACATGAAAATAAAAAGCAGTGACAGGGCTCAAACCCAGGATACTGTGCACTATAGTCACAGTACTGAACCACTAAGCCATGATAGCATTTCAGTAGCACAGACACAGCAGGACAATTGTGCAGTAATGCAAACACAAAGAAATGCTGTAACATGCCCCTAAAGATGCATATGGGTAACCTCCCCCACAGGCCTATGCAGACAGAGAACATCAGGCCAGGCGGTGTGATGTGGGTTGTGTAGGCTATGAAGTTGCAATCTAATATATGTGGCATTGGACGCTAAAAAGTGTAGTACAGTAGTATGCCTCAAGCCAGTACAATACGCAACAGTACAGACTGAAATGGTGTACCGTACATAGCAGTGCAGGCAAAGCAAATGTGTATAAGTGTCAGCTGAACCCCTCATCATATGTACACCCACAGTAACAATCAAGTGTGTCCCTGGGTAGAAATGTAGAAAGAATAGCTGTCCCCCCTGTATGTAGAAATGTTGATAAGTCTATGCAAAGTGTCTCATGGAAGCCCTGCAGGCACAGCATGATCCCTGTTGATCTATGACACAAAGGTCAGGCCTGCTGTACAAATACAACTTGATTTTCCATACACATATAGTATAAATGTCTATACTGGGTGTGCTCACACACTCCAACAAATGTAGTGGATTTCATTCAGCATCACACTGAAAGGACATACTGGGCATGCTCACACACTTATGCCAAATACGGAGGTGATGATAAGGGATCTATAGACGAATGTGGATAGACATCTCTACTTCCAGAAACACATTCACAAAGTTGTCAGAAAATCATGCTATGTGTTCACACAAACTGCCAAGGTCTGTGCATGTAGGTCAAAGGAGGTTCCCACTACTCATCAGTCATCAGACCCATCAGAGAGTACCACAACACACTTGCGATGAATCTAAGCACGTTCAGCAGCCAGAAAGACCACTGAAGTACCCTAACATGAGGATTACTGGCCTCAAACAGTTAACCCATGCAACAAGACTGAATGTAACCCAATCTGTACTCTGTTGCATACTGTCTACTCAGGAGATCTCTGCCCAACAGACAGGTCCATGTCATGGCTACACTCAGATCTGTTCTGAGTTACAGCTCAATGGCACTAAATATACAGACCCAACTGATATTGCCAACATCCTGGCAGAAAGGATCAGTGTTAACTGTACCCCCCTCTCACCCATGAAAGAGCACATCTCTATAATGGAAGACTGCAAAGTTGCTGTCATCATGTTTGCACACGTAAAGAACACTCTCCAAAGCCAGTATCACAGCAGCCATGGGACCAGATAACTTCACAGGCTGTGTTCCACACAAACCACGGAACGAACAGGCACCACACTGATGTACCATGTGCAGCCATAGCCTCACCTCATGCTTTGTGCCTGTTGAATGGTGCACAGTGACGGTTATCCCACTACACAAGGGTGGAGACACCATGGACCCCAGGAACTAGTGCCCCATTAGCCTGACGAGGCCGCTCTTCAAGGCCATGGAATGTATCATCATACAGCATATAAAAAATTACATTTGTAATCCCCAAACCCTGGACCACAACCATGTTGGGTTTGTAAAATGCAGATCATGTCACCTAAACCTGATAGATGACACTGAAGCAGTCAGCAGAACCGTCAACAAGGGTAAGGTGGTTCACACAGCCTATGTTGATCCTGCCACAGCTTACAACACCACCCCACACTCTGGAAATATAGATAAACCCACTAAAATAGGTATAAATTGCTATGTCACAAGTTGTGTTGCCAACAGGCTTACTGACAGAACACACACTGTGAAAGTAGCAGACTCCAAGTATGACTTTGGACCAGTGATGAGTGCAGTACCACAAGGTCCAGTCCTGTGTCTTGTCCTGTTTAGTATCTACTTCCCTGAAGTAAAATTTAACATGGAAGGTCTGTGGCTACTGAAGTTTCCAGGGGACTGCAAACTAGGAACCATTATTGTAAACACTAAAGATGTGGACATCCTATAAAAGGGCCTTACTGAGACAGATGGCTGTTGTCAAAGCCATGGGCTCTAGCTCAATGCCAAAAGGTGCATTGTCATCCCCTTTGTTAAAAACTCTGTAGCCAAGAACTACAACACAGGTGGTAGTATACTTAACACTGAAATTGTGACAAGAGACCTTGGGAAACCGGTGGACACTGGACACAACTGTGATAATCACATCCCCACAGTAGTCAGGAAACCCTGCTATGTGGCACACCTCATCACAAAATGTGTCTCATGCAGAATAGAAGAGGACATTGTTTCCCACTACTCATCATTTACTAGAACTATAATAGAGTACAACGCCACTTTTGCTATGTACCTCACAAGACAACTACAACAACTGGAAAGCCTGCAGCAATACCTCACAAAGAGCATTAGCAGCCTGAAATACATGCCATACACAGACCATCTCAAAATGCTCCATCTGTACTCCCTTGCATATCGCCTACTCAGATGTGTTCACTGCCTAACATACAAAGCTATGTCAAACGCAGAGCTGTTGGACATGCTCCACGTAAAACACTCACAATCCCTCTGACCTTTGGACCCAAAACCACGAGTGAAATACAAAACGAAGGTGTGTACCCATTTACCTTATGGATACCCACACCTTCAGGTTAGTGGCACAGCATGAGGCCTTGGAGACCATGCAAGTGCAACTAACATTGGGCAAAGCTGCTCATCAGATTGTAGCCTGTTACAGATCACCTACCTTGTCACAGGAACCTCACTCAGTATTCCTGAGAACAGTGGAAAATATAAAGGTCCTATCAAACACCATTATAAGTGGTGATTACAACTACCCAAACATTGAGTGGGAGAATTACTTGTGTACAACGTCCTTTGCCCAATGTTTCCTAGAGTTTAAAAGTTCTAACACCCTGGAACAGCTGGTTATCATGCCCACTAGAGGTGACACCATACTGGACATGATCATCACCAACATGGGGTACCAGTGTTCCACAACAGAGATAAAACCCTCGCTGGTAATATCAGATCATAAAGTAATCACACTGGACATCCACATCCCGCCCCCCTCCCCCACCCAGTCAATGAAACCACCATGAAGACATTTTCAAAAACAAACTGCACACGTCCCAAGACCAAAGTGGAAAGTTCCAAAGCCCTCTTGCTATAGGATAATGGTATACAATCTGCCGAATCAGTTACAAGTGCATCCTATGAGCATCTACAAGGATGCATGGATCAAGACATCACAAATAAAACCAAGATGCACTCCTCCAAAAATAAGAAAACAATCTGGTGGTCATTGCCCATAAGTAAGCTAGACAACAGAAGGAGGAAACTAACACCTGATAGAACCAACTTCACTAAAGGAAAGGCATCACTGGTCATTATTAGGAAGAAACAATGATCGCTCATAAAATAATTCAAGGACAGTTTCAAAAGACAAATTGCCAAGGACTGTAAGAATGACAACCACAAAGCCTGCGGTAGCTATACCAGACATGTAGGTGTCAACTTCCAAATATGCTGTCAGCTACTGACAAATGGCAAGGAATACACTGAACCAACTTTCATTGCCCACATCCTGAGGGACAAGTTCAGTGTAAACTTCCCCCCATCATCCCCAAAAGGGCCTGTGTCCATCACAGAAGGATGCAGAGCTCCAGACGTCATGGACATGCAGGTAAAGACAGCCCTCTCCAAAGCCAAGAACACAGCATCAATGGGACGGGACGGTGTCCCGGGCTGCGTCTTACACTAGGCCCAAAAGGAACTACACCCTCACCTACATTCACTGCCCAGACTCAATCGTACCACAGGGTATGTACCCAAAGAATGGCATACACTAACAGTCATCCAGCTCCACAAAGGGGGTGCCACAACAGAACCTGGAAACCATTGCCCTATATGTCTACTCAGCCTGGTCTACAAAGGTATTGAGCAAATTTTCATGGAACCCATAAACAGAGACATTGGGGACCTCAAGACACTGGACTCTAAACAACCTCGCCTTGTTAAAGGCAGATCCTGCCTCCTAACCATAGTTGACTTACTTCAAACAGCTACCAAGGACATAGATGGAGGTGAAAGTAGTCCACACAGCCCACCTGGACCTCACTAAGGACTTTTTACACCATTCCCCACTCTGTCATCATGGACACGCTTACCAGCTTGAACATTAACAGCTATGTCACAGGATGTGTGGCCAAGTGGCTCTCAGATCAAACACACATGTTCAGAGTTGCGGGTGCCATGTCTGACTTTAAGACAGTCATGAATGGCATCCCACAGGTCTTGGTCCTGGGACCCCACCTGTTCAGTAGACACTGCTCAGAGGTACAGGCAAGCACGGGAGGAGTATGGCTGAACAGGTTTGCAGATGACTGCTAACTGTGGTCCATAATTGACTCTACGGCTGACACACACATCCTCCAGAAGGGGCTTACAGAGACAGATACCTGGTGTCAAATCAATGCCCCAAGAAGAATGCCAAAGAATGCATAGTCATCCCCTTTGGCTGAAACAAAGTGCAAACAAATTACCACATAGGTGGTACTCCAGTATGTATGGAGAAAGTCATGAAGGCCTTGGGGACACAGTTAGATAGTAAACTCTCCTTTGATGATCACATGGCCAAAGTGTTTAGACATTCCTTCTATGTAGCTCACCCAATGTCACCTAATGTAACCTACTTTGTCTAGTCTGGTGATATCACCATCCTACAAATATATCTGTGGAAAGTAGAACTCACAGCAATGTGTATAGCACATTGTGTAAATGCGTACACCTGTAGTATCATAAACCAGTTAGGTAGGGGTTTGAATCCTGCACTTGACAAGTGTGTGTGTGTGTGTGTGTGTGTGTGTGTGTGTGTGTGTGTGTGATCTCCTTGGAGAGGAGCACCCTTTTTGGAGAGTACTCAAACACCTTAAAAGTGGTATACTAATCTTTGTCAGGTCTGATGATGTCACCATCCTACAAATATACCTGTGGAAAAGAGAACTCACAGTAATGTATATAGCACGTCGTGTAAATGCATACTCCTGTAGTATCATAAACCAGTTAGGTAGGGGTTTGAATCCTGCACTTGACAAGTGTGTGTGTGTGTGTGTGTGTGTGTGTGTGTGTGTGTGTGTGTGTGTGTGTGTGTGAGATCTCCTTGGAGAGGAGCAACCTTTTTGGAGAGTACTCAAACACCTTAAAAGTGGTATACTAATCTTTGTCAGGTCTGATGATGTCACCATCCTACAAATATAACTGTGGAAAAGAGAACTCACAGTAATGTGTATAGCATGTCGTGTTAATATATACTCCTCTAGTATCATAAAGTAGTTAGGTAGGGGTTTGAATACTGCACTTGTGTGTGTGTGTGTGTGTGTGTGTGTGTGTGTGTGTGTGTGTGTGCTCTATGTGTGTGACACTGTTGGTCAATGGGTTGTGGGTTTTGCTTTTACTACTGTATGACATATCAGTATGACACCAGTATGTGCATTGCACATGTGAGGTAGCTGTGTGGCAAATACATATACGTACATTTTACCTCAATTATTGCATGCATGGGAACCCTGCTTTCTCCAAGAACACATCTGTCATCTTTTCAAGAGTGTGCTGCTGCTTTCCAGACCTTGGGTCACATCTGTATGCTTGTGACAAGGCCAGCCACTGCAGTGATCCCTGGCCTAGGTCAATTGTGTCAAACACACTCATTACGGTTTCTATAGAATTGTGTGAGTGAGGGTTTACGGCCGAGGTATATGTCAGACCTGTTCAAACGCAGCAAAGTCTATCAATGATGGCTATTCATTATAGGTGTACAACAACATTTGTGGATATGCATGCAGACCCCTTATTGCTTATGTGATCCACCAAGGGATTTAAAAATACCTTTGGAAATGTGATTATCAAAGGAGAGATAACGTACCACTTTGTTGCATGTACACATCGGTACCTGTTCTTCATGTTGGTGGCTACTACCTATGTGGTACTGTGGGGATACGATGTTCCGTAAAGGTGGATGACTATGCTTTGGTTGGCTTATAGCTTTACAGCATGGGTTTGACAACAGGGATCTGTCTGTGTGATACCCTTGCGGAGGATGTGTGTGTCATGAATGCATTATAGGCCACAGTATGCATTACCAGACGTGGACAGACACATCCCTACTGTGATTGCTTGTACCCAAGAGAGCTATATGCCAAACAGGAGTGGTCTCAGTAATGGGTGCAGGTGAATACCACCATTACTGGCATAGTATAGTACCTGAAGGATCCAAATGTTACTGTGTGTCCTACATCTGTGTGTCAGTTGTGAAGACATCATCTAATGACTGGTTATGGTCAGGCTGTTGAAGTTATGTATATTACCAGAATGCAAAACAATGACAGATAGTAACAGAATCACCCACAGCACAGTGTCAAACCATGTCATACACACGTGTAGTCAAGTTCCGAAATGTGTGTAGTACAATGCATACTAGCCACAAATCAAGACTATGGAGTGTTACTGTGTAATACAGGGCATGTCACCCTGCCCATGTGTCCACTATGCACGAACATGCAGACAGTGCACCTCCACCATGTTCACAAATGTACACCTGCAAATCTGTGCCACACACATCCCACACATACTGTCCACTCTCTAACACATGCTGCCAATACTACACACATCAGCCAGGTGGCACATGGGCGGACAATACACTATTGGAACTAACCCTGGTGTAAACATTACTACACTGACAATCATAGCTTAAAGGCATCATGCCTGCTCAGCTGCACCTTCAAGCATATCATTACACTCTACTGCTGACAACATGCTAACATTGCTATACTGCTATAAAGTCACCCTGTGCATCAGCACCATGGTAGCCTGTTCCTGCATCGATTTTACTAATGACAGGAGGTGGCACAGTTTTCATCATATGCACAGGGTGTGTTGTTGGTTTGCCAGAGGCCTACAGTGAGCCATACAATCGACATGTACGTGTGTGTGTGTGTGTGTGTGTGTGTGTGTGTGTGTGTGTGTGTGTGTGTGTTTATGTGTATGTGTGTGAAGGCCAAAAGTACTGCTATGGGCCAATGTTGATGTAATGTGTGCGGGTATGTGGTAGCCCTAGGTGTCTTGTTTATGTGTGTGTGTGTCTGCATGAACACAGTTCCACCATGTGGCTGCCATATACGGGTATTTGTGGGACAGCCACAGACTGTACCTGCCAGGCTTTAAAGATCACCGTCTCTGGCCACAGATATGGTACCTGTGCCTAGCAGGGGTGCTACTGACACTATCAGGTACTAAGCCTGACTGGGTACTATCCCCAGAGGTAGATGGATGCACACTGAACCCAGGTCCCTGCTGGGACTGTCCAGAGCCACGTGCACGTGGTCTTCTAGGACGGTCTATGGACAGCCCACCCCCAACATTGCTGGGGCTGGTACTGGCACTACGGGAGTGGCTGTGACTTGAGGGACATCCGCGGCGATTGCCAGATGCTGATGTTGCTGGCATACATCCAAGTCGAATCAACCATCCTGCACTGTCCTGACACATGGACATGACATTGCGGAGGTCATCTAATGTCTCACCCCAACGTCTAACAGTGACCTCAGTGTAATGATGGATGGCACCTGCTAGTTCACAGATACTGTCAATTACGATGGTGTTATGTGCCCTTAGTCCCTGTCTGGTGTGCCGTTCCATATGTGCCTGTGCCTTCATGACAGCCTGGAACATGCGTGAGGTTGTAATACCTGTGGCACGTCTGCCAGTGGCATTATGAGAAGCAGTGCTCTGACGAGAACCCCTGGACATCTGCCTATGTGGTACCCTTCCAGACATCTGGGTATGGCTGCTGTGTCGGGATGCATGTGCCATAGATACCACACTGTCCTGGCCAATGCCGGCTGTACGCTTTCCCTCAGCTAAGGGCATTGGTGATGGATGTATTGGCAGTATGACTGTGTGCATTGATGGGGTAGACACTTGTGTAGTGTCGATTGGTGGCCCAATGACAGACCCTGGCAAACATGCCTGTGCCTCAACACACCTATCATCATTATCACTATTATGCTCAGTGACATCAGTTTCCCTGCTGCAGTAAACCAGCCCAAAATCAGTACCTGTGAGAGGAAGACAGGAAACACACTTTACGACCGGTACATGATGTCGGCACACATGAACACATGCACACGTGAACACATGCACACAAATACACTCCTCACTAAAACAGACACACACATACACACACAACCAGCAATCCAGAACATACTCAATAGCGTGTGATGGTGGGGTACAGTATCACAAGCCAAACATTTATATCAAACGTGACAGCATGCAGGACGTGTGTTGCTCAACAGCATGCAGTGTGAGTGTAGACAGCCCATGCTAATAACAGTATACACGGCTTTGATGCATGTGTGTTTTGTTCAGTGATTGGCCTCACCCTGGAACGCAATGTGTACATGGACACAACATTGCTGTGCAAGTATTAAAAGCTCTGTAATGTCCTGTGCACCATCACTCACAGGTATACATACCATGGCTGGATGTGTATCTGTGGGTCACATAGATATCCATTTCTGATTAGAGCATCTGTGCCTTTAGCAGATAATTGTGGACACAGGTTTAGAGCATGCATGCTATGTATACACACAGGATGAGTGGTGCATGTATACCTGATGGAATACCATTGCTCAACACAGCCATTGTACAGTGGTTATGGTGAGTGTAGGACATATTGTGGACATGCCAGTGCCAGCCATTTCATGGCATGCTACCACACAACTGCAACACTAAACATCACAAATACACAATGTGTGTCATGTGACCTATACACTACTCAATAGCATTACAAGACATATGTGTGTCACTTTGTACAAATGGTGATTGCTATGCATATTGTGTATAGGTGCATATGTTTGCACACACACAACATTGAGGTGCATAGCAATTAATGATATGTGTAGTACTGTGGCCACTGTAACTGGATGGGGTGTAGTACCATGAGCCACCATCATGCAGCATCATGTGGTCACTCAAGGCTACTAATGTGTGCCAGACTGGCACATAGCATGCTGTACCTGAACTGCAGTACCATGGCGACATTCACCATTTCACGGCCAGTTGTTACATGGGTTTGTAAGGTGCCCAATAGGGGGCATTGCCTAACATGAATGTGTTATGTGTTGAAGAGTGTCGCACAGCCACATGAGTGGCCTCTACCCCTCAGGTATATTATGTGTGCTGTGTGGATGACATTTGGGATACTGGAGTGTGACCTTACAGCGGGTGTCTGAATACACCATGTGTAGCATGTTAATGTGTATTACGTATGACACAGCTGTGTATGTTGTGTGCATGTGTATCGACTCTGCCTATCCAACATCCACTACAGTGTTGCCACAATTGTGTGGGATGCTCTGTGTATTGCATGTGTTTGAGGCAGCTACTCACGTTACTGAGATGTGCATAGTCTCACAGCAAACATGCACAGCATGCATTTTGCACTGGTGTGTGACGTGTACATGGCCTACACTTCACCTATGACATGCACATTTAATTAGCAATATTAAATGTAGAACACACTCACCAGCATGGGTCTGCTGCCTTGCTGTCACACCAGAGGGACCTAGGAGGATATGAGACAGTTTGTCAGTGGCAACAACTGTGGCATTGCTACTGTGCGTTTGCAATCGTACAGTAGTACGACTGTTGACAGTCACAGGCCTGCAGATTATATTCCTAATTATTATTATTGCACAACACTAGGCACCACATCCTCTAATTACACAGTACACATCTCACATAAGCATGATATACCAATAGAGGTAACAGTATTGTACAGCTATGCCATGTTACCTGCACACTCCATGTCAACTTGCTGGGTGGCTCCGGCCTCCATGATGATACATGTTTAGTTGTTGTTGTTGTTGGCCAGGAGCCACCTGGCTCAGGAGCAGCTCCTCCACTCTGGTGAGGGGAGGATAGATAACTACCCCACCACCTGTGGCAAGCTGTTGTCTACGGATATCAGATGCACGCTGCCGGACATGTCTAATTAAATCACTGCAGTGATGGCGTACCTGCTCATATGTCCGATTATGCATGCCTATGTCATTTACCCTACAGACAAGATCTTGCCACAGTGCAGTCCACTCATGCTGGTCCTGGCTGGTTCTTGAGAATAGCACGGCGTAGTGCTGAACCATGGTGGCTGTAATCACTTCCTCCTCTGCTGGGCTATATGAGGGATTACGATGGTGGGCCATGACCCTGGAAGACAATGAAACAATATATGTGAGCAAGTCAAGTGGCACACTTAACATTCTAAAGTACAGATATCAATTAACTGCCATATATAGCAACCTATTGTCTGTCAAAGGATACACACTTTCAATACCACATATCAGTGCTCAACCCACAACTGCCTGACAGTGCCTGGCACACTCTATATATTGCACAGCAACAAAGATAAACCAGTATGTAAGACTATACAACAGTACATGGCACACTGTATGCGACACAATGCACCACCTAGCCACAGGGGGTATATATCAAGCTAATGCATAATGTAACATGTAATCCATTGCAATAATTGTAAAGTCCAGTTACAGTATTACCAGAATACCACACTAGTCATTGATAGCAAACCACTGCCTAACATATGTGCTCATTCATTAATATAGGTGGCATACTGCTATACTAGACTATACATGTTGCTAGATACGCATCTATATCCTGTAACACACATATGACAGAGGCCATGGTACAGGCATATATACACACATACACACACACACACACACACACACACACACACACACACACACACACACACACACACATCAGACATACATACCAGACACAAAGGTATGGCAACCCACGTTACCTTTACCTGTGTACCATACAGTACTGTGTGTCAGTAGTTACAAGACCTTATGCCTGAGGTATGTCACCTGTGAGGACTACGGGGAACGAACAAAACAGTGGTTCCAAGACATGTGGACATACACCATACTGTGCTGTTTAGGCATACAGCTTCAGGTAGTACTACAGTTCATTCAGGGGTTGGATTCACCAGCAGTAACACTCAAAAAGCATACATGTACTGCTGTAGCCTACAATGGGACACCCCAGTCGACACCAACGGACTACGTCAGACTGTATGGCATACTGCTTTTTCTGCCTAGCAATAGCATACACATCTTTTGCTGGGATCACAGCTAGGACACATAATACCATGACAGAAACAGTTTCCCACATAGCTATCACACATATACAGAACTCTGACACATTCACCAACACATTCACCATCACACTCAGTCAACCTCACATAGCAATTAATGCAACAAGTACATGTGGGTGTGTATCGGTTCATAGGTAGGTTATAGGCTATTGGCCCTAGGACCTATAGATGTATAGCCATATGCTACCCTGGCTTTTGACACACAGGTAATTTCATTTCACGTGGCCCTGTCAAGCAGAGCCACAGAGGTGATTCCCGGGGTGTATTTCCTATCTCCCATACAATCATCAGGATTATATAGGACGACTGCTAATTAGGAGCTTTGTTTGCTATTGATAGGTGGCTTGTTCCAGAGTATGGGATGTCTCTGAGATAGGGATCTATCCCTCCAGCATGTGCTGTTTATTGAGGTGACAAGGTTTAGGGCCCTAGAGAGTGTAGTTCATAGGGATTGTGATCTGTTTACGTGGAGCATGTCCAACAGCTCTGGGTTTCACATAGCTCTGCATGTTAGGCAGAGGTCACCTCTGGGTAAGCGGTATGCGACAGTCTAGCTGTAGTTTTGCGAGACGGTCTGCATAGGGCATCTGTTTGAGGCCGGTATTACTGTTTGTGAGGTATGTCTGTGTCCTTTCCAGTTGATGTAGATGTCTTGTGAGGTACATACCACATGGGGCATTGTACTTTATAATGGGTTTTACGTGTGTGGAGTAGAGGGGAACACTGACCTATATTTCCCATGATGACGTGTGCCACGTAGACAGATTACATGACTAGTGTGGCACTGTGACTATCAATTGAGAGACTACTGTCCACCTGTGTCCCATAGTCTCTTATCACACCTTTGGTGTTAAGTAGAATACCACTATGTAGTAGTTAATGGGTACTGAGTTTTTGCAAGGAGGGATGCCAATGCAGTGTCAACATTGAGCTTGAGTCCATGGCTTTGTCACCAGGCATCTGTTGCAGTAAATATGACCCTGTCTCTGTCTCTCTCTCATATATATATATATATATATATATATATATATATATACACACACACACACACACACACACACACACACACATACATATAAACATTCATTGGTGTACATATAGATATACATATAGGCACATATACAGTCCACCTTTCATGGTGGGAATATCAAGTATGGGAAGGTTGTGAGATATAAAGTTATGTCATAATATTGCACAGTGTTGTGCAGAATGCATTGAAGGTGTTCTCAGCCCATGCAGCTTTAGCAGACCTCACTGGCTGCAACACTGACGAATCATGCCCACAGTGTTTAACCACCACATGTCATATACCAGCACTGTTTACTGTCTGGTTTGCCACACACTACAACCTACATAGAAATATGCACATAACAACCTTCAACAACATATATATATCCACCTTTCACAAACAGTTGCAGTATGTCCCTTGCTCTATGCACATGTCACTGTGTCTTTTGGCTTTTCCCGGTTAAGGGTCACCACAGCGGAACTCTGGCCTGCTAATGATTGGCAGTTGATTTTTATGTGCTGAGTTGCCAGCCCTAATGCACAACCTTCAACGAAGGTACGCCCATTCATGCATGTCTCCACATAGAAGACGCTCTAGCTGAGAGTCGAACCGGTCAGCGTCTTACTGTGAGGTGACAACCCTACCGCAGCACCACCACCGCGGGCTCTATGCACATGTACAGATGCTAATATATCTGACACAGACAGATCTATCCGTATGTGTGTGCCATACACACACAAGGACCACATTGTTGTAAGTCCATGTACCTCATGGCTGACCTGTTGGGCCTTGCTGCAACATGACCAGGTGCCACATGTGAGCACACAGGAATATTAGAGGGTGTATATATAGCTGCAAATGCTAAATTAGCATACTAGCCTGGTACAGCTGTTGCCAATGCTAAGCTACACGTTAATATGACTATCATGCATTTGTTACTCTGTCACATCCATGTTTACATAACTGTATGCGCTACTCCCCCAAACAGACATTGTACACACTACTGTACAGAACACAGATAACATAGATCAGATGTTTGACATTTAATGCTGAACTACATATGTCACAGTCATATCCCACTGCACACAGCTACACACTGATTTCTCCATGGCAGTAGTTATGCAGGGCATCTGTGCATAGATATGCACTGCTGCCACATATGGATGATTCAAACTATGTAGAGTGCTCTTCAAAAAACATCTACTACATGCCAGTAAATACATATCTGTTACATACCTTTCCTTTGTATGTGTTTGTAGTAGTCAGTTCCGTGTGTTTTGTACACTTTGTTTTGTTTATATCTTTTTTTTTTTTTCAAAATTTTTTTTTTCAATATATTTTTTTCAATATATTTTCTTTTTTTCAATATTTTTTTTATATCTTTTTTGTTTCCTGTTGCTGTGGTCTGTGTCTCTCTGCGTCACCCTGTAACACTCTCTTTCTCTCTCCCTCTCTCTCCGTACCTGCAATGAAATGATTGCATGTGTGGACAGCTAGTACAGCCTGCTTTTATAGATATCTGCACATGTGCATGTGATGGCCTCTGTACCAGTTGATGGCCACCATTTGACAATTGCATGCAGCCTGCTGTGTGGTACTTGCAGTACTCACTGTCATAGCAACCAAATGCTATAAATTGCTAAGTTAGGTAGGTGTAGCCCTTTCAGCTTTCCAAAGTGGGGACCATGCTTGTTTGCTGTGGACACTGTTGTGTAAGTCAGAAGGTTGGTGTACTTCTTGGCTAGGGTGTAGCCAGTGATTTGAATGTTGTACTCAGACCTGAATGTTGCCACTTCCAATACACAGCTGTCACGGTTGAATTGTACTCACCCCTACAAATGCTAACACAAGATACATGGGAGTATGTAGTTTCTTTTCAACTTATACAATTAGCTGCCATACATACGTAGTTATTGAGAAGTTTTCATTTGGCACATGAACTGTTTGTGAACTGCTATACTGTGGATATTAATGTACTCACTTCTGCACAGTTTGTGTTTTTTTTGTTGACATTAGCACAGGATGCTCATGAAAACTGGACAGTTCCAGTACTGAGTATGCCTACCTACATCCCTGCTGGACCTTGAACGCACAGGTATTTTGTACATTTGGGTGGGGATTGTCCTGCTATGATACTGTGTGGGTTGTAAAGTACTGCTGTAACATTATTTACTGCTAAAATGGCTGGTTCTGTTATCACATTCATGTAATGCAATTCCACAACAAATGCTGGTAAAGTTCCACAGAACAGGTTTTGTGTTATGGCATTCCTATCTTTACATTCACTCATTCTGATGCATGATATATATATATATATATATATATATATATATATATATATATATATATATATATATATTTCAGCAACAACCTGCTGTATATCTACTGTGGCTTAGTGGTACTTCATGCAGTCTAGTGTGTCCAAGGACCGGGGTTCGAGACTGACATTGGTGTTTTATTTTGCTGCTGAGCAGAACAAGGGCCCTCACATGTAGGGTGACTAAGGCACTTTTAAGCAGTTGTAAGCGGGTTTGCGCGAAGCTTAGCAATACTTAGCTAAGCGCACACTCGCGCAAACCCGCTAACTACTGCTTAATAGTGCTTACTCCCGCTAACCCCCGCACTCATTTCTTTGAATGAAAAGAAAATGGAGAGATAGGAAAGTGGTGAAAAAGGGGCACAAAGAGGGAAAGACAGTAAGGAAAACAGCTCGGGATGTGCGGGATGGGTGTAGGGAAGGTCCATAGCTGCCCATTTCTTTAACAGCAACAGCTGTGCATATACTAGTAATTTGGAGGGAAATTTGAAACCTTCCACCCCTGAGAGAGGGGTGAGGACAATGAAGTATGTTGTACTGCCAATTAAATTTCAGTTTATGTGTCCAGCGGACATGTGTGCAAAATGGGCAGCTATGTATGGGGCATAATTTTTTGTGGGAGCAGATTGCTCTTTTTTTTTTTTTTAGGTGAGAGTGGAATGTGGGGTAGGGGAAGTAGGTATATTTTGGGAGGCAGGTTGGGAAGGTAAACAGACAAGACAAACAAGACACATACAGGGGCGGAATATGACACATGGGGTGGGTGAACACCATTGACAGGGAAGGATGTTTGGAAATCGCAAGCCCATGAGCCCACAGATGGCAACAGTGGAACTGAGATCCCCACCCATGGGCAGTTACCATTGCACCTTCACAGCCTGAAGGGTGGCTGTGCTGGGGGCTGCATAGGAGGGGCAGGCTCACCCGTGAGTCGCGCCACTCTTGCCTCAAGCTGGCATAGAGGATCAGCAACTGAACGCTCGATCTCCCTACACACCACAGCCCGGACCGTTCGGAGGGTGATAGGTGGCCCTCCTCCGGCCACGCTTGCACAGGGGGGACGAGCCCCATCCCCTGCAATGCTTCCACCTGAAGGTGGCACAGGACCAATGGAGGAGGTCCTGGGCTGGGCACCAGACCTGCTGGTGCCAGGTGCCATTGCCAGCTGATGTGGGACATGTGGGTCCGCTGGGACTGGCCTTCCCATACGTTCTATGTTTAGGAGGATTTAATGACAATATGGGTTAGTAATAGCCAACTGCATTCCAATTTAGTTGTAAGAGCATACAGTAGTATTCCCATTAACCCAACACACCAGAGTTCCAACAGTTGAACAGCAAGCATAACACATGCATATATGGAACAACAGTGGACATTCCAACAGCATGCAGGATTGATTGGTGGCAACAGGCCACCAAGATTGTGGTATGTGAACAGGGCACATGCATCAAAGCAAATGCAGATATTTATAAACCAATAGGACATGTGTCCCAACAAATGTTATGAGATTAGACATACCCATTGAGGTGTGGAATTGCATTGTTTATGCACATACAGTAGGGTGTAAAATGATACCTCCATTAACAACTTATATATACTTATAGTTTACACTACATTCCTATTGACTGCAGTTATATATCCCCTACATGTATTATTACACTAGGCAATGTCCGTTAAATTGTGAAATGGGTTTTGCTAGTTCTTGATATACCTGACCTGTATCTGACATACAAACTGTCCTGGATGCAGATGTTACTGCTACATATTTATATATTTCATTTATATTTATATATCTACATATCAGGATGTGTTCAGGTGACATTATCAGGTATATGTTAACAGCCCCCTACATTTCTAGCAGCACACTGACATTTCTGGGGAACACAATAACAAGCTACTCATGTGCCAGATTAACCTGTACATGCCAGCCATGAACCGACAGTTGAGGACTGTATATATGCTTAACAGCTACTGGCACTCCCTTCATCCACTTTATATGGGCCTACCCATGTGTGGGTTGACTGCGCTTAATACAACAGTACTATTTCTATAATGCAAGGGTACAACAACATATCGAAGAAAGTGACACGGACACACTCCAGGAATTATACCTTTATTAATTACATTACACACTTTTCTAGTGGCGCTCTCATTTATTTGATATATCAGTGCATGCAGAGGTCTTTTATTCAGGACATATTATACCTTTATTAATGGGTTACAACACCTTTTCACGCCGTCTCACTTGTTTTATATAAAAGTACATGCAGAGAAGTTATTCAACACTTATTACACCTTTATTAATGGGTTATAACACTCTTTTTCAGGCTCTCTCACTTCTTTTATATGACAACACATGCAGAATAATTACTAACCTGCCTGGTGGTGCAGCCTTAGCAGCCTATCTGCATACATAGGCTTGCTGATTCGCAGCACGGACACCTGCAGCTGTGAAGTAAATGAAGGGATATTGAGACATACCTATCCATAATATAGACTACAATAGCAATTCTTACATACTTCATTCCATGGCTACATACTCAGTAGTGGGGCATTTTCCATTTCATGGCCTCCTGTATCCATTGGTTCAGTCAGTCCTCCTTGCGTCTCTTCAGGTCTGAGTAGTGGTGTCTGACCTGCTCACCAGTCCAAGGGATGCCTGTGGCACTGGTGAGATCATGTGCTAGATGGTTCCAGGCTTCCGCTTTGTACTCCGTGCCCTGAAACTGGCCCTGCAGGAGTCTTGCATCATGATGATGGACGAGGAGCCAAACCATTACTTTTGACTCCTCAATGCCCCATCATTGCGCTCGAAAATGAGAGCCCTCTCCAACACCAGCCATACTGTCTGCAGATGGGAGCTACAACCAGTTATGGCAATTATTCCCACCTATGGAGCTTACATATGCCTCATTTCCGGCACTTATTTGTGATTGGCCGGTTTTGAAAAATCTCAGCTAAAAGCAAACCTGCTTAGCAATGGGTAAACTTCCACTGATATATATGAGTGTGTTGGAAATGCATCCATATGTAAAGCTGTCATGGCTTAGTGGTTTAGTACTGTGATTATGGTGCACAGTATCCCGGGTTTGAGGCCTGTCATTGCTTTTTATTTTACTACTGACCAGACCGGCTAGGAGGTGTGGCTGTGTTTAGCCGACTTTGCTCAACTTTGCCCAATGTTGCTCGACGTTGCCCAACGTTGCGCTAGTTAGTGCGGTGCGCAGCTCCGTGCAAACATGTTTTGTTTGTGCTAGTTGGCGTGATGCGCAGCTACGTGCAAAACCATTGCGCTAGTTAAAGCAGTGCTAAGCTATGAGCAATTATACTTAACTGTGCTTAATACTAGTAAACTTTGCTTAGCAGTGCTTCACATTGCTTAAGATACGTTATTTATGCATTTATCAGTATGCATGACCATTCCACCTTCTTATATATATATATATATATATATATATATATATAAAATATCGTTCACTACCACATAGGCCATTTCAGTGCATTTTACTAAAATTTAAAAGGTAAATATCAGGAATTATTTTTATGCATAGATTTCCTAGAGAAAATGGGAAGGGGAGTGGCGGGACTTGAACCGGGAATGCCTTCTCTTTGTTTGAGGGCTCTACCACTAAGCTATTGCTATTTGGCTTGATTTGCATACAAGTAGTTTATTATCCTCTTCGATGTCTACACTGCTAACTGTAGCTAAGCAATGGGCAAACCCGAGCATACACGCGCAAATACGGGCAGCTATATTGGGAATAATAAAAAAAAAGGAAAGCTTTACATTTTAAACTTGTACAGGGATTTAGAATGTGGGGGAGTGTAGTGTTGGGTTTGTAGACATTTGAGCGGACTCGCTCATTTCAGTTGACATTTGCAGTTTAGGCACTTGCAGGGGATTCGTGGATAGTTGGACTGCTTGGCAGTCTGACACACCCCTTGCACTCATGCACGCTCCGTGTTAGCCTTAGAGTTGAGTCAGCATGCCCTCATGAATATGCATGACGCGCTGACGTCATACTCTTAGACTGCAGTTTCCGAGTAAGACTTAGTTAGTCTTACACAGAGGATTAGTGAATCCCGGCCCATGTCTTTTCACTATATACGGTTTTAGGTACTGTAGTTTTTTTAATGACTTGATTCAATTCACAAGGTGTTAATTGCTCTATGCATTTAAGCTGAGAAACTGATTGAATGTAGTCTGATGAAGCAACCACAGAGGTTGTGAAAGCGCTTACTTTGAGCTCTTCAATAAAGATTTTTTGCATTTTTTATTGAAGCACTATTGTGTTTATCCTGAACAGTCATGGTGGTTTGGCTCTGCTCTTTGTTGCTGTATTAATGTCCAAAATAGGCTGAGACAACTATAGAATAAAAAAATTCCTTCTTTCTTTCAGCTTTTCCCAGTTAGGGGTCGCCACAATGGAAGTCTGGTCCGCTAATGATTGGCAGTAGATTTTTTATGGGTGCCGAGGTGCCAGCTCGATGCCCAACCTTCAGCGAAGGCACGACCACTCTACGCATGTCTTTCGAACGCCATAGAATAAAAAATTATTTATTAAAAATAAATAAAAAACGTTAAGTGCTCTCACGGCTTCCCCATTTCTTCAGACCATGGTCTGAAGAAGTGGGGAAACCGTGAGAGCTCTTACCATTTTTTTAATCCTTTCTGTGTCCTTGATCCACTGTTCAACAATTATTGGATAGAAACTGGATTGAGGCTGGAATGAATGTCTTCATTTGTTAATTACCTAGAACTGTGCTGAACAAGTGTCAGTTTCTCCTTTGTGTGCCAAATCTTCTTGTACCTTTCCAAATACATGTCTGTGTACACTGTAGTTCCTCTAAGAATGCTTTATTATATACAGTGGAGATAGATGTCAACAATATCCAAATCAAATGTTACTGTCTTCAATAATAGCGCTGATAAAACTGAAATAGACTGAATTATAATGTCCATAGCTTCTCCATTCAATATACTCAGAATTATTCCTTTACTCATAGGTTCATATCTATTTACTAGGCTAACAACAACAAGGGCCTTTTTAAGCCTAGTCATGCATTTCAAATCTCTGACAATTTCTGGTACTCTTGATAAGTGAAAGTATGGGCTTTGTAGGTGAAACATTTACAAGCAGGGGCCTGGGAAATGAGCCATTTACAGGCTGGCTGTGTCCATTAGAGACACAGGTGCCAAACCAAGGATGAATTTCCTCTTCCCCATCCAACTGTACAAGTTACACTTGAATTGTGTTAGGAAAGAACTCTGCTTCACATGGATGGGGAGCCTGTTCCAGAAATGGGGTAGTCTCTGGGATACACATCTTTCTCTCTCCACGAGGTTCTATTTATATCACAGGCAAGGTTTATGTCTTTAGAATGGGTAATTCTGGTGCTGTTTGTTTTGTGGACATGCAAGAGGTCCATCAGAGTGGGGTCTGACAATGCCTTGTATGGCAGGCATAGATCTCCCTTCAAAAGTCTGTAGGAGACAGAATACAGAGATAGGGCCTTGAGGTAGTCTGCATAGGGTATCTTACTTACACCCTGTATTCTTTTAGTGAGGAAACTCTGTGGAGATTCCAATTGTTGGATATGCCTGGTTAGGTGAATATCAAAGAGGGCACTGTACACTCAATGAAAGGTCTGATGAATGCCAAATATAGTAGAACAATGACTTCCTTGGTATTAGATGCCACATCCTTGTTTAAATGTTGCAGAACAGAATGATTTCCTCACACTGTAGACAAGTGATAGTCAAAGGCTAGATTACTGTGTGTGTCCCTCCAAGTCCCTAACTACTGGGTCAGCTCTTAGGGGTGTGTTGTCAATATTACAGTTACCAGGGGTGAATAACATCTTGAAAGATACTATTATGCATTTCTTGGCATTTAGTTGTATTCCATGGTTCTAGCACCAGCTGTATATCTGTGTCAGCTCTTCCTGGGGAACAGTTGTGTTAATGGGTGACTCAATGACAGCTCCTGATTTGCAATCATCTGCAAACTTAGTTAGCCAGAGGCCATTGATATCGGCCTTGACTTCAGAGAAGTAAATGCCAAAAAAGAGCGGTCCCAAGACCAATTCCTGAGGGACTCCACTTGTGAGTGGCCTCTCTGTACAGGTGGACTCTCCATTTCTAACTTCTTGAGTCCTGTCTGTGAGCCAGCTGGTTCTCCACTGGGTGGCATAAGGGTTTGTACCTAACCTCTTAAGTTTGTCAACAATGCCTCAGTGGGGGATTGTGTCAAATGCCTTGGTCAGGTCAAGATCTGAATGTGGAGAAGCTCAAGTGCATTGCCCTGTTTGACCAGCCTTGAGGTATATTTATTTTTGATGTAAATCAACATACCTCCATGTTTAGTCCCTGTCTGTGTAGTAGCAGGTCTAAATTTGTGGAAGGCATTATAACCTTGCACTGCTGGTGTGCTCTCCATAGCTTTAAACCATGCCTCAGTGACCGCACAGACACCAGCATTCTCTTAGTTGAGGAGAGCTTCTAGGGAGTGGAGTTGTTTGTTTAGACTCCTAGCAATGCGCAGTAACACCTTTAGAGTTTCTTAGTTTTGATTTGCTATGTTGGAAGTACTTTCAAATTGGCATTGCCTAAAAAAAGCACTATGGGGAAAGACAATGTTTTAGCTAATATTCAAAAGCCTAGAGGGTAGAGGTGCAGACTATCCTTGGCAAAGCAGTGTGGTCTGTTGACAATTTCCTTCCATGCGGACAAATACTGCACCCCCTTAGAATTACACCAGAAACTAGCCAATTATTAAAGTCAGTCATCTTTTGTTAATATTGTGGCATCATTCTTGGAGAAGGTAAAACACTGCTCAGGGCTAGGTTCATATCAGCCTGGGATACCTATTCCAAGATTTCCATGATGTCTCTCTCCATATAGTCCAGGGAGGTATGTCTCGGGTCATTCACACCCACATGGACTATGACTGAGTCATACTGGTACTTATGAACCAGTGACCTGAGTGCATGCATAATGTGGCAGATCCTGGCCCCTGATAAGCAATTGACTGTGACTTTCTCCTTACTCAGCCTGATGAGCGGTACATCAGTATGTCTCACAATGGAGTCTCCAATGACAAGAATGTTGGATTCTGTGGTGGCTCGCTTTCAGGGCTTAGAAGTATAGCTTCCATGAGATGTGGCTATATGTGATGACGAGAGTGCTGTTTTGAAAGAGTGCGTTTAGGGTTGCCGAGGGTGTTTGTTAGGTGCACTTCATCTGGCAGGTCTTTGGGCTGTAGGTAGGTTGCATTTAAGTGCCTCTTAATATGTGGGTCTATGTGCCTGCTTTGAAGTGTGTGATGGGTGCAGCATATGTAATACTGACAACCTTAATGACATTAACAATGTTTTTATGTGACAGCTTTGCCTCCGTTGACATTGTGTAAATACATTTCTCACATACCATATCAGTTTGAGAATTAACTGGTTGTCAGTAAACATGAGGCAATTTCTACATTGCCTCAGGATGCCCATCACCAATCTGGTAATGGAGATAGTGGGAAAGTTCATATCCATGGCAACAGACCCCTTTTTACTGATTAGCCAGTTGGAGTGAGAATATAAGGTAATGTCAGTAGTATCCAGTTTGCAACTCTGGGGGCAGTGCTCGTCACTGCAAACTAGTAGTCCTATGTGCAACTTATTGGTAAAATTTCAATGGTACTTTTACAGGAAAAATGTCAATTCAAGGTGTCTGTGGTTATACAGGGCACTGCCAAACACTTGAGGGGAAATTAAAATGTAGAGCCTGATGACTTATGGATAAAGTATTTAGGCAGATATTAGAAGCAAATCAATCAAGCAGTACTTACTGAAAAAAAATTAACTTGTCAAGAATGATGAAAAGCGGGGAGTCACCTAAATGGCTACTTCCTGAATACCACTAGTGTTGGTCTCACCACAGCTTCATTCTGCTGGGATACAACGCTCCATTGCTTCTTCTCTCACCAGTAGCAAAACAGTAGCACTAATCCCAAGATGAGAAGTAGGCCACAACCCGTTTGGTGATCCACAGTCTTGTCCCAGATGGTAGATGTCTTGAATAGCAACCAGACCAAAAAGGACAGTCAAGCACTGATACTCGCTTCCTAAGCGGAAAGAGTCAGGAATCTATGCACTCTGCTCCTTCTCTTACAAGGAACAAAATAAAATAGCACAAATTCCAAAGTGACACATATGAAGCAGTTATTAGGCTTTGTGATCAGCAATTCCCAGGAAATAATGTTTCTATGCTCCTTCTCTCACCAGGGGCAAAACAGAAGCAATAATCACAAGATGACTACTGAGAGGCAGAATGTGGGCTCTCCATTTATTGGTGGTCTTGAAGTAGATGTTGCAGATTTTAAAGGTAAGAAGGAACAAAGGTTAATATCCTAAGAGCTGCAGTGTACACTAAGTAGTCAGACATGACAGAGGGGGCAACTTAAGCTTTAGCTATGTAAGAGGAGACCCACTAATTTTAAAAGAGCAAAACAGGTTGGAAGGGGTGGACAGTTTGTATTCTGGGTCTATGGAATCCAGTGGGATGCCAATAAATTTAAATAGTTGAAAGGGAGCGATTTCACAAAATGATAACTTTGTGCTTACTCAGAATAGTCAATGAAAGAGGACAGTGAAGGAGATACCTGGTCAAATTAACATAAGGGCCACGCAACTAGAAAGACAGCTGAGTTTAAAAACACAACTGAAACCAGGGTGAGAAAAAAGTATTCCTGTGCGATGCACAAGAGTCACAGCTGTTGTTTCTTTCCTAGTTTAAATACGTGATTAAAAAAGAATACAAGTAAACCACAGTGTAATGAAAATGAAACGCAATATACAAAATAGAAGAAGGCAATAAAGAAAAACAAAAACAAACTAACCTTTCCCCTCACAGCAAGCAGCAGAGTCTGGTTGAGCTTTTCTAGTACCATAACTGATATTCTGGAATGCTGGGTATTTGACCCGACAACTGCACTCACTCGCGAGTGTCTTCACAAAACGTAAGTAGAGTCATTGCCGTCCAATCTACAGATCAGTCCGAACTAACCAACTGTGTCTGAAGCATCTCCTAATAATAGCAAAGCTCTGTAAATTTCTTCACTCCTCTTTAATCTTGGTTCCCAAGTCTGTTTGTTCTTAATGTACTACATATTTTATTCTTATCAGTATTCTTGACTGAAGGTTATTGAAACATTCCTTTCTACTGAATATGCACATAAAATGAAGACATATGTCTGCTTTAATATGGCTGCATTTCTAGGCCTATGCAAAGAGAATATTATATTAATGTCTGATAAAATATATTTAAGTGAAAAAAAAAGTTATGTTCTCCCCATAATATCCTATGTGAAGTCCATTTTCATTCTTCCTCAGCTGACAGATTCAGATCCAACTCAGCCACTTCTACCAGATCTTTGGATCTCAAAACTCTCAAGCTCCTCCCTTTACTTATAATTTCCTGCCAACCTAACATACCTCAGATCAAGTCTGCTGCTCCTAGACATAACGGGATAACCTGCTAATGAAATTAAAGGCAGAAAGGAAAAAAGGGAATTGGAGCTCAAACAAGGAACAGAGGTTCCTATAAAACTCTTAGATCTTTCCAGAAGCAACGGAAGGGGGTAGATGGATGGAAAGTTGAGGAGGAATGAAAATGGACAACACAGATGGAACGTTATGGTGAGTACGTAGCTTTTTTTTTTTTAATCTGATGTTGTCCTTTTCATTCATTCCCCAAATGATGGGGCATAGTCCCCAGCTAATGGAGCCCTGTGTGGCCCTCATGGAAGGATATTCCAGAATACAGTAAATCTAAAGGCCACTATTTTCTTGAAAACAGAATCTAATTTGTAATGAGCAATAGAGGTGTGAGAATTAGTCCAAGTTACAGCTACACAATTGTCATCTAAGGAAGCCCTTGACCAAAAGGCTGAAGAGACCACCACTGACCTTGTGGAGTGAGCTCTAGGAGGTTTAGGCAAGAATAAACCTTTTTTGCAATAGACAATGGAGACAGATTCAGTTAGCCATCTGGTCAATGTTACTTAGAAACTGACTTGCATAATCTTTTAGGAGAGAAGGAGACAAACTGATCAGCTTTCCTAAAGTCTCTGGTTCTATGGAGATAAAAACAAAGTTGCTTATGCACATCCAACAGATGAATCATATACTCTCCCTTATTTGAAAAGTTTGGAAAGAAAACTGGCAGATTAATGATCTAGCTTATGTTGGACTCAGAAGCTACCTTAGGCAAAAAGGAGGGGGTTGGTCTACAAAGACACCCTGTCTTTGTGGAAAACCATGTAAGGATGTTTAGAAAATGCAGCCTGGAGTCTAGCTGATGTGACAGAAAACTATTTTTCTGGAAGCTAAGACAAGAATTTTAGATCTATCCTGGCTGATGGTTCAAAGGGAGTCTGGATTAAGGTCTGAAGCATAATAGTTAAATCCCATGGAGGGGTAGAATTCTTTAACGGAGGTCTAAGTAAAAAGAGTCCTTTGAGGAAGGCTTTACATTGTTTAGAAAAAGCTAAGGTAGAGCTATTTTTGCCAAGGTGGAAATTAGAAAGGGCAGCCAACTAAACTTTAACAGTTGAAAAGCTAGCACATTCATTGATAACTGAAGCTAAAAATTCAAGGACAGAATGCACAGGTGCTGAAAAGGGATCCAGGCCCTTGCTTAAGGACCCAGAAAACCAATCTCTTCCATTTATGTTTAGAAATCCTTCTAGTAGAAGCTTTTTGAAAAGATAACAAAATATGATGGACCGGAGAGGACAGCCTGGGGTGTCTAGCAATCAAAGGAATTGGAGAAGCCACGGGATTAGTTTGTTGCCCTTTAAGTCTGAATGAGTCATCTCTGTCGGGTGCGACAGGAGGTCTGGAGTTGGATCCAGTATTCAGGACAGATGCAGAAGGTAAGGTCAGAGAAAAGAGAACCAAATCTTACAAGGCCAATACAGGTGCAATGAAGACAACTGAGCTCTTCAACCAGAGTGCTTTCTGTATACATTTAGGAATGATGGGTAATGGTGGGTAAGCATAGAGAAGACTGGAGGGCCAAACATTGACTACAGCATCTCTCATAACTCTGCGTAGGAGGGATCAGGGCAAAAAACATACTGCACTTGTTGAGGGGAGAGGCAAATAGATTGCAGTATGGCTGGTCCCACTGACAGAAAATTCTCTCCGCCACTTTGATATTGAGAGACCACTTGTTGGGCATCAGAATGGCCCTACTTCGTCTGCAATCACATTGGATTTCCCGGTATGTGTGTGGTTATTAGAAACTGAGTGGAAGAGATCGCCCATTGCCACACTCTCACTGCTTCTGAACAAAGTGGATAGACTTAGTTCCTTCCTGTTTGTTGATGTACCAAATAACTGACATACTGTCCGTCTGAATGGCAAATGTCCCAGATGGGAGAATGCCTTGAAAGGCCTGCAATGCTAAGTGAGCTCCTCTTATTTTTAGGACACTGATATGCATCTTGGCCTCTTCAAGGGACTACATACTTGGACTGTCCTTCCTAAGTAGCACCTCCCCAGTTGGGAAGTGTCTATGGTCACTGTGGCCATAGGCAGGGGGAGAACAAATGGACAGCCTTCAGAGAGTTCATCTGAATGAATCCACCAAAGAAGATATTTTTTGCATGCCTGTGGATCTTGACTGGAGCGGATAGAGAATGTTGAAGAATGGACCACTGAGTTGACAAAGACCACTTAAGAATTCACATGTGATACCTGGCCAGAGGAATGAGGGTGATAGCAGTTGCCATGGACCATAATGCTTGTAAAATTAGCCATGTTGGAAGAGAAGTATTTTGTATTACTTTCCTGACCTGAGATCTCAGTGTTTGAATTCGAACAGAAGGAACACATGCTGTCTTATTAAGTCTGTCCAGATGAGTGCCTATGAACTCTAGACTCTGTATAGGCACAAGTTGTGATTTGCTGTAATGGATTGTGATGCCTACATGGACACACAACTGGAGTAAGTAGTCCCTTGCCGGTAGGAGTCTATGTCTGGTTGGTGCAGTTAGGAGCCAGTCATCTAGTAAAGAAACACTCAGAATCCCCGTAGTCTCAAATGAGCAGCCACTACTGCCATGCATTTGGTGAACAACCTGGGTACTGTAGTGAGACCAAAGGGCAGTGCTCTGAACTGATAATAACTGGATCCCAGCCAGAAGCCCATATATCTTCTGGACTGCCTGTTCATTATGATGTGATAGTACGCATCCCGAAGATCTATCAAGCACATCCAATTGCCCTTTTACAGTAGTGGCAAAATTGGCTGAACTGTGACCATCCAAAACTTTTGCATGAACTGATTTATTTTGCCGAGATCCAGAATTGGTCTCAAATCTCCTGAATAGGTCTTGGATCCTCTATTGTCAGGGGTACTCTTGGATAACACTTTTTTCCAGCAGCTTTTTTACTTCTAGTGCCACTGCTTCCCTCTGATTGGTTGGAACATCAGGGATTCTTTTCACTCTTGAGGGGGGAATTGGAAAAACAGTATGATATAATTCTCTGCACCCAGGAATCTTTTGTTATGAGTATCCAGACTCATTGGTGCAGAGAACTGTATCCCCCAACTGCCTGCAGAGGGAAACAGTCAGGCATCCCTTCAGGAGCACTGGTAGGGCTTGTCCAAGAAGGAATCCTGGAAGGCCTTGTTTTGCAGCCCACCTCTGCTGCAAGGATGACAGATACAGTTTCCATTTGAGTTCTCCCTGCTGCCTCTGGTGGAACTACCTCCAAGTGAGGCTTGAAAAAGGACACTGGGATTTGCAAAAATTCATTTTTCTATCTCTATGTTCACTCCTTGAGAAAGATCTCTGGGGAGTTGAAAAAACATACGCCCAAGACAGACAGGCTCTTTCCCTCTTGCTCACATCTGGAAAGAGTGTCCTTTACATTGGGGCCAAACAAGGAAGATCTATCAAGACTTAAAGAGCTCTGCAAAATCACACAGTCACATCCAGGCATGTCTGTTACTGGTTATGTCTGAACCCGCCACCTGTGAGGTACCTTCTGCTGCATGGGAGATCAACCTCATGTACACATTAGAAATAGACAGGAGGGTGCCCAGTTGCAAGGAGATTTTATTTTGGTAATCAGACAAACACTCCAAAGGTGCACCAGTAACAATCAACAGTTTGAAATAGTTTGTCTGTTACTGGTGCACCTTTGGAGTGTTTGTCTGATTGAGGTCACCAAGGTACAGTTTTGGTTATTGGTAAATTCTGGACCTCTACATTACAGTTTTGTGGTTATGAGATTTTATTTTGGTCCTCAGCAGACATGGACCAAAAAAGAGATTTTGAGCGTTCTTTGGTCAAATCTCTTTGCAATCTTGTAAAATGTGCCACACAATTCAGTGAGGAGTGCAAAAGTCAATGATGCACACAAACGCTTCCAAATCTGTCCAAGGCCCTGGACACCAATTACGGGGATGGACAGAAGAACTCTGTTCTGCAAGTTCTTTCTTGGTGGCTGCTGCTACAACCATGGCATCAACCAGGGCTCCCTTGTTCCAGCGCACCCAGTCATTATGGGGAGATAGAATTTTGTCGGGTCTTTTAGGGATGGCTGTCCAGTATCATACTCCTTCCATGCCAGGTGAGAAAAAAGATCTCCAAATTCATCAGCAGGGGGAGTCAGCCAAGAAGTAGATGGGCCAGACCTGAAAGCATCCAGAGCACCAATTCCTCCAGGTAGGGGGTACTGGAGAACCAACCACCTTTTTGTTTCAGGAGTTCTAGGAAGTCTCCAAAGGAGATTTCTTCAGGTGGAGTTCAGGTAGATCTCTTCCCTGTGTCTTTCATGACAGATTCATGAGGGGAATCTAGATGTCTCTCTTTACACATTCTCTTCCAAAGGACTTTTTCAATGGGGTGGTCTGGAGAAGTATCAGAAAAGATGAAGCTGTCCCGAGAAGCCAACAGGAGACAAGATCAGGTTGGCTGTCCCAGGAGAATAGATGGACAAGACTCTGAGCAGAGAACCAGAGGAGGCAAAGTAGTCTGATCCAAGGAGGAGCAGGGATACCCTTTCTCTAGACAAAGAGAAGGCCCTCTTCAGAACCTCAAAGGCGGAATGCCTAGGCGAAACAAATGGAGATGGTAATTCCCAAGCCATCGGCTCCTTCAACCCCACCAGCACACCACCTAAGGAAGGCGTCAAACTTGAGCTGTACAACATCAAAACCCTGAGGGGGAGAGATGGCTCCGAAAGCTTTGCAGTCAATCCCAACCTCTCGAACCCAGCATCAATGCTTTGGCTCCAAGAGTCCTCTGGCTCTCAAAGGCTCTAGACCAGATGAATTAGGGTGGTCAACGGAGTCAAAGAACAGATTAAGATGTGACTATATTACATTATTGAAGTTTCAAAACTTCAAATCTGATATGGTCAACACCATATAATCAAAGTCTTGAAACATCGAAAATATAATAAAACACAACAACCTACAAAAACAAACCATTTAAACGCTCTAAGCAGGGGGGCAAGCCCCCTGCATCCCCACACCCCCGCTACTTAAATATACCAACTCTGAGATCGCACTACAGTGCAGAAAAGGGAAATCTTCCCTTTCTGCGCTGTACGGAGATTTCCATTAAAAGATTCAAAGTTTGAAGACTTCGATCATATGGTGTCGACCATATCAGATTCGAAATTTTGAAACTTCAATCTTCTGATATAGACTCGATAAAGACACCCCAGGGGTCTCAGATCCTAGGGCTCTGAAACAGGCGGCAAATGACATCTGAGGTATGTTAGGTTGGCAGGGCAAATTGGAGAAGGATAGACCAAGGGACAGGGGGATAAAGGTCGGCTCACAGATCTGGTAGGAGTTGGAGATGGGAGAACTCACATCTGAATCTAAGCTTTGAGAAATTTCCTCATCATTCTATCCACATTAGTCTCGGATAATCTTCTGGAAGACCTAAGCAAGGATGTGGCAAATGGAAGTTTGGAATGCCTGCGTGGAGATCCTCCCAAAAATGGTGAAGTGAGCCATGAAATGACTGGATCCAAGTAGACTTTGTCTTAGAACCAGTCGGATCTGACTTTTTTTTGCATCTTAATAGATGGCTCCGATGAAGCAGCCAATGAGGAAGAGCAGTCTGGGAACCTCTTATGTGACTTTTTCCTTAGCAGCTCAGTGGGGCTTTCCTGTGTCTGTTGTTTTGGATGGGGTTTGCGTCCCAGCTACAGAAGCAGAAGAGAAAAAAGGAAGGAGGCCCTTCAGCCTTAATTTATTCCTATAGTCATAAGAGCCCTGGAGTTGAATGCAGAGCAGATAGAACAATCTGCATCCAAGTGCATGAGTCCTAAACAATAAACACGTTCCCTGAGGGCATCTGAGTTCAGGATTTTATGCCCGCAACTAATGCACTTTTTGAAACCAGTAGACTTGTCAGCCATAACTACCAGGGAAGAAAAACAGCTAACAGGTGAAGAAAATAATTTTTTTTTTCAGAAAAGGGAAATATAAAAAAATAACGGTAGGGAAAGAGTAGTCTAAAGAGTAAATTTAAGTTAAAAGGATGGAAATATATCAACAATGGTAGTTTGGACAGGCACTGACAAACTGGTAGCTAAAATAATATAGGAAATTGCTAAAGTCATAAAGAAACTGGTAAGGGAGGTAGGAGAACTAAGATTAAATATTAGAAAAAGTTTTCTTAGATGCAACTTATGAATAAAAGGTAGACATTACTCCAAACGCTTGAGAGTGAAAGGATCTGTGTCTGAAGCTGAATGGCAGCAAATGACATCTGAGGTATGTTAAGTTGTCAGGGTATTATGGGTAAAGGGAGGAAATGAAGAGTGTTGGGATCCAAAGATCAGTAAAAACAGCCAAGACATATCACAGACTCTGATCTGAACCCATCAGCTGAGGAATGAATAAATGAAAAGGACAACATCAGATCCTAATCTTACACTATGCAAACACTTCCAAGCAAAGATTCTTCTACACTTTGTTGCATATTTGGGAGCCATACATATATCCCTCATTGTTTCTTTGTGAATTGTTTATCCAATACTTTCTAACCTCCTATGATTGATTCCTATACTTATCATGCAATATTTTATATACCCTACTAATTATCCCTTTTCTTAAACAGCAGCTTCTGTTCTAGATTCTACTAAAAACTGTAGCATTGCTGGTCTTTCACTTAAAACCCTTCTATTTCATTCTCTTTGCCTATACTTGGAAATCAATCCTAGGGAAGGCAATTTTTGAACTGCAGTCCAAATTAATCATTGGCCTTTTCTCATACTATTTTCTCCCTCTGTTTGCTCCCAATATCTTGGTTCATTTGCCAGCTTTCTCCAGTAAATTCCAGCCCTCCCTCTTGCTTATTCTCTGTACCCTTAATTGCAGTCATCCTGATTGGCAGAATCTCCTTTCTCCGTCCCCTCACTGACTTACTTCTTCGAAAACTTTCTTCTACTTTATGAATATAATACTCCACATGGTTATTATTAATCTCCTTAAGGATCTGCATCCAAAATCCCAGTCTCTCCTTGTTTCTTTTTTTAAACACTTACTGAATTATCATTTGTGACATAAACAAATTTAATTTATATAAATGTAAGCAAACGGTGTTAGTAAATTCATATTTACAAATATTATACTTTACATATATTGCTAGATATCATATAACCCAAGCAACATTAAATAAATTATTCAATTCCTGCCCTTTATTTAAACAACAAACACCTTTATTAAACCATCATTTATGATGAAAGAAATCATACATGTATAGAAATGAAAAAAAACTACACAGACACAATCCTAGTTACAAGCCCAATCATTTCAGTCAAATATTACATAGCTTATTTATGTCCTGCCTTCTTTTAAACCTCATTCCTCCCCTGCATATATTGCTCTCACAATTCCAATTTTTCCTATGTAGTTTGCTCCTACCCTTTTCTAAAGATCTCAATTCCAGTTGTTTTATCTCCATTACTATATTCACCACTTCTAGTAGAGTTGGTTTAGACTTTGATTTCCATTTTCTAGTAGTTGGCAGTTTTTTGGCAGCCACCATAATAAGACACAGCAAAGTCTTATCATGTCTAGGCAATTCCGATTCTGTATCATAGCTCATAAGAATAATCTCCGTCATCACACTAATCTGCCCACCCAACATCTTTGACAGTGCATCCCATACTGAATCCTTAAAGTCCACCAACTCACCACACTTCCAGAAAATATATTCAAAATTATTTCTTTCCTCCCCATCACACCTCCAACATTTGGTGTCTACCTAAGGAAAAATTCTCGACTCTATGTTGGGTATAAAAGTATCTACGTAAACATTTCCAAGCAAAAATCCTAAATCTTCTAGATTATGTTGCATATTTGGGAGACATACATATACTCACCAATTGTTTCTCTGTGAATTGCTTATCCAATCTCTCTTCCCAATCCTTTCTAACCTCCTCTGATGAATTCTTATAGTCATCAAGCAATACTTTATATGCTCAACTAATTATTCCCTTTTAATGACAGGTTCTATTCTACATTCTACTAACAACTCTACCAATGCTGATCTCTGGATTAGGACCCCCCAATTAGTCTTTACTTGTTTATTGAGCTTCCACATTTTCATCATCACCCCTCTCCACTTTGAATTATAGCTTTCTGCTTGTACTATGCAAAGAAGCCCTAACTATGTAGCTCTGAAATGCCACTTCAAATCAGGTAATCCCAAAACACCTTGTTCTACTGGAAGGATCAACTTATCCCACTTGACTCATGCCCTATTCCTCTCCCAAATAAAGTCTTCAACTCTAACTGCTATCCACAACTTCTCTTCTGGTTTCAGTATGCCTGACCTGTATATAAAAGGAAAGGGACTAAAAACATTTTCACTGCTTGTATCTTGCTATCCATACCCATAAAATAGAGCTCCCAATTTATCGGTTGCATAATCTTTTGTTTAGTCTCTTTCCACATATCCTAAGCTGCAATAACAGTTCCCTTTTTAATCCATACTCCTAAGTACTTCATTTTATTATGTCCCCCACAAATATGGGTATTGTTGAGCCAACTAGTGTGTGGGTACATCGTTTACAGCTATTGCCATTGTTTTATCATTTACTTTGTTTCTGGAAAAATCCAATGTTCCACAACACTGAAATGTAATTTTCTGGTTTTATTAAGTATAAAATAATATCATCTGCAATTAAAGCCAACTTTTAACTTTTCTTGACTACCAAAACAATTATATCTTTGAATTTTTGAGTCCCTTGTTTTCTTTGCCAATGGTTCTAAATATAACACAAATAACAAGGGGTAAAGAGGACAACCCTGCCTAGCTCCTCTGCTCAAACAGAACTTATCAGAGAGAACCTCCCCCCAATTCCCTCCTAGCTTCTAAACTTCCTCAGAAATAGCATCTACTCCTGGAGACTTCCCTGTAGATTGGTTGTACATCACCATTTTTAGCTCGTCCTCTTCTTAGCTTCATAGGTTGGTACTGGGCTATCGGCCATAGGGCTTATACAAGCCTAGCCATAACAATTCCCTGACTATTTCTTCCCACAATATTTACTTCTCTGGACCTCTGTCTAGCAGGGCAGCTGACGTGATCCCCGGGGTGAATTTCCTATCTCCCATCCAATCGTCAAGGTTCCTTTTGAAGAGGGAAAGAGGTGCACTGCTTTACATGTATGGGCAGTCTATTCCAGAGTCTAGGGAGTCTCTGGGTCAGGAACCAATCCCTCCAGCATGTTTTGCTCATTGTGATGACAAGGTTTAGATCCCTGGAGCGTGTGGCTCTGAGGGGTTGGGATTTCTTTAAGTGTAGCATGTCCAACAGCTTTGGGTTTGACATGGCCTTGTATGTTAAGCAGAGATCGCCTCTGAGTAGACAATATGCGACAGAGTATAGCTGGAGTTTATTAAGGCAGTCAGCATAGGGCATCTGCTTTAGGCCTGTGATTCTTTTAGTGAGGTATTTCTGCAGCCTTTCCAGTTGTTGCAGATGTCTTGAGAGGTACATACCAAATGGGGCGTTGTATTCTATAATGGGTCTAATGAGGGATAAGTACAGTTGGACAATGACCTCCTTTCTTCTGGATGAAAAGCCCTTAGTAATGAGGTGTGCCACATAGAAAGATTTCCTGACTGTTGTGGTGATATGGTTATCAAAGGGGAGTCCACTGTCCACATGTGTCCCTAGGTCTCTCATCATACTTTCAGTGTTTAGTGTACTGCCACCTATGTGGTAATTCATGGGTACATGTTTTTTTCCCAAAGGGGATAACTATACATTTATTGGCATTGAGCTTGAGCCCATGGCTCTGGCACCAATCATTTGTTTCTGTAAGGTCCTTTTTTATAATATCCACATCATTTGGGGATTCAATAATGGCTCCCAGTTTACAGTCATCTGTGAACTTTGTTAGCCAGAGTCCCTTAGTGTTGGCCTGTACTTCAGAGAAGTAGATGCCAAACAAGAGCGGTCCCAGGACTGAAACCTGAGGTACTCCACTTTTCACTTGTCTGGAGCTGGATTTGAATTCGGCTACTTTTACAGTGTGGGTTCTGTCAGTAAGCCAGTTGGCAAACCATCGAGTGACATAGGGATTAATGCCCAGCTTAGTAAGTTTATCTATGATTCCAGAGTGGGGGACAGTGTCAAAGGCCTTGGCGAGGTCCAGATAGGCTGTGTGGACTGCCTTACCCTCGTCCACAGCTCTGGAGACTGATTCAAAAAAAGTCAATCAGGTTCAGGAGACAAGATCGGCCCTTCACGAACCCAAACTGGGTGGGGTCCAGTGTTTGAAGGTTGCCAATGTCTTTGCTTATAAGTTCCACGATAATTAAAACTAATAAAAAACAAAAAAAAATGTAAATCCAAAAGGAAGGTGCAGCTCAAAAATACAAGTCAAGCACAGAATGCCAAATAGGAATGCATTTAGCGTACCACCACTTTATTCAAACACTTTAGTCATAAAACAGACTTCTTCAGTACAAGAAACAAAGTTTGTTTTATGACAAAAGCGTTTGAATAAAGTGGTGGTATGCTAAAAACATTCTTATTTGGCATTCTGTGTTTGACTTGTGTTTTTGAGCTGCACCTTCCTTCTGGATTTAAGTTCCATGATCATACGTTGCATGGCCTTGCAGACCAGGCTCGTCAGACTTATGGGGCAGTAGTTCCCAGGATCCAAGGTGGATCCCCCTTGTGGAGTGGGATAACTGTAGCTGTGCACCACTCAGTCGGCACAAAGCCTGAGGTGAGGTTATGATTAAACATGACACTTAGATGAGGTGCCAGTTCACTTTGTAGTTCATGTAGTACACAGCCCGGGATGTCATCTGGTCCCATGGATGCTGCATTTTTAGCTTTGGAGGGTGCAGTTTTTACCTGTGTGGCCATTATTACCGGAATTTGGCAATCTTTCAGTATTGAGATGGGCCCTTTAGGGGGGGGGTGAAGTTGGCACCGAATTGATCTGGCAGGATATTGGCAATATTCTTGTGATCAGTATATTTAATGCCATTCTGTTGTAGCTCAGAGCAGATCTGAGTATTGCCATTTAGATTCTTGACATCGCTATAGAATGCCTTGTGGTTGTCTTTGGAATCTTTGGCAATTTTATTTCCGTAACTACCTTTGGAGGATTTTTATGAGGGATCTCAGCTTCTTACTGAGGCTGGTAAGGGAGTTTTTTTTGCATCCTGGGATTTTCCTCTTTTTTGCAACAGTTTCTCCTTTTGTTGTAAAGTTTGTTTATGGCAGGGGACCACCAGATTGGCTTCCTTTTTTTTGGAGGAGAGCATCTTGGTTCTATTTGGGATGGCACGATTCATGCACGAGTGGATGTGCTCATACAGTGCCTTAGTATAGGATTCAGCAATCGAACTTTCAGTTCCCGTCTGCATGGGTGTCATGAAGTTTGTCACTTCTGACTTCAGTAGCATGAAGCTGGCTTTGGAGACGTTTTTTACAGAGGTTTCCTTACTGGGGATGAGGGAGGGATGTGGATGTGAACGGGAGGGTGACCATAGGTGTGGAGCATCGATTTCCCATGTTGGTAATGACCAGGTCTAGGATATTGGAGCCTCTGGTGGGACTATGAATTAGTTGATCCAGGGCATTGGAATTTGTGAATTCCAAGAACCACTGGGCAAAGGTGTTGGTACAGGAGTAGTTTTCCCAGTTAATGGCAGGGTAGTTAAAATCACCCAGTATTAGGGTGCTTGGTTGTTTCTTAATATTTTCCAGTATGTTTAGAAAGGTGTAGTGAGAATCTTGGGGCATGGTGGGGGATCTGTAGCAAGCTACAATTTGGATTGCAGTCTTAACTAGTGTTAGTTGCACCTGGAGAATTTCAGATGCATTGTGTTGGGCAACTAGCCTGGTGGTGTGAATATCCATAGTAAATATGGACACTCCTCCGCCTTTAGTGTTTCAGTCCTGGTTTGTTGGCCAAAATGTGTGGTAAGAGTTGTAGCCTGGTAATGCAGGGGTGCTCTCTAGAGCCTTGAACCAGGTATCAGTTACTGCAGATATATTGATGTTCTCCATTTTTAGGAGTGCCTTGAGAAAGTGCATTTTGAGGTTTAGACTTCTATCATTGAGTAGCATTACCTTCAGATTTTGCATACTTGTACCTGTTACAGTGGTGGTTTTGTCCTTTGAACTTTGCCTAAAAAGACACTATAGGGGTGGCAAGAGCCTTAGCCAGTAACCTGAATCCCAGGGGCAACAGGTGCAGACCATCTCTGGCAAAGCATCGTGGTCTGTCGATCATGTCGTCCCAGGCAGACAGATACTGGATCCACTTTGAATGACACCAGAAGCTTAGCCAATTGAAGTCAATCATTTTGTCCTTATACTGTGGTATCATTCTGGGAGAAGGCAGGATGCTACTCAGGGCTAGGGTCATACCTGCCTGGGCCACATGATCCGAAAGCTCATCCTAGTCTCTTTTCATGTAGTCCAGGGAGGTACATCTCAAGTCATTCACTCCAACATGGACAATGGCAGTCATATTTGTACTTGTTGTGGAGTCACTTGAGTGCATGCATTATGTGGTGGATCCTGGCACCTGTCAGGAAGCTGACTGTAATTTTCTCCTTGCTCAGCCTGGTGAGTGGGACATCAGTGTGCCTGACTATAGAGTCACCTATGATTAAAGTGTTGGGTACATTGTCTTGCCTTAGAGGCTGTTGATGGGTGGCACACTGGGGTTGTGAGCTATGTGACACTTTGGTTGTGACTGGTGTCTGTTTGCGTTTCAGCTTCAGAGGTCCTTGTTGCTTGGGCAGGTTACTGTTAAGGGCCTCTGCATATGACGGTTTAGTGTTGCTATGTGAGGGTGTTGGTGGTGTGGGTTTACAAGGGCTATGTGTTGCTTGAGGTGTAGTGTGGGTGTTAACCTTCTCCTCTTGACTGTCTAGCACTGTCCTGTTAGCAATTAAGCCTAATCTACCTCTACCCTTGGCATATTTAATTATTCTATAAACATATATCCATGTGTATTTTTTCTTGATTTCCGCATTTCTTGGTTTTATACAGATTTTCATAAACTGTCCAAACTATTTCTAACATCTCTACAATATCTCTGGTTAGTTTTCTGGTTACTGGCTCCCTAAACTTGGCAACAACCCTTTCCACTTTCTATTTCTCAAGCCATTATGCTCAAAGTGTTTGCGCTCTAGAGTTATCATCAAAAAACAGTTGCTAAGCAGCAAGCTTTCTAAACTAATGCACATCATTGAGATAGTCCCTTATTTTCTTTTTAGCACTCTGCAATTGCACCTCTTCTTGCTCTGTAAGATTCCTCCTATTCTGCAATACTTTAATCCTTGTCAGTCCCTCTAAATAATTCTTGTTAATTCTTAACCATATCTCTTTTCTTTTACTTCCACCCTATTTTTTTAAACTCCACTTTAATTTTATCCCATCCCCTACCTTTATTTCCAGAAGAAATTTCTATCTTCCCTAATAACTACTGGATAATTTCCACTACCCATTCTTTAAATTCCTCTCTTTTTACTGATAGGTGTGGGAAATGCCACTATCTCATACGACCCTGCAATTTTATTTCAGTAATTATCATAACACACTCTATAATAGTTATTGGATTTGTGTCAAACTTTTCAATTAAATGCACATGTTCCTATGAAATATGATTTCTGTCTAGCCTAGCCCAGTTTTTGCACCTTGGGGAATAATATGTAAATTCTCTCTGAACTCCTACTACTGAATTTGCATCTTCCATATCAAATATATTCATAAATTTCTTGAAATATCTACTCTCTTTTCTTACATTTTCACTTCTAGACCCCCAGATACATCCTCACTGTTACAAATCAAATTGCAGACCCCACCTATAAGTAATATTCTCTGCTGAAAGCTGATTATTTCACCCACATTTTTTAAAGCTCCACTGTTGCAGTTTCAGGTGGAAAATAAATACATGCCAGTGTAATCCTCATCCCTTGCCAGTTGCCCCTTAGTACTACAAATCTACAATTGTCTTTTTTCCTCTTCTATCACTATTGGAGCTCCTCTCACAATTAATACAAGTACTCCCTAATCATCCTGAAATCTTTTTTCATCAAATTCACATGCTCAGTTCTTTCCGATGTGTCTCCTATAGCACAGCTATTTCCACTCTTTTTGTATACATCTGTGAGACTAACCACATTTAAAGATAATATAGAAATTGTCCTTATGACAAGAAGTTATTATTCCCACCTGTTATGTATAACAACCTTTTTAACTATCTAGTTTCAAGTTATATCCATACACTGTCTGGAAGGTTGATCTTTTATATAGTTGTTTCATGTCATATCTATTTGAACCTGTCATATATTACAACACTTTTTGTTTTAATGAAAACCCTCAAAAAAGAAAAAAAATTTCAGAACACCCCCAAAACTTATTAACTTAATGCTAACAAAGAAAACTATGTACATCTTCAAATAAAGAAGTTTAACCCTCCTAATAGAAACAATTGTCCCAGATTGACAGCCACACTCACAAACTTGGATTAACCTATAAGGAAGATTATTCATGCTAAAATGCATGGCACAGCCTGTGCTTCTACTTCCACAAAGTGCTGCAAGTTTTTGTCTAATCTTTATTCCTTTCTCGTCTATAGAAAACAACTTGAATGCTTTCAGAAAACATTATCTCCTAGCCATTGAAAGAAAGAAGTACTCTGTTTTTATTTAAAGAATTCCTTATCAGATTCTATCTGATTCTCATGTTTCTATGGGGACGCAGTTGCCTTCCACTGCACATATTGCACTATGAACACTTACATACTAATGGGAAACTTTTCATTATCCAAAAACCTCACACGCATAAGCACAAAAAAGGTTCCACAGTGTCGGATCCAATAAAGACTGTCCCTCCTGTTGTTCCCCTATTCAGAGGACAAGTTAGTTTTGCAAATAACACACGTTGAACTGACGTGAAACTATTTATTCAACACAAAACAAAAGACATGAGTAATAAAATGTCTGGATTAAGCACTTTCATCTCCCCTCAGGAGACTTCATCAGAATCAATCTGACAAAAGATTTTACCCATTATAAATGTTCCTGCCTGCCACAATGACTTCAGAACAGTTGCCTTAACCTTAAAATGTCATGAAGTGCTTTGAGAGGATTGTGAAGAAATATATACGTGCGGGTCTGCCTAAGTCCTTTGATCCACTCCAGTTTGCATACCAGGCAAATAGATCAACTGTGGATGCTATATCAGTCACACTACACCTTGCACTAAAACACCTAGAAGGGAGGACAACTATATAAAGCTTCTGTACATCGACTTTGGTTCTGCGTTCAGCACTGTGACACTGATGAAACTGGTGGATAATCACCTAAAACTTGGGATAAACAAGCACCTATGTAACGGGACTCGACTTTCTGATTTATTGACCCCAGTGGACATGCACTGGAAACACCACCTCTCAACGCATAGTCCTGAATACTGGTGTTCCAAAAGGTTGTGTGCTCAGCCCCTTGCTCTTCATCATCCTCACCCATGACTGTACTGCAAAACATAAGTCAAACCATACTATAAAATTCACTGATGATACCACTGTCATGGGTCTCATTAGTGGTGGGAATGAACATATCTACAGGGATGAGGTGAACACTGGCTGCCTGGTGTGACAAGAACAATCTGGATCTGAATGTTAATAAGACCAAAGAAATTATTATGGACTTCAGGAGAAAGGCAACAGTTCACCAACCACTCACCATCAAAGGGGAGGTATTAGAGAAAATACAAACAACCAAGTTCCTGGGCCCTCACATCTCTGATGACCTCTCCTGGGCTGTTAATAAAAACCATATAGTCAAGAAGGCTCAACAGAGGCTTCACCTTCTGAGAAAGCTCAAGTAGGCTAGGCTCCCACTGTCTGCTCTTACCACGTTTTACAGGAGAGCTATCGAGAGCATCCTCACTAGCAACTTCATATCATGGTTCGGCAACTGCACAGTTCCTTTGAAGAAGAAACTACAGAGGGTGGCGAAGGAGGCTGAGAAAATCTTGGGCACAAACCTCTGTTCTTTTCAGGAGCTTTTCTTTACAAGAGCAAGGAAAAGAACATGCAAAATACTACCTGATTCAATCCATCTTGCTCACAACTTGCGTCTGGAAGGAGGTAACTCAGCTTCCGCTGTAGAACTACCATATTCAGGATTTGTTTCCTACAGCTGTGTGACTTTATTAACATGGACACCAACCTGATGCATCAAAGTCTTTTTTTTATTTAATCCTGCTGGTCTGAGCAATTACCGCCAGCATTGCTATTATGCAATATGATGGCTAGACTGAGTCACGCATAAAGTTAAGTGCGATATGGTAACTAAAACGCTGCTATTCACTAGCTTGTATTTATTCTCCATCTTAACAGTGTAGTAGTTTGGTGGTGGGTATTTATTTATTATTTATCATTGGATACGGGTATTGAATGTGTTCATGTAATGTGAACTACCTCTTGCATGTCATATGTGTTATTTTCTTTATTATGTTATTTGCACTGCATTTCTCTCATGAGCTGACATTTCTAATTTCGTTTAGGCTGCACTTGTGTGATCCTAAATGACAATAAAGTTTCTTTGAATTTAATTTTCTGCTTAGCATTCTGATGTTGACCCTCTTCTTGTTCTGTGAGGTTCCCCCAATCCTGCAATACTTCAAAATGTGTCAGTTCCTCAAAATAATTCTTGTTACTTCTTAACCATAGCTCCCTTTCTTTTATTTCTTTTATTTCCACTGTATTTTTAAAATACACCTTAATTTTATCCCACTCCCTAGCTATATTTTCAGAAGTAATTTCTGTCCTCTCAAATAGCTCCTAAATGATCTCCACTAACCATTACTTAAATTCCTCTCTTTTCAACAGATAGGTGGGAAAGTGCCAGTGTCTCATTTTTATTTCATTACCCTGTGATTTTATTTTAATTATTATTGGCTCAAGATCTTTAATAGTTATTGGGTGCATATCAAGACCTTCACTTAAATGTACATGTTCCTGTAAAATATAAATTCTGTCTAGCCTAGCCCTGTTTTTATATCTTGGGGAATAATATGTAAATTCACATCTACCATGATAAATACTTTCATAAATGTCTTCAAATATCTAATCTAATCTACTTTGTTACACTTTCCATTCTGGGACCCCCCCCCCCCCCCACAGACACATCTTCACTGCTTCAGATCAAATTCCAATTCCCACTTATAAGTAATATTCCTTGTTGAAAACTGATTATTTCTCCCAGAATTTTCTTAGGCTCCGTTATAGCAGTGGTGGAATATAAATATATAATATATATGACAGTGTAATCCTCCTCCTTGACAGTAGCCCTTTAGCACTATAAATCTGCCATTATCTTTATCTTCTTCCGTCACTATTGGAGCTCTTCTTGCAATTAAAGTGTCCTCTTTTCCTTTGTCACAGATATTCCGCTGAATAACCATCTTGAAAACCTTTCTTTATCAAATTCACATGTTCAGATCTTTACAAATGTGTCTAATGTAATATAGCTATTTGCACTCTACATTTTTAATACACTTCACTATTCTTTCTTTTTTTTATTTATCTGCAAGATCATTGACATTTAAAGATACAAAAAGCATCACTGTATTAAAACAAATATTATTCCCATCTCAGGCATCGTAGACAAACTCAAGAGGTTAGGTACAAGCCTATATGTCACCCAGTGGATAGTCAACTGGCTCACAGACAGGACCCAAGAAGTTAGAATTGGAGAGTCCACCTCTACAAAGAGGCCAGTCACAAGTGGAGTCCCTCAGGCATCAGTCCATGGACCGCTCCTTTTTGGCATTTACTTCTCAGAATATAAGGCCAATGTCATTGGATGACTAAATTTGCAGATGATTGCAAGTTAAGAGCTGTCATTGAATCTCACATGGACAGAAATGTTTGCAAATTAGGAGCCGTCATTGAATCTCACACTGACAGAAATGTTTTCCAGGAGGGGCTGACACAGACAAACAACTGGTGTCACAGCCATGGACTAAAACTAAATGCCAAGAAATGCATAATAGAATCCTTTGGGAAGTCATCCATCCCTGGTAACTATCATATTGACAACACACCCCTTACAGCTGACCCAGTAGTCAGGGACTTAGGGACACACATAAATAGTAATCTAGCCTTTGACCATCACGTGTCTACAGTGGTGAGGAAATCATTCTATGTTGCTCAACTTATAAACAAAGGTATGGCATCCAAGTCCAAGTAAGTCATTGCTCCACTGTATTAGGCATTCATCTGACCTATCATTGAGTACAATGCCCCTTTTGGTGTGTACCTAACCAGGCATATCAAACAATTGGAACATCCACAGGGGTTCCTCACTAAAAGAATACAGGGCATTAAGTAATATGTCTTATGCAGACCACCTCAAGGCCCTATCCCTGTATCCTGCCTCCCACAGGCTTTTGAGGGGAGATCTATGCCTGGCATACAGGGCACTGTCAGACCCCACTCTGTGATATAAAAAGTACCTGCTGGAGAGATAGGTATGTATCCCAGACACTACCCTGTCTATGGAACAGGCTCCCCATCCATGTGAAGCAGAGTTCCTCCCTAACCCAATTCAAGTGCAACTTGGACAACTGGATGGGAAACCAGAAATTCATCCCTGGTTTGGCATCTATGTTTCTAATGGACACAAGTAACCTGTAAATGGTTTATCTCCCAGGCTCATGCTTACACTTATCAAGAGTATAAGAACTTGTCAGAGATTTGGGAAGCTTGGCTAGGCTTAAAAAGGGCCTTGTGGTCATTAGCCTAGTAAACACCTATGAACCTATATGCATGAATGTTTGTAGTCTAATAGGCACATTAAAAGCTGACAAGCTCATTGATTGAGCAAACCTGTGGAACAGTAAGTATTTAGTACATGTAAACAGTTTAACAAAATCAGTTGGTATTCTTATTCCTAGAACTGGCTTGGTAACACAAAGGGTAAGGTCTTTACAGTGCCCCAGGTGGCCCAAGTTTAATGAGCAGCCTGGAACTGGAGAAACTGGCTGCAGAAAACCAGGAATGACAGGCTAAAAAAACACTCCAAGAAATGGCTGAGATGAAGCATTGCTGCAGGACCTCCACTTGAAGGATGATTTGTAAACTTACAGGAAGAGGAAGTACTTGGACCTACCAAGTAGTATTCACATCGCGATAGGGCTTGGTGTGTGGAAGTAAACACCTGTGCTCCCAGCACAACAGTCCCCTGTTTGGTACATATCCTGCCCTATTTAAGGCAGGTGTGCAACACAGTGACCTTTAATGCCAGGGAATACAGATATGTACATCAACAGAAGTGGTGCTGCGGTAGCATTGTCGCCTCACAGTTAGACGTTGCCCGTTCGATTCTCAGAGCATCTTCTGTGTGGCGACATGCGTGAACGGGCGTTCCTTCATTGAAGGTTGTCCGTTAGGCCCGGCAAGCCAGCACGTAAAACTCTACTGCCACTCATTAGCGGATCGGAGTTCCGCTGTGGCGACCCCTAACCGGGAAAAGCCGAAAGACACAAACAAACATCAACAGAAATGCTGTCTGACTGCAAATGGGGATTGGGGTGGGGGTGGGGATGGGGGGGGTTATTGACCATAAACAAGTTACCTGCTAGGATGACAGCCATCCCTTCGACTTGCTCTTGTCCCACCATCAACCCACAAGTAGGGGCACCACAAAGTTCATCTCCTCTGGAGAAGGGCTCCTCCAAAAGAGTGATATGAGCACTATGATCAATAGGACTTGGAAAGGAAACACCTGACTGGCAAAGTCATAGGTGGATGATGACTAACAGAAACCAGGAAAAAAAAAAGATCTGTAAAAAAATGCTTTGTTCGCCATCAACATCAACAGTGAAAAGGGTGTATCACCAAAAAGTGGCAAAAGTTAGCACAATTTACAAATTAAAATAGCTCAAGGCATCACATTCACTTGCAATACTGGAAATAATTACTACCTAGTTGACTGTTTAAGTAGGTAAGCAGTTGCAGTAAGGTCTTACAAGTCATTTTTCATTCCACAAGAAATTTAAAGAAACATTTGCGCATTGTTTCTGTAATACAATGAGCAATTTCTTGTTTCTCTCCAATACAAACATTACTTCTGCAATCACAGTGAATAACTTGTGAAATTATACATTCCATGCAACTGAACACACTGTTAACTGCAGCATCGGAGTGCACTGAAACCAAATTATGGAGCAGCAGCAATGGCTCACTGGTTAATTTTTCTCCTTCAAACTACATAATTTGTTTTTCCTACCCTATAGAAAAACATGCTGCTTAACTTGCCATAAATACTGCATTTTACTTTTGCAATTATGACTGAGTCAATGCTGAAAAGGCTACATAATGGATCCATTCACTTATCACAGTAATACATTTGTGATTACAAAGCAGTTAATTCAGACGACTGATTTCTTGGAGGAATGATACGATTATGTTTACAGTTTGATGCTCCTCTCCCGATACCCCTCAAAAGTCCAGGTTTTTACAGAATGTCCAAATAGATTTTTGCCGCAAATGTTTGTTCAGTTTCGCATAATGTTTATAGTTTTCTGGCAAATCATTGAGGACTGAAGCCACTAACTAATCACATCCATTTTAGTTTCAGACTTCATGTTAAAAAATGCATGCTAATACAAACACCATTACTTTATCATTTTCTAAGTTTATAAAAGCAATATTAAAAAACTGTTCTTGATTTTGGGCCTTACATTTGGCTTTGTCCACATTTCTTGCAGTTAGAGGTCAAGAGGTATGTCTCTCTTTGTTGGCAGGCATTTATAATTATATAATCTGTCTATGGGAAAGTCACTTGATTTATTTATTTGCATTTGGTTACCAGTAAGTTCACACTGGGTCATGAAAGACCCCTTTTCAGTGGAGGCCAAGGAGAGAAAAGTTACAAATAAATATTTAGTGAGCGAAAGACAAAGAGAATTCCATCAGACCTCTTGTGAGTACAAACAACATTTGAAATACACTATTACAGATTCAACATAAATTAGGTGTCTAGGTGAATATGACAAGTAGGACCCATACTAAAATGTGTAAAAATCTGGAGGACTGACTGTAAAGATGGATGTGGAAGACTGCATTACTAAACTGCATTATCACAGTTACAGAAAAGGTTAAGCGTTCAATCAACAGGTAAGGAAACTGCAAAATTCTAGAGTTACTGATGAGAGGAGATACTCTGTGGTTTGATAGAAGGAAACAGTACAGGGAAAACTGATTAATGAGGAGAAGTACAGACTTCAGAGATAAGAGGAGGAGTGTGGAGATATTAACTGAAAATGTTTTAAGTTTACATTTATCTATGGGCAGATGGTAACTGGTTCCAGAATTTGGCCACACGGAATAAGTACAAGGTTTTACGATGTGCATCTGAGGCTGAAGAGGCAAAATATTTGTCTTTAGAACGGAGTTCTCTTGTGGGATAGCTGGGGCAAATACAGAAGGCCGCCTTCAGCTGGGTGCATTGAAGATAGCTGGGAAATTCTCTCCAGTTGTTTTTATGTACAGCGATGCAGTTCTGAGTTTTTGTCTGGCAGACTGAAGGCAAATTGTGATATGTTGTTGCGGTCTTGCTTGTCCTTATGGCAGAGTAGCATGAAAGTTTGTGTAGATTGGTGCAGCATAGAGTAGACTGGACAGGGAGTAAGCTGTGGGCTTGTTCCGACAGATAGGTCTATATTCTGTGTAAAGTACCTAGATTTTGATGATTTTTCCCCCCTTGACAATGGAAATGTGGAGGTCAAATTTTAATTTATTGTCCAGGATAGCTCCAAGGAATTTGGACAATATCCAGGATAATATTATCGGAAGAGGTAACAGAAAAAATAAGCATGTGCAACAGGGCTGTATCTAAGTAGAAAGAGAATGCTTTCTGTCTTTTAAGCCCTAAGTATTGGGTCATGGTGTTGTAGCCAGAGTTTGAGAAGTATGATTTTTGGGTTATTGATAGAAAGGGAATAGCAAATATGTTGGCATACTGAATAAGTGAGGATGGCCATGAAGTAGTATGTAGATCAGTGACAAGCATATTAAACAGTAATGGGTCCCACTACTCAACCTTGAGGGACACCTATATTAACAGGAAGGATGGGAGGAAGAAAGAATAGGGATTATGTTACTTAGGTAGCTATGGAACCATATGATAGTGTTAGTGGAGAGGGTGAGAGTGGTGTGCTTATGGAGTAGTTTAGAATGAGATACTATGTGAAATGCCTTTGAGAGTTCAAGGAAGGTAGCACAAACAAAAATATTGTGATTACACTGTAGATTGAAGGTATTTAGAAAAGATCCTAAGACAGTTGTGATTTGGTTAGGGCCAAATCCATGCTAGGAGCTACACAGTAGGTATGGTCTAAAAGGTACCATAGTAATTGTGAGTGAACACAAACTTCCAATATTTTTGACAGTGGAGATACTATGTCAGCTGGCCTCAGATTGTTAGATGTGCAACTTTTATGCAAAGGTAAAATGTAAGTTTGCTTCCAGATTTTGGGAACTTAGGATTCAGTTATGGACCTACTGATAAGTATGGAAATTGGGACTGCTAGGGCACTACAGCTAGTCTAATGAATTTGGCTTGAAGACTGTCAGTTGCTGAAGTGGTTGATTTAAGCTTAATGAGGATTTTTTTCTTGGCTGTGGTTGAGATGGAACAGTCAGAAGAAATGAGTAAGGGGGTTACTGCACCTGCTTTAAAGTAAGGGCACAGCTCTGTTGATAAGGTGGGAATTAGAACAACAGGCTATGTTATAGTCACAGTCATTGGGCATAGGGTAAGGTTGGAGTGGTTTGCTAGGGTTTAGGAAATGGTTAATTGATGCCCAGAAGGTCTTTGGGTTTGATTTATGGTCATCTTGTATGGTAAACTTGACTTGTAAAGTAAAATCTGAATTAATTTCATAGAGTTCTGTAGTATTCAGAGGTCTGAGGTGTCCAGTTCTGGTGCCACTGTTTCCAGGCTCTATTTTCCTCATTAGCAACTTTCAGTACTGAGTTAACCAAGTTACAGGGTTTGCTTGGATGCATTTTCTTCTTAGGGTGGCTCAGGCTTTTATAATATCTAAGAAAATTGCATTAAAGGTTTCTGTTGCTTTGAATGAAAAGTAAAAACTAAGTCAACTACCACAGCAGATGAGTATAAAACTCTAATATCAAAATAATAAGACAACAAAACAGGGTTAAGCGCTTTCACGGCTGATAGCTGCTTCTTCAAACCTTAAAAAACTGCTGAAACAATTAACATACTTAAAATACACATAAAACAAATCATATGCTCATGACGTAGACATCCTCCCATTGATAAAACATTCAAAGAACAGCTCCATTCATAAAAATCCAATCAATCAAATTCAATGTGCCAGACCATATGCTCAAAGTATCGATTTAATAGATGAACTATCATTTAAAGTGGGAGTTGAATTGGCTTTTAATAATATAATCCATCCAAGCTCTGCAAATTCAGTAACATTCCTAAAATTCCCTCCTCTTATACTAACTATTATAACTTCTAAAACAGTAAACTTGAAAGAATGCTCAGGCACATATTCAATGTCATGTTTGGCTAAAGCATTCGTGTTTGCGAATGTCACCCATATGCTCTAAAATCCTATCTTTCAACATATAGTTGGCTTTACCAACATAAAAACAATCGCAAACTTGATATTTGGCATAATAAGCCACAATAACAGTTCTACAATCAGCATAAAAATCAAAAGTCGAGAATGGAATTTATAAAAAATTACTGATCCAGGCATATTTCCAAGCACTATAAGACTGACATGAAAAAGTGCCAGTTCGATCTGACTGTATAAAATTGGTACATATTGACTGTTTATAACATAACTGATGCTTCAAAGATTTGTTATTTTGTGGAAAAGACACTATGACCTATTCTTGATGGAATACCTAGTGTCCTCAAGGACACAATTTTTTTTTTGCAAGATTCAATTGCTTGGTACAAGGATATGGAAGATGATGGACAGCTTCTTTTTGTTACCCTTGATATCAATTCACTCTTCACAGTTATACCTAATGACTTAGGTGTTGAGAATGTTAGAATATTTCTCTCTAGCTGTAGTGATTTTTCCACAAGTAGAGTACTGTTTATATGTATGCTCCTTGAATTAATCCTGGAAAGCATGTTTATTTTTGACAATGAGTTTTACCTTCAGCATTTTGGAGTGGCAATGGGCACAGTCTGTGCCCAATTCATATGCTAATTTAATTTTGGTACAGTGGGAATGGGAACATATTTATTCCAGTAACCCATTTACTGAGAACATCAGCTACTACAGATATTCTGTAGAAGATGTCTTTCTAGTTTGTAAAGGCACAACTGAGAGTTTATTTACACAGCACTAGAAGTTTTTTACATTTTACATATAATATTCTGTGGAATCTATTGAAATTTTAGATGTCATAATTAAGAAAGATGTTTTAGGTAGGGTTGAGACCAGGATATATAAAAACCCTGCAAAAAGAATATCTTATACAAGACCAGCATACATCCTAAACATGTTACCCGTAATGTGCTGAAAGGACAATTTCTTAGAACTTCTAGGTTATGTAATATTGATAGTACTGCTTTTAAAACCCTATCTAATGATTTTATTTCCAGAGATTATTCTCGTAATGAGGTTCTGAAGGCTGTTGATGAACTACGGTTACTTAGAGATAACGAAGCACAATCTTTTTTTTAATGGAACAGGCGGTTAGCAATGATAGTAATGCTTCAGTTGTGCCAAATAAACATCCTTCTCAATCCCAGACTGTTCTGACATAGTCTAGTAACATAGGTAAAATATGTGAAATAGTGAAGAAGAATTGGCAAGTGCTTATGACTGATGAAAATGTGAAGAAAGCACTTGGAAGAGTACTGAAATTTTCCTTTCGTAATAACAAATCTTTGAAGTGTCAGTTATATTGTAAACAGTCAATGTGTACCAATTTTATACAATCAGATCGAACTGACACTTTTTACCTATTAGTCTTGCAGTGCTTGCAAATATGTTTAGATCAATATTTGTTTTTCTACATCCCCCTCTTGACTTCAGACTAGATTTTGATTTTTATGCTGATTGCAGAACCATTAATGTGGTTTGTTATGCCAAGTGTCAAGTTTGCAATTGTTATTATGTTGATAAAACCAATCGTATGTTGAACGATAGGATTTTAGAGCATATGGGTAACATTCGCAAACAGAAATCTATGAATGCTTTAGCCAAACATGTTCATAGGTTAGTACTAGGCTATTGGTCCTAGGGCCTATACAAGCCTAGCCATAACAATTCCCTGGCTATTTCTTCCCATAATATTTACTTCCCTGGACCCCTGTCTAGCAGGACAACTGATGTGATCCCCGGGGTGAATTTCCTTTCTCTCATCCAATCATCAAGATTCCTTTTGAAGAGGGCCAAAGAGGTGCTCTGCTTGATGTGTATGGGCAGTCTATTCCAGAGTCTGTGGAGTCGCTAGGTCAGGAACCTATCCCTCCAGCATGTTTTGTTTATTGTGATGACAAGGTTTAGATCCCTGGAGCATGTGGCTCTGACGGATTGGGATTTCTTTAAGTGTAGCATGTCCAACAGCTCTGAGTTTGACATGACTGTGTATATTAAGCAGAGATCGTCTTATAGTAGACGATATGCGACAGAGTATAGCTGGAGTTTTTTAAAGCGGTTAGCATAGGGCATCTGCTTTAGGCCTGTGATTCTTTTAGTGAGGTATTTCTGTGGCGTTTCCAGTTGTTGCAGATGTCTTGAGAGGTACATACCAAATGGGGCGTTGTATTCTATAATGGGTCTAATGAGGAATGAGTACAGTGGGACAATGACCTCTTTTTTTCTGGATGAAAAGCCCTTAGTGATGAGGTGTGCCACAGAAGGATTTCCTGACTGTTGTGGCGATGTGGTTATTGAAGGTGAGACCACTGTCCACCTGTGTCCCTAAGTCTCTTATCACACTTTCGGTGGTTAGTGTACTGCCACCTATTTGGTAATTCATGGGTACATGTTTTTACCCAAAGGGGATAAGCATACATTTCTTGGCATTAAGCTTGAGCCCATGGCTCTGGCACCAAGCATCTGTTTCTGTAAGGCCCTTTTGTAGAGTATCCACATCATTTCGGGATTCAATAATGGCTCCCAGTTTGCAGTCATCGGCGAACTTTGTTAGCCAGAGTCCCTTAGTGTTGGCCTGTACTTCAGAGAAGTAGATGCCAAACAGGAGAGGTCCCAGGACTGAACCCTAAGGTACTCTACTTGTCACTTGTCTGGAGCTGGATTGGAGTCAGCTACTTTTACAGTGTGGGTTCTGTCAGTAAGCCAGTTGGCAACCCATCGAGTGACATAGGGATTAATGCCCAGCTTAGTAAGTTTATCTATGATTCCAGAGTGGGGGGGGTGGTGTCAAAGGCCTTGGCGAGGTCCACATAGGCTGTGTGGACTGCCTTACCCTCGTCCACGGTTCTGGAGATTGATCCAAAGAAGTCAATCAGGTTCAGGAGACAAGATCAGCCTTCACAAACCCAAACTGGATGGGGTCCAGTGTTTTAAGGTTGCCAATGTCTTTGTTTATAAGTTCCATGATAATACGTCCCATGGCCTTGTAGATCAGGCTTGTCAGACTGATGGGGCGGTAGTTCCCAGGATCCAAGGTGGATCCCCCCTTGTGAAGTGGGATAACTGTAGCTGTGCGCCACTCAGTGGGCATGAAGCCTGTCATTGAATATGGGCCTGAGCAATGTTTCAGGTTTACTGTTTCAAAAGTTATAACCGATAATATAAGAGGAGGGGATCTTAGGAATGTTCCTGAATGTGCAAAGCTTAGATGGATTACATTATTAAAAGCTGATTCAGCTCCCAACTTAAATGACAGTTCATCTATTACATCGATACTTTGAGCACGTGGTCTGGCACATTGAATTTGATTGGTTGAATTTTTATGAATGGAGCTGTTCTTTGAATGTTTATCAATGGGAAGATGTCTACATCATGAGCATATGTTTTGTTTTATCTATTTTGATTGGTTTATGTGCATTTTAAGTATGTTAATTGTTTCAACAGTTTTTTTTTTTTTAAGTCTGAAGAAGCAACTATCAGCCATGAAAGTGTTTACCCCTGTTTTGTCATTTTATTATTTTGATATTAAAGAGTTTTATATGCATCTGCTGTGGTGGTCGACTTGGTTTTTACTTTTCATTTATTTATTCATGTACTGTGTTGATCTTTATCCTTTTGGATTTCGTTTTATATGTTTGTTCTATTGCTTTATCCAGGGTGAGAGAATTTAGATGATGCCAGTTTATTTTCTTCAGTGCATCGATGAAAGTGTTGATGATGAAATTTGTTAGTTTGCTAACTGTATTACAGAAGGGAAAAGATGGACTCTTATTGTAATTTCTATTAGCATAAGTTGAGAGGTGGTCACTTATGTTATCAGGTAGTATACCGAACTGGAAGATTTTTGGGGGGGCGGGTTGTAAAGCTCCAGTCCATGGATGTGAACAAATGTGAGGTTTTGTAAGAGATGGTGGGGCTTCACTAAGTTGTGCAACACTGTACAGGTTTGGTGGAGGAGTGCTACATGAAGTGTTAATGGCTGCCCAGGTAATGGTGACTTCACCAAGTATGATGGTTTCTAGTTTGATGTCTGCTGATACCCAGGAGGGGGTGTCTTCTATTCTTGATGAGTTGTTTTTGGGATGGGATAAATATATACTTGGTAGACAGATTTCATAAGGTTTAGATGAAGTGTACTAATCAGCATCTCAACATTATTAAATTTGAGAATATCATACGGCTATTGCTAAACATTTAAGCAATGGATTTAATTAACCTACTACTAATACTATTATTATTATCAATAACCTATTATTGATGGATATAATTAAGCTATTTTGTATGTAGAGCTCACACATCCAAGTGCACTTTTTTTAAATTAAATGACCAGGTGCATCATTTTTTGATTTGGTTGTTTCAATAAAACAGTCCCTACATCCATAAATGTGACATAACAGAGAGTTGCTCTACCAACCTCATTTATATATTTAATTTCTAACGGTTTCAGAATAAAATGCTGTAAATTCATAATGCATAAGGAAACCTTTTTGTCCACTGGCCACTTAAAGGAGGAGTAAAAAATTTGTAAAAACTAGTCAATGAGAAATTACTGCTAAGTGCACCTATTCACTTCTGTCTTGTCACAGAACGTTTCACAAGTATTCATCGCAGCAACTGAAACTATGCATGTATACTCTGTTAGCTATAGATAGTAAAACCAGTAACACTTGCACTAAAGACTTAAATGTACACACAGACACTTACCATAATGTATAAATATTTAAAGTAGAATTTGTAGCAATACATATATGCTTATACGTATATATACATACATGTACGTGTACACCCACAATCATTTACAGACACATACACACACATTCAAAAAAAAAAAATGTAAAGCAAGCTATGCCCTTGCTTGACATTTGTTTAAACCTGATGAACACTACAGTAAATCCATTACCAGCTACAATCCCAATGACCCACTTCTGTCCAGCAATTTCGAATACCAAACAAATCCAATACTACAACCATATTAAGCTCACCTTCATAAGCTCAGCTCTCTCAAGCTCACCTGCTGCAATATGGCTACCCCAGATCATTCACTGTTACCAGTCAATCTAACTTGGCCGTCTTTCGTCTGGTAAAGTCAGTACCTTTGTTACCATTTCAATACAGCATAACCTGAATTTATTAATGCCATATACATTTCATATTCAGCTGAAATTGGCTCACAGAAATTCACTGGACTCCCATGTGGCTCACAGATAGGGTGTTGGAAATCAAACTAGGGAAAGTTACTTCAGCAATGAGACCAGTCACCAGTGCAGCCCCTGGAGTTCTGTGGTGGGACCTCTCCTGTTTGGCATCTACTTGTCTGAAGTAAAAGCCAATATCAAAAGGCTCTGGTTGACTAAGTTTGCAGACGATTTCAAGCTAAGTAAAGTCATTGAATCCCCAGATGACTTAGCTGTCCTACAGGAACGATTGTCCCAAATAAATAATTGGTGTTAAAATCATAGACTAAAAGTAATTGCCAAAAAATGTATTACTTGTATCCATTGGGAAGTCAACTACCCCAGGGAACTATCCAACTGCCAATAGATCCTTAGAATCAACCTAGTTGTTTGGGATTTGCGAACTATGTGGACAGTGCCCGACTTTTGACTGACATCTATCCATTGGTGTAAGAAAAGTCCTTCTATATTGCAAAGCTTATACACAAAGGGATTGTGTCTAGATCTAGGGATGTCGCTGTCCCCTTTTACTCATCTCTCATTAGGCTAGTCATTAAATATAATGCCCCCTTTGGCATGTATCTGTTCAGACACATACAACAACTGGAATACATAGAGAGATACCTTACTGAAAGGATACAAGGCCTAAACAACATGTCTTACATGGACCTACTCAAAGCCTTGTTATCACAGTTGGTATCCTACAGACTGATAAGAGGTAACCTGTGTCTTGCATACAAAGCATCCCTTGCCCCAATGCTGATGTATTTACTGCACTTCAGCAAGTCAAATGGCATCAGAAATACTTGGTCTAGGGATCTAAACTTTTGCAACATGAACAGAATGGTTTACATATTATACAACTAACTCTTACTATGTTAACTTACACATTTATGCAACTACTCTTTATCTATGGCCATCTATGCATTAAAAAAAACAGCTCTATGGCTTTCAACATACTTACACTTTCTGCTCTATGACCTCCCTACATGTTACACAACTAGCTTTGTTTATAGTCACTTACACACCAGACATCTATCCTATACACTTTAATTTTTGTCCATTCTGTAATTTAGACACACAGCACAACTGCTTCTCCCTACGACTTCCTGCAAATTACATAACCAGCCCTCCTCAAGGTAACCATACATATAATGCTCATAGTTATTGATATGTAAAAGACCAAAAGTGTGACTCTCCATAAATACAAAAATTTGGAATTTATCTGTTCCTTTCCCTGAGGTACAGTGACCTCAGAGGTACTATACTTAGAAAAAAAAGGTTGAGGGGCAATCCCTTCCCCCCAGATCAGGTGTACAAACAGCACAGCTTCATGCAAAAAAATCAGTTTACCTATTTTTACACTTACGAGGGTTCACACTTTTGATAGCAGCCATATTACATAATCTGTCCTGCCAGAGGCCAGTTATATATTGCACAATTAATCCTTCCTATGATCACCCATATATAATGCAGCAGGTGCAATCACCAATACAGTTTAGAATCAAGCCTCCTCATGTCAAAGCCACCTATATAGCATACAACCATCCCTCCCAGGGGATGGCACAGATAAGTTGGCAACCAGGGCTCAAAAATGATAAACTCTCCAATGGACACCAAAATCTCCCAAGATAGCTTGCTTCAAACAAATAGCTGGTGCCAAAACCATGGACTAAAACTAAATGCCAAGAAGTGTGTAATTGTATCCTTTGCCATATGACTCCCTTGTAAGTATCACATTGGACCACATACTCCTGAAAACTAATCTCACTGTCAGGGATCTGGAAACCTATATTGACAATAAACGGTCCTTTGATCACCACTTAAAATCGCTGTTGTAAGGAAGTAATTTTTCATTGCATACCTTATATCTTAAGGTATTATGTCCAAATCCAGGGATGTAACTATTCTACTGTACTTGGTACTCATTAGACTGATCTCGGAGTATAATGCCCCTTTCAATGTCCAAACACTTGTCACAACTGGAATGACCACAAAACTTTCTCACTTAAACAAAAATATATATATATATAAAGCGCCTAAATCATAAAAACTATGCAGACCATCTCAAAGCCTTGTCACTCTTCTCAATATCATGCAGGCTTCTGAGAAGCAACCCCTGTCTTCTGTGTAGAACTTCAAGAGATGTTATTATACCAGACCTATTACACATTTAAGTCCAATGTTATCATTAGTATCCACTCAAGTAATCTCAATCTCTTTTGTATAATAAAATAAAATATGTTGGACACACTGGCTTATATCACAGTGAAAACAGCTTCTACAGAACAGTCTTCCCTTCCATATAAAACAAAGTGCCTTTCTTACTATATTCAGACATAACTTGGATGAATGGATGGTTATCTGCAAATTCACTCCCAGCTTAGCACCCTTGTCCCTCATGAACAGGAGATATATGTAAATGCCCCAATGCATCCTTGTTCAGTACTTCTCTAGTTTATTCATATGCAAAATACAAGGGCTAAAAAGTACCATGGGAATATAAGGCTAGGCTTCTTGAAATCCCCACAGATCAAAATACTAGCAAGTACTTATGAATATGAATCTAAGAATGGGCAAACCCTCCTCAGAGTACTACCACTTAAAAATTGCCCTCCCCATTGCAAAATTCTTACTGTGCAAAGCCTTTTTACTTGTGGCCATCCTCACAGTTATGTAATCAACGTTCATTATGGTCACCTACACATTACAAAAGGACTTCACCATTCTCAATTTTTTTAAACCAATTAGTACAACATCAAGAACTCCAATTTATTTTGCCACTAGCTTTGATATTGTCAGAAAAATGAAATACTAAGTGCATACAAAAATATATGAATCTATGAAAAAAAGAAACAAATGTACAAATAATCACATTTTATTAGTACAAATAATCACATTTTATTAATTCTTATTTATAGGGCCAGAACACTGATCCCAATGGATCAAGTTTCAGATTCAAACTGTATACACTCAAGCACAACAGGGATGCATATTACAGATAAAAGAATATAAACAAAAAGTATAACAAGCATTAGTTTAGTATTATCATCATCATCACCTCCCCCATTTTCTACATGGAATTAGGGTGTTGGGTCAAGTGTCATCATCTCTTTTGATACAATGCCACTCGCCGACCTTCTTTGGCAGTCATGACTAACTTGTTGCAGTCTTTCACACAATCCATCCATCTCTTTGCTGGACATACTCATTTCTTCTTACCTGCTTCCTCTTTGTCCCAAATATTCTTCACCAGATTATCTTCTATTTTCCTGCACATGTGCCCGAACCACCATAATATGTTCTCTTTGACCTTCTCTGCAATTGAAGCTACTTGTGCTTCTGCTTTAATGTCCTCATTTCTTCATCTCTCCCACAGTGTGCATCCTATCACTCGTCTCAGGCACATCATCTACATCTCCTCACCTAGAGCTTTCTCAACTGCTCTTCTTTTACCACCCAGGTTTCAGCAGAACAGGTCCCACTGTTGTCTTGTACACTTTACTTTTTATCTTCTCGGTCATTCTTTTCTCTCACACACTACTCTGTGCCAGTTGGCTGCAGCCCCTCTAATTTTAAATGTTTTAATTAATTTATTTTTACACAAGAAATATTGTTATTAAACTATCATATACAATATAGGCAATCATAAATTTATATACATGAAAACAAACCATATTGATAAAATTTTAGTTGCAAACATTATACATCACTTATAATCTAGCCATTTTTTGCCATTCAAACATTACATGGCTCGTTCAAATCCTGCCTTCTTTTAAACCTCATTCCTCCTCTGCATGTATCGTTCCCACCATTACCATTTTTTCTATGTAATTTGCCCCTACTCCTTTCTAAAGATCCCAATTCCAGTTGTTTTATCTCTGTACTATAGTCATTACTTCTAGTAAAGTTGATTTAGACTATGATTTCCATTTTCTAGTATTTGCTTTTTTGGCAGCCACCATAATTAGGCTCAAGAAGGCCTTACTATGTCTAGGCAATTCCAATTCTCTACTATAGCTCAAAAAGTTATTTCCTTAGTTACACCAATTTGCTCAACCAGTATCTCTGACAAAGTAGTCTGCAGGGAATCTTTAACATCTGCCAACTCATTGTTTTTTAACCGATTGCTGCATTATTTTAAAATCTGCACTTAAAGTTACATTTTAGTCGAATTTGATCGAAAGTTTGCTTGTTTGTTTGTTTAATTTAACTGTGGAGGCTGCCCACTAAAGTGTGCTAGCCTGTGTAACTAATTTATCACTGTCTCTGCATTTTTTGTGTGTTTCTACCAAAAAAACAAAAAAATAATCCTTGTTTTCCTGCCTTCCTCGACTAGTTTAGACCAGTTTACAGGCATTGCTGTATTCTGGGCTGTGGTGTAGTTCCTGTGTAGTCCATTACCTTACTTGGATAGAAGGAAGTTTCTTTGCTCACCAGCGGGAGCAGGGAGCTTTGAGCAGCCTACCTGTCCTTGGGGGAAGTGACCTCAGCACAAGAAGCTGTAGTAATTGGTTGTTTTGGACCATTTCTAGCTCTTTTGTAGTTCACTGTTTAAAATCCGCGTTTGCACGGCTTTGCGCTGTCGTGCGTAGCGGTTAAACAAGGTTAAAGTTTTTCTGGCTCCGCCAAGTCTGCTCTTCAAATTTTCCCTTAAGGAAGCTCTACTCTTAGTATAACCAGACTACTCACTGTATTATAAGCCTAGCACTTGTTCTCAATACGTCTCTACTAAGTAAGCACTCTCGTACTAAGTAAAGCACTACATCTACTTATCACCCCTGTGAATACCCACTTCCCTTAAAGGTATACCACTCCCTTATACTGTTCTAGCATGTCGAGTGGTAGATTACTGGCATCGTCTCCAGTTCAGCTGGTCAATCTGGGCATCTTGAGACAATGCTACAATTGTCTCATGTACACAGACAACCCTCTCCTCCTCCCAACAAACACAAATACATGTGAGAGATGTAACTATATAGCCAAACTGGAGGCTGAACTCTCTCAACCCAGGGCTGGCATGACCAGACAGGAGGAGATGGCAACCACACACACAACAATCCCAGTCCCACATAGACCTACCACAACTGCAAACCAAACACATAAAAACACAAAGACATACTCGGAGGCTCTAATAAAAAACTTACCAAAACAACAGAGGCTCCCAAAGCAGACATCCAAAAATCCACCACCTCAAAACAAAACACATGCAACACATACTTCAATAAATCAGTGTGTCGACCAATCGCAGCCCTTAAGGCCAAACACCTTGCCTGATACACTAGTAATAGGTGACTACATAGTCAGACACACTGATGTCCCACTGACCAAGCTGAACAAGGAGAAGGTGACTGTGAGCTGTCTATCGGGGGCTAGGATCCGCCACATAACACATGCACTCAGGTCACTCCAAAGCAAGTACAAATATGACTCTGTCATTGTCCATGCTGGTGTGAATGACCTGAGACGTACCTCCTTGGACTACATGAAAAGAGACATAGAGGAGCTCTCCGATTATGTAGCCCAGGCTGGTATAACCCTGACCCTGAGCAGCATCTTGCCCTCACCAAGAATGATACCACAATACAAAGACAAGATGATCAGCTTTAACAATTGGCTCGAGTACTGGTGTCATTCTAAGGGGATCCAATGTCTGTCTGCCTGGGATGATATGTTGGACAAGCCACGCTGCTTCGCAAGGGATGGCTTACATCTGTCACCACTGGGCTTCCAGATATTGGCTAAGGCTCTTGCCACCCCCATAGTGCCTTTTTTAGGCAAGGCTCAAAAGACAAACCCACCTCCTTAGAAAACAAAAATGGAAAAAACTAAGGGTAATGCTGCTCAACGCCAGAAGTCTAAATCTCAAGATGCAGGCACTTGATGCACTCCTCAGCATGGAGAACATCGACGTCTGTGCAGTAACTGAAACCTGGTTCAAGGCTCCTGAGAGCACCCCAGCGCTACCAGGCTATACCTCGTATCATGCTTTTCGGCCCCAAAACCCGGGCTGAACCACAAAGGGAGGGGGAGTGTCCATATTCATAAAGGACACCTACACCTCCAGGTTAGTAGCAACACATGAAGCATCAGAGACCATACAGGTGCAACTAACCACAGGCAAAACTGCTATACAACTGTTAGCATGTTACAGACCACCCTCCCAATCTCAAGAACCCCACTCAGCCTTCCTGAAGACATTGGAGGATATGAATGTACCACAAAATACCATCATACTGGGAGACTTCAACTACCCAAACATAGATTGGGTACATTATTCTAGCCCTAATACCCTAGCCCAAAGGTTCCTGGAATTCATAAATTCAAATGCACTGGAACAACTAGTCACCTCTCCCACTAGGGGAGATAATATACTAGACCTGATCATCACAAACATGGGGACAAAATGCTCCACACCGGAAGTATACCCCTCACTAGTGAGATCTGACCACAAACTAATCACCCTGGATATACATATCCCACCTCCACCCCCAGCACAAAAGACCACAGTGAAAAACTTCTCAAAAGCAGACTTCACTCTTCTTAAGACTGAGATGGTATCCTTTAAGCCCACTGTGCCAGTGGATACCACATCCCACAATGCCGTATCCTTCACAAATGCTTTCTATGGACATCTCCAAGAATGCATGGTTCATGCAATCCCAAACAAATCCAAGTCCCTCTCCACCAAATGTAAGCGTTCTGTCTGGTGGACCTCAGCCATAAACAAATTGTATAACAAAAGAAGGAAGCTACTGCACGTCAGAGCGAAATCCCATGAAGGGAAGACATCTCTGATCAACATTAGCAGAAAACTACATTCTCTCATAAAAACATCCAAGGCAAACTTTGAGAGAAAAATCGCTAAGGACACTAAAGATAACCACAAAGCCTTCTTCAGCTATGTTAGAAACCTGGGCGGAAACCCTCAGATATGCTCAGAGTTGGTTCACAACAACAAAAAATACACTGAACCTACAGATATTGCTAACATTCTGGCTGACAGGTTCAGTGCAAATTTCTCACCTCCTTCACCCCCAAAAGAAGAAATACTTATCCCAGCTGAATGTAATTTCCCTGTCATCTCAGATGTCCAAGTGAGAACCGCCCTAAACAAAGCAAAAAACACAGTATCAATGGGACCTGACGGTATCCCGGGGTGCGTGTTATGTGAACTCCAAGAGGAGCTAAACCCACACATAAAAATGCTATTTAACCTTAGCCTTACTTCGGGATATGTACCTGAACACTGGCGTACTGCAACAGTGGTCCCACTCCACAAGGGGGGTGCCTCTACAGACCCTGGAAACTACCGCCCCATAAGCTTAACTAGCCTGGTCTGCAAAGCTATGGAAAGAATCATTATGGAACTCATAAACAGAGACATAGGGGACCTACAGACACTTGACCCCACCCAGTTCGGCTTTGTAAAGGGCAGATCCTGCCTTTTAAACCTGGTTGACTTTTGAAACAGTCACTAGAGCCATTGATGAGGGCAAAGCAGTCCATACAGCATACCTGGACTTGGCTAAGGCCTTGACACAATACCCCACTCAGGCATCATAGATAAGCTAAACAGCTTAAAAGTAAACCCTTATGTCACTAGATGGGTTGCAAACTGGCTAAAGGACAGAACCCATAAAGTTAAAATCGCTGGAGCAATGTCAGACTCAAAGCCAGCCACAAGTGGTGTCCCACAGGGATCTGTCCTGGGACCCCTTTTGTTCGGCATTTATTTCTCAGATGTTAAAGCAAACGTGGGAGGGCTGTGGCTGACAAAGTTCGCAGATGACTGCAAACTAGGCGCCATAGTCGATACACCAGCAGACACACACATCCTACAAAAAGGCCTCACTGAAATGGACAACTGGTGCCGTAGTCACGGCCTTAAACTAAATGCCAAAAAATGTATAGTCATCCCTTTTGGAAAAAACAAAGTACCCACAAATTATCACATAGACAGCAACCCACTGAGTACGGAAAAAGTAATCAGAGACCTAGGGACCCAAGTAGACAGCGACCTCTCATTTGACACCCACGTTGCCAAAGTGGTTAGAAAAACATTCTACCTTGCAAACCTCATCATGAAGGGATTCACATCCAGATCCAAGGATGTCATTGTACCCCTATATTCCTTCCTCATCAGACCCATGATTGAGTACAATGCCCCATTTGGTATGTACCTCACCCGGCACTTGCAACAGCTGGAGAGACCACAAAAGTACCTCACCAAAAGGATCAAGGGTCTCCAACATATGTCTTATTCCACCAGACTAAAGAAACTTCAGCTCTATTCAGCAGCATACCGCCTGCTCAGAGGTGATCTCTGCCTGACGTACAAGGCCATGTCCAATCAGGATCTGATGGACATGCTCCACCTCAAAAAATCCAAATCCATCAGGACCACGAGAGCTAAAGACTTAAACCTCGGCACAAGTATGAATATGACATGCTGGAGGGATAGATTCATAACCCAGAGGCTTCCCATGCTTTGGAACAGGATCCCAGTTCGTATTAGGCAGAGCCCCTCACTGACTCTCTTCAAGAGAAATCTTGATGAGTGGATGGGAGATCGAAAGTTTACCCCAGGGGTCACATCTGTGTCACTGCTAGACAGGGGCACAGTAAACTAATTCTATTATATAAGGGGACCTCAATTGTGTCACTACTAGACAGAGGCACAGTATTCTAGATTTATTCTGTACATTTTTGTACCATTTTATGGGGTGGCAAAAGCCACATCACTATGGCTAGGCTTACAAATGCCCCAGGGCAGATAGCCTAGTACTATACTATGAAACTATGAAAATATGTTCCCAATTATCTCTTTCTTCCCCATCACACCTCAGTTTGCTGTCTACATGAGGAAAATTCTCTGGAGTTTAAATAGGTGTTTTTATACCTCAAGTAAACACTTAAAGCAAAGATCCTTAATTTTCTAGACATTGTTGCATATTTCAGAGACATACATATATCCCCCATTGTCTCCTTGTGAATTGCTTATCAAATCTCTCTTCTCTTCCCAATCCTTTCTAACCTTCTCTGATTGATTCTTATAGTTATCCTGCAATATCTGTATACTTTACTAATTATTCATTTTTTAACAGCAGCTTCTGTTCTAGATTCTACTAAAAACTCTACCACAGTTGGTCCTTGGCTTAGGACCCCCCTATGTCTTTCTCTTTGGCTATACTCGGATATCAATCTTTGACAGGGAAGGCAATCTCTAGCCTACAATCCAAATAAATAAATTCCTGGCCTCTTCCCATTCTACTACCTTACCCTCTCTAGTTATTTTTTCCCATTACCTTGGTTCTTTGACAGTTTTTCTCCAATAAATTCCAGACCCTTCTTGTATATTGTCTGTATCCCTAATTGCAGTCACCCCTAATGGCAGAATCTCCTTTCTCCATTCCCATGTTGGATTAGTTCTTAGAATACTTTCTACTATTTTATGAATATAATATTTGGTATGGTTATTGTTTTTCTCCTTATGAATCTGCATCCAAAATCCCGGTCTCTCCTTGTTTCTTGAGATCCCCCCGACCCCCGTTTCATCATCATCCCTTTCTACTCTGAATGATAAGTTTCTACTTGTGCTATATATAGGAACCTCAACTGTGTAGCTCTGAAATACCCCTTCAAATCAGGTAATCAAAAACCACCTTGTTCAACTGGAAGAATTAGCTTATCCCACTTGACTCTTGCCTTCTTCCCCTCCCATATAAAATCCTTCAGCTCTTTATTAATTACTATCCACAACTTCTCCTCTGGATGATAAAAATATGCCCGACCTTTGTATAAAACTAAAGGGATCAAAACATTTTAACTGCTTGTATTTTGCTATCCATATACATATAACAGAGCTTCCAATTTCTCATTTTTTGTATTATATTTTATTTAGTCTCTTCCCACAGATCCTTAGTTGCCACACTAGAATCCATTTTAATCCATACTCCTCTAAGTACTTAATTTTATCTTATCCCCATAAATATGGATGTTGCTGAACCAATTTGTGTTTGGGTAGATAATTTGTAGCTATTGCCTTTGTTTTAGTCTCATTTATTTTGTATGCCAAAAAGATTTGAAACTGCCTCAAAATGTTACACAACACTGAAATGTCCTTTTCTGGTTTTATCAGGTATAAACTATCATCATCATCTGCAAACACAGCCAGCTTTTTCATGACTACCATACCAAGTATATCCTTGAATTTATGAGTCTCTTATTTTCTTTGCCAATGGTTTTAAATATAAAGCAAATAAAGGGGGAAGAAGACAACCCTGCTTGGGTCCTCTGCTCAAATAGAAATTATCAGAGAGGAACCCACTGACTTTAATTTTCATCTCCAATCCCTCATATATCCTCCTAATCAACCTTATAATTTTATCAGGGAATGCAAATGCTTCCATTACCCTGCTGATAAACTCCCATCATACTTTGTCAAATAATTTCTTTGCATCAAGACCCACCAACAGTGGTATTTTCTTACATTCTGATTCCCTCTGGATCATCAATGTTCTGTTGATGTTGTCAAATGTTTGTCTCCCCTCCATAAAAACCACACTGATCCAGAGCTATCAATTTTGGCATCATCTTTGGCATTCTTTTAGCCACTATACACAAACACTTTATAATCATGGCTTAGGACTTAAAATGGACCTGTATGAAGGTGTATCTGATGGGTCTTTACCCTCTTTAGGCATTAAAGCCACCACCATTTTCTTCCAGGATGCTGGTTCTTCTCCTCCTTTTAAAATACTATTAAACAAAACATTCCAGATTTTTTATCGGTTTTCCCTCCTAGCTTCCCAACTTCCACATGAATACCATCTACTTCTGGGGACTTTCAGGTGCATTGGTTATAAACCACCATTTTACCTCATCTCCTCCTATCCTGTTAGTAATTGAGCCTCATTTACCTCTAGCCTTGGCATACTTAATTCTTCCATACACATCTCCATTTGTACCTTTTCCTGATCTATATATTTTTCTGCTTTATACAGACTTTCATATTTCCAAAATATTTCTAGCACCTATACAGGATCTTTTGTTATCTTCCTTGTTACAGGCTCCTAAGCTTGGCAGTAATTCTTTCTACTTTCTATAATCAGTTGTCGTACAAAAACTGTAGTGCTCTGGAGTTATCAAAAAATGGTTGCTTGACAGCAATCTTTCTAAACTCATCCATATTATCAAGATAATCCCTTATTTTCTGTTTAGCATTCTGCAATTGCTCTTCTTTTTCTTGTTCTGTGATATCCCTCTATTCTGCAATACTTTAACATTTGTCAGTACATCTAAATAATTCTTACTTTTTACCCATATTTCTTTCTTTTATTTCCACCCTATTTTTAAACACTACTTTGATTTTATCCCACTCCCTAGCTATATTTTCAGAAGAAATCTATATCTTCTCTAATAACTCCGGAATAATTCCCACTAACCATTCCTTAAATTCCTCTCTTTTCAACAGATAAGATGGGAAAGACCCAGTGTCTCCATTTTTATTTTATTACCCTGTGTTTTTATTTTAGTTATCACTGGCATGTGATCTGAAATAGTTAGTGGATGCTTGTCCAAACTAATGTAGTTCTGCCCAACCTAGCCCATTTTTTGTATCTTGGGGAATAATATGTAAATTCACATCTTCCATGCCACATACTCTCATAAATTTCTTCAAAAATCTACCGTCCTTTGTTATATTTTCCTTTTTGGGCCCCCAGACATATCTTCACTGCTGTAAATCAAATTCTACTTCCCACATACAAGTAATATTCCCTGCTGAAAACTGATTATTTCTCCCAGAATTTTCTTAAGCTCCATTAAGCAGTTTTTGGTGGAATATAAATACATGCCAGTGTAATCCTCCCTTGCAAGTAGCTCCTTAGTACTACAAATCTACCATTACTAACTTTTTATTCTCTTCTATCACTATTGGAGCTTCTTTTGTAATTAATATAAGTACTCCTCTTTTCCTCTGCCCCAGGTATTCCACTGAATAACCATCCTGAAAACCTTCCTTTGTCAAATTCACATTTAGTTCTTTCCAAATCTGTCTCCTGTAGCATAACTATTTGCACTCTACATTTTTAATATAGTTCACCACTCCTTCTTTTTTGTCTACATATGTGAGACCATTAACATTTAAAGATTATAAAGTTTTATTATGTTAAAAAGTTATTATTCTCACCTTTTATTTGTAACAGCCTTTTTTGTTAATTATCTAGTTCCAGCTTTTGTGTTACATGCACACACTGTTTGGCAGGTTGATTTTTATACAGTTATTACAGAACTTTCCATTTTACTGAAAGCCCTCAAACAAAAATAGATACTCCCAATACACCCCTAAAACCTATTAACGGAATACGAAATTACAAATCTATGTACATCTTCAAATGCTGAAGTTCTACCCTCCTAATAAGAACAACTGTCTCAAATTGACAGCCACACTCACAGACTTGGATTAACCAAAAAGGAAGGTTATACATGCTAAAACATATGGTACAGCCTGTGTGTCTACTAAGTGCTGTCTGGTTTAGTCTTATCCCAGTCTCCTAGGCACTGAAAAAAGAAGTATTTTGTTTTTATTGCTCTTTATCAGATTGCATCAGTTGCTCATGTCTCCACAGAGATGGAGTTGCTTCTATAATTATTTATTTAATTTGCTACAAGAAAGCTTTATTATATTCAATGTTCTTTTTATTTATTTGCTTTCTCTTAATACTTGTTACTAGATCAAGCCAAGGGCCTTAATCCAGTTATTCCCCTATGCAAGAATGAGAAAAAAAGCTAATTTTTTTCTTGTATCACACTCTTTCGACCAGACTTTCCTTCTTTTTTTTTTTTTTTATATTACGGTACCTACATTTTCTTAAAACTATACAAGGAAAAAGAGTAAAGAAGGAAAAAAGAAGCCTGGCACCTACTTACTTTAGTATTCCCATTACACTTGAAAATAACTGAGAAAACTTTCCTCTGATTTTAGCTTTGACCTTTTCATTCAGACTTCCCTTCTCCTCAACTGTTAGTATTTATACATATTTACAAAGTTTTAAGGGGAAAAAAAGGAGATAAAGTAGTATCACCATTAAAAGAGGTTATGCCAAGAACACTAGAAAAATTGATCAAAAAGTGGAAATATTTTGCAAAAATGTCAGACTTTAGTACTAGCCCCAGTTTGCTATATTATAAGCTGCAGTGTGTGTTAGCCACATAGGTTACTATACAGACATACTAGCAAGTATAGATTATTTCATTTTAAGCTCCCTACTGAAATGTCACCACTCAAAATCCCAAGTGCCAACACAAAGAAAAGATCAAAAATGCTGGAGTAGAGTGTATCTAAAACATCTCTCTACTACTGTAAACCTGCAATGTAGCAGTCAAGCTCCCCACACCCCTGAACTGATTAAAACCCTTGGAGATTGCTATACCTCAGAGAAAAGGAAATGAACAGACAAATGGCCACCTCAGACTTAGTATACACCAGTCCATTTTTCAGTCATTCAGTCTCAATGTTGTTGGACTCACTTTAGCAGGTCCTGAGATTTTAAATAGTTGCCTTCATTTTGAGTTTTCCTTAAATGCAGTACAGGCTAAGCTTTGCAAAGTACCTCTTCAGGGCCTCTAAACATCAGAAGCTTTGCAGAGCATGCATATTAGGCAATCATTCAGATACTCCATCTAACTTTTTTTGCCTCTCTTGCTGAAAACTGAATTTACATATCAGTAAATTGGTGAACTGCTACCGTCTCTCCCTCAATAATTATCAGTAATACTGAATCTCCAAATCCCCTGCTAGAAATATTAATTGTAGGAAAACTGTGACAAAATGCATCACCTGCCTGAAAATGGCCCATAGATTCATATTAGTCCAATGACCACCAGGTTCTTCATAAGCATACGTAACTGTGTTCTCAGGGCTTAGGGAGCCATGCATTTTGACAAAGCATAATAATAGGATATAGTTTGCTTTAGTACACTTCCTAACTGTTATGGGCTAAGTTGGGTTTTCTGGGTTGATTTTTATTTTGAGGGAGACAGCTTTGTTGTCAGACTTCACCAACGAGGATGTGGCATGGGGGGGGGGGTCAATACTCTCCCATCTTGATGAGTACCAAGTCCAATATCTTTGATACTCTGGTTACAGTGACTATCTGGTCAAGGGTGTTTGCGTTGATAACATCCAGGAAACATGACTATGAGTTAGAGGCACTGCACATTTCCCAGTCTATAGAGGGGTAGTTAAAGTATTTCATGAATAGGGCATTTGTTGGATGGCGAGCACCTACTGTAGGCCTAAGTAAGAATGAATCATAGAAAGTAACCTGTAGCTGGCCAGTACATGGTAAGGAACCTTGTCTATGAAGGCTTAAGATGTGAACGAACTCAAGGGCATCATCCTCTTAAACCAACCTATTGATGCATTTGCTGCTAAAGTAGACAGACACCTCAAGTCTCTGTAACTAGTTACAAGCAAAGATGTTGGTGTCTTGTCTCTTTACACTTTGCAAGCAGGCAGGCAGGTGACAAAGTGGCAACATATTAACATTTTAAACAACCAAGTCATTTAAACCTTTCATATACTTCAGTTAACATTTTGGATGAACCATTAATAGCAGGGAACTAGACCATACACAGCAAAACACTGCAGTCACTGCCTCATTCAAGTGAATTAAGGACATTGTCACCCTTTCTTATGCCTATTGTTCAATTTTCTTTGCCACAGAAAAGTTCTCTGCCTGCCTGCTTTAACTCAGAATTCATGAGATGACACTTTCACGCTTAGCCTAAATGATGAAACCAGGCACAGAATTAATCACTTGAAAAATTACTTACCCTGGCTTTTATCACATACTGCAATATAGATTAATTATGCAAATAGTTACAGAACTTTTTTTTTATCAAAATACAGTGTCATAAATTATTTACAAAATGCAGATGGTGTGTGGAGAGCAGGAAAAAACTGCAGAAATAATGTGGGTGCAATTTTATAGTGGCTCTGGTTATGATTTCTGGTCTGAAATGTGGAACATAGGATCTTTGCGAAGTTACCTTTGTTGAAACATTTACACTTTGCTGGTTTGTTAGGGTATGACCTAACATTTTTCCTGAAAGTGGGGATGGAGTGTATGTCTCTTATTTGTTTGGGGATGTGTTCCAGATAAATGAAAAAGTATGACCTGATCGTTTTATTTTTGTGTGATGTCAGGAGACTGGGTATGGAGGTGGAAAGAGATCTACGACTTTATGGTACTTGCCTTTCATACAATCTGCTGGAGAGGAAGGGAAAGGATTCCATGTTGATAAGTTTGAAAATCATGGAACCTAGTAGAAGGGTAACCTTGTGTGTGATGGGTAACAGTTTGGCTTTGGACAGGGTATAACAGAGGTGTTCTCATCTGGGGAGAGAGTTTCGACATAAAACCAGAGGGAAGTTGGCATAATGGTGAATATATTTGCCTTACAGACACAAGGTGCAGGGTTTGATTCTCACATGGGTTAATTGGCTACACTTAAAATGGCCCACAAGGGCAGTCAGCCTAGTACTAATCTATTTATTTCACCCATGTCCCTGTTGGATAAGGGCAGTCAGTGCTGATCATAGACTTGCACTGCAAATATTGACCATATTAACAAGGGTATAACATGGCTAGGCTTATAAAGGCCTTAGGGCCAATAGCCTAGTAACCTCCTATGAACCTATTTGACATGGTGTGAAGTTGTGTTAGGTCATTTTTGGAGGTATATGCCATTAAGGGGACGATATATATTTAAATTATGGAAACATGACATATTTGCCTATAGCAATTTTACTCTGGTGGCTAAGAAACAGGAGATTTTTCTGGACCAGAATATTAGCTTATTGACGTACGTCACCTGGATTTGGTGTCAGAAGTTAAAGGAGGAGTCTAACCACAAAGCTAGATATTTATAAGATGGGATGTCTTCCACAGGCTCAGGGTTATACATCATGATGCTCCAATTGTTGGAAATGTTTTCTGAGTGGTTGGGGTGTCCTGAACTATGTTGTTTTAGTTTTCTTTAAGTACAGGATAAGTTTACACTGCACTAGTGTGTGACTGAGAGTACATAGATATTTGTTTGAAGGAGGTCTGAGATCAGGGAGGTCAAGGCCAGATCTACAGATGACTACACTGTCTACATAAAGAATTGGCAAGTTGGGCAGAACAGATGGGGCTGGTTAATGTGCAGATAGAACTGTGTAGTATGGAGCCTTGACAGACTCATGTTATATCAGTTCTACTAACATTCAGAATACATGATCACATTACAGTGTCTATTAAAGAAATTCATCATACAAAACAGATGCCAAATACCACCAAATAGTTTTACAATAGCTAAACAATTTTATGAACATTTTTGTAGTTTAGCTGTGATATCTGTTCAGCAATGATATAGCCAGTTCATACAAATCAGTTAGTCTGTCTTCTGTACATATTTGTTTGTTGGGGACCAAGTTTCAAATGTGACAGAGATGTGAACAGAAGTTAATACTTTAGGTCTACTGTATTTTCTAGCACATAGTCTTTCAATCTTATAAAATCTTTGCCCAACTTAACTGCAAACTGTAATTCTGAAATCAACAGTCATAGCAATGTGTATTTATTTACAGTGACATTCATGAACCAACATTATTGACAGCGATATGGCATTTCTTAAAGCAAGAATGGCAGACAAGGTCATGCTATTAGAGATACCTCAAAACATAAATAATCAAACTATAAGCTTCTTTGTCTGCTGAAGAGCACCACTGTGTCTGTGTGTGTGAGACACACTGTCAATATGTTCAACTCTGCTGAAGCACAAGCAACTGAAAGGTTGTTTAAAGTAAACTTTCCCTTTCAGACATGCAGCAGGCTTGGTGTTTGCCTGATCTCCTTACCACTTGCAAATTGGTATCAGTTCTTCTTTTTGAACACCCACATAATTAACAAGCCCTCAAACTCTCTACAGCTTGCACTCCTATATTTATATATTATATATATATATATATATATATATATATATATATATATATATATATATATACATACACACACACACACACACACACACACACACACAGACATATATATACATATATAAACAAATTTTGCCATTGGTCACAACCAGTCCTTCTTACGGTCACTTAACCAATACATTCCCAGCGTTGCCTGTGGCCAACTACACATCAACTTTTTTAGTGAGCCGTTTACATATTCAATAACTACTATTTAATGTGACATTTTTAATATTACACAGCTAGCTGCCATTATGGTACCATACACATTACACAACCAGCTCCCTTTATGGATATCTACACAATCATATACAACCACTCTTCCAATGGCTACACTCTCATTACATGTTCATCTACATAAATACATTCCAGGCAACCACCTATTTACAATTATAATCTCAACATGCCTTCCTACAGACATTCACAAAAAATCAACAATCGTCTATGCATTAAATTACCAGCATTCAATGACCATCCACACATTACACAATACACCACTCCTCATTCATCTGTTTCAGTGTTAATCAACACAAGTAGTTATTATTTGTTGCCACTTATACAAAATAACTAGCATTTTTAAGCATCATTTTCAAACTACACACAGTTATTACTTCCCATAGCCACATGCACATTCAGCTTTCTTAACGATCCCTCTCCATCTGTGTGCCCCCAGCTAACCATCAACCGTCTGTTTGCACCATTTTTCCTTAAATGTCCATGGCACTATCTCCCAGGGTTGGGAAAACACTAATGGTGGGATGGGTAGGAGAACTGAAATGGAGCAGTCTGCAGTCGAAAATACTAGGAGACCTAGCTGGGTAAAGGTAGTGAAGCCACATGCTTCACCACATGATGTCAGTTATCTCTACTCCATCCCCCCTTCTTGGAAATTTTCTGAATGTTACTCAGCCAATGTTTCTTAATAATGTCTATCTGCAACACCATCATGTTCCATACAATTTTCTACCAAGTAAACAGTAACAAAACATTACAAACCTAACCTTTACAACACACGTGTCTTATCCATGGTCATATAAACATATATTGAAGTGGGAGGATGGCATAATGGTTAAGGTGTTTACCTTACAAATGCAATATGCAGGGCTTGATTCTTACATGGGGTAATTGGCTTGGCTTAAAATGGCCTACAAGGGCAGTTAGATTAGCACTAATCTATGAACGCCTCTATGAACAGCTATGCAAAAAGCCACTAAACATTACACAACTGGCCATCCCTTTGACAATCAATACAGCATCACACAACTGTCTTTCCACAAGTCTGTCAACACATCATCATGAAATCACCTCACAGTGTGGCCAGATACACATTACTACAACCATTCCTAATGATGGTGATCTACAACCACAGCTCCATGTGGCAATCCACACATAATACAACTACCCCTCCATGTGGCCATCCACACACATTTTCCACAAAACCATGAAGCCATCTCATAACCAAACTTTCATAGGACCATCTATATATACATTTAATACAGCCATCTGCATGGTCATTTATACAACATGATAAAACCATTCCTCCGTGTGGCCATCAACACATCATCATATAATCATTCCTTTGTGTGTCAGTCAACAGTTCATCACACAAACATCCTTCAAAATTGCTACCTACACACAGACACTCAACCATCCTTCCATGTGCTCATCTACACATTGTTACTCAGCCATCCTTCCACATGGCACTCTACACATTGTGTCACCTAGCAATCCCTCCATGTGGCCATCAACAAGTCATCATGCAACTATTCCTCTGACTAATAAAAACGAATAAAACTGTTAAAAAGACAAAAAACAGGCAACCTTGTGTCCGGAAAGCAGGCTTTAATTTTGGTTCCTGGCTTTCTTTTGGTTAAAGCCTGCTTTCCGGACACAAGGTTGCCTGTTTTTTGTCTTTGCAACTATCCCTCTGCATAACCATCTACATGTCATCACAAAGCAATCCCTCAACATGGCACTCTGCACATCATCTCAGTAATTCCTCCACATGGCACTGTACACATCATACAGCCATCCTTCTACATGGCACTCAACATGTTAGCACTCAGTCATTCCTCCACTCTACACATCACTCACTCAATCATCCCTCCAAATGAGAATCTAAACAGCAAGGAGTCATTCCTCCACATGGCAGTCTACATAAAGAACCATCCCTGCATGTGGCCATCTACACATCAGGATAGTTTTACAGGTTATTACTAGGCAATTGGTCCAACAGACTATTAACAATGTAGCCAATGCAAATTTAGCTTTAGTTTCCTCTAATTATATGGGCCAGAGTACACAGCCCTGTGGTGAATTTAACATTCCGCATCCACTCATCAAGGTTATTTTTTAAAGAGATCCAGGGATCTACTTTGTTTGATGTGTTATGAGAGTGTGTTCAATAGGTATGGGATACATTGGCAGTGATCGTTATATTACCAGTAAGTTCTATTTATGTGGACATGTAGGTTTTGCTGCTAACGATGGGTATCAGTGGTAGTTTTAGTTTTTCAGAGGTGTAAAGGGAGGTGAAAAGGATTATCAGGATTGGGTCTTTCACAAACCTGCAGGTGGAGTAAAGGTCACCATGCAACAGAGTAAAGTGAGATGGCTCTTGGAACTATACTATATTTTGTAGCACTGAGCTTGATCCCATAATGATAACATCAAAAACTAGTGCAGTTTAGTCGCACTGACAGGATATGGAGATCAGATGGAGAGTAAATGACAGTGCTGACTACCAATTTTATTATTTAGGAGTTCTGTTATAATAGGCTCCGTAACCTTTTAAATAACACTGGTAAAACTAATTAGTCTACAATTCCTATAGTCAGGGATATGGCACCACATAGCCAGTGGTCAGGCTAAGAATGAATATGCTTAGAAGAAAACTGGTGAGGCTATCTTTAGTGCTGACCAAGAAATAACTTGATATGTTGTTGGGACCCACGGAGTACTGTTATGACCTGTTCAGAAGAAATCATAGGAGGAGGCAGGCAAGGACTAGGAAGTAGGGGGACAGCAGGGAGAAAGTGGAATGAAATTTGACTACAAGAATATTAGTAATATCCTGGAGTACACTATGCCCTATAAGATAAATGATGTGCAATATGGGTGCTATTTCTTAGATACATAACATAGTTAAAGAAAGCCTTGCATGCACGTTTGAAAGAGATGACAATATTTAGTTCATACTCTGCACTACATAACCATCTCTTCATATGTTAATTAACATATCATAACACAATCCTGCCTCCTAACAGCCATCTACACTTTATCATGTAACCATTATTTATTTGGTTATAAGGCAGATCTCCTCCCCATTAGCCATCATCATAGGACATTCATCCACAATACACATCATTGTATAAACATCCCCAACACTATCATGTACTTATTATATTGCATTTGCTTTACAGCAAAAGGAAATAACAAGCCTATCCTGTCTGTTAAGTACATTTAACATTCTGCATCACCTCCATCATTGCCTTCCACTCACACTTCCTCCACTTGTCCCACACCCTCTTACATGCTTCTTTGACTTCCCTCTACATCCATTCGTTATCATACTCCATTCTGTGGTTCCAAAACCCTCCCAGTAAAGAAGTACTTTTTGAGGTCCAAGTAGTAGTTTCTACAGTGCCTGTGCCCTCTTCTTCTGTTTCTGTCATTCCTGTTCAAGATAATCAGTTCAAATCTCTATGGTATGATTTTAAGTGTCCTTGTCTAGCACCATTGTCACCTATAGTCTTGTGAGAAAAGTTCCATCTTTTCTTGTCTCTTTTCACAGCCTTTCTTCAACATCTCTTTCTACTTTATGGTGACTTTTTTCTGGATTACTTCTAACAGCCTAATATCCCTTTCCTTGTATAGTCTCCCAACTAATACAGGGAACTTGAGGTGAGACCTCAACAGGAACCTGGAACAGTGGAAACATTACCACTTTGCTTCAAAAGTAAATCCCTCCTAAGAAAATCACTCAATGTTCTGTATGCTGCTGCTGCACTTAAACTCTGCTCCTCGTGGTCCTCACTCAGGTGTAATCTACAACCCCGATTCCTTTCCTGATCTGCTGCCATCAGTTTCATCCAAGATGATATAACAAACAAGTCATTTAATTGCCAAAGAGCAGTATTTTGCATTCCTCTAAAGTGAAGCTCCAAGACCATCCTGCTGCCCATGTGGCCAGCCATTCCATATCCTTCCATAGATCTTCACCCCATCCTCCACTAATGTACCTATTAATGCCATCAATGGCTAAGTTGAACCCATTCTTTTTCCCGCACAGATATGACCAAAGCAAATGCATCCACGAGTACTAGACCCAAGACTGATCCCTACAGCACTCTACTTCTCATGTTCCTTATTCATGTCACCATCCATCTCACTACAACCCTGTGTGTCCTGCCCTTCAGTCTTTAAGCAGTTCAGTTCCTCAGGATTTATTCCTACCTCAGATCTCTTCACTTTTTCTATCAGCTGCAGGTGCGTCTAAGATCACATCTTCTACTCTTCTGCTGTCAAGCTCATCTTTAACCAACACATAAAGCTGGAACATGGGCCCATACTGGTTATCACCCTTGAGACTGTTCTCCTCTAGGAAAGCAACTAGCCTCCCCAAGATTCTCTGCAAGACCTTCCCTACCATTACTATTAATCAACAAACCTGTAGGTCCCCATATTTTCCTGTACTCCATACAAGAATACCACAATTGATGCACTTATACAGTAGTCAACTGAAGATCTCCATCAAGGGTGCCTGTCAACAAACTGGCCAGATTCCTGAGGATTCTAGGAGGCAAGAGGTAGTCCATCGGATCCATGTACTTTATCCTCCTTAATGGTAATTAGTTACCACTCCACCTCCAAATCTTTCTCCATCTGCCTTACTTCCCTTCTAGCATGACACAATACCCTTCAGTTTCTTTTTCTTTGTGGAAACTAAAGCAAAGTATTCATTTACTGCCTCTATTTAATCCTGCCCTTTTATGATCCTGAACACATTTCTGTTCTACCTGGACAGGTCTATCACTTTTCTCCTACATTAAGAAAGTGCTTGCCCTTTCCAACATACACCTTCTACCCTCACCTATATTGTTGCCTTTCTAGTAAGCTCCTTGTACTGTGCCTTCTCAGCCTCATGCATATCTTATCTTTTGCCCTGAATACTAGTCTCACATTTTTATGTAGCCACTCTGGTCCTCTCTTTTGACCTCTTTCTCACATCCTTACCCACAGACCTGAAGATTCCCCCACTGATTCATTCATTTTCCCTGCATCTGCACTCTCCTAACTCAAGATTTTGGTCATCTTCTTCCAAATTAGTACATGTTACCCTCCCCCTTAAAATCCCACACCATTTTTGAATTCTCACCCCCTTCACATGCTGAACCAGAAAATGGTATGATCATTGTTGGTTAATGGAGCATTCATGCATGACTCCCTATGCTTAAGTTAGGTCCACATCCATTACTATATCCTTTCTGGTACAGTTCTGCACTAGCTGGCTGAACCCCTAATGGTCCAAGACCTCAAACTGAAAAGTACTGCGGAAGGCTAGGTTGAACTCAAGACTCTTAAACACTAACAAACAACCAGCCTTGCAGCAAAACAGAGCCAATAAAGGATCAAGACCTTAACTAACTCACATTCCCTCCTACTCTTGCACCTTACAATCATCTAGTCTGCTACTGGAAGATTTAGACTGATGATCACCCTCATCCTTCCGTGTGTCCATGTGATTGTTCCCTGCTCCAGCATATAGTTTGATGCACCACATCACCTCTTTTCTCCTTAGCCTTAACTTTCAAGGCATATAATCCCAGTTCTAATGCTGCACACTCTCTTGACCCCCCCCCCATTCATACGGCTATGTTTTTCCTTCTCTCTGACCTCACATTTGAGGACTTCCTTTAAGCAGTTTATGATGTCACCTCCATCTCTTCTTCTTCTTCCATCATTTATGAATAATCAATAACCAGGAACTTCCATGTTTCTCATCCTCTTGTCAGCTCCATTTTTTCCTCCTGAATTATTTCTGAACAGTCTATAACTAGGAACATCTATGTTCCTCATCCTCTTGGCACTGGTCCCCGCCTGCATCAATGTTTGCTGCTTACCAATCTTCCCACTAGACTACCTGCCCTGAAAATACTACCTAGCTAAAAGTACAAGTCGCTTTTACAGTTTGTTTGTTTACCGGGATAGTCCATTGGGCCAAGAAGACCCCATTTTCAATGGAGTCCCAGGGAGAAAAGCTCCGTAAGAACATTATACAATTTAGACAAATCATAAAAATGAGTAATATAGTTTACAATTTTCAAGAGAAAAGGTAAAAAAAATGTCATTAAGTATTTACAAAATATCTTGGTTCATACAGTGGTAATTCAAAAACAGAGGTGAAGGAGATTTGCATAGGTATCATATAAAAGTTATAGTAGAGTATACAGGGGATAGGAAGAGATTAAGTGTCAAGTAAGAAAAGAGAGATAGAAGAATAAGTGGTGTAAGAGGAGCCAAAGGGGGTGGGAAGAAAGGGGGGAGAGGGTAACGGTAGTTTAGAAGGTAGTTATGTAGGATGAGAGCAGGAACATTCCCACAGAGATACGAGCTGGCAATGAAGCAAGGTTTTAAAGGTAGAGTGGTCAAGGGTGGTGCGGATGAGATGTGGCAGAGAGTTCCAAAGCCATGCTACAGAAAAGGATAGTAGTTGTCTGCCTGTTTTGCACCCATTTATTTTTGTCTTCTGTTAGAGTACCTACACCTCTTCTGCAACACTGCTTTCCCCTTTTCATTTTAGATTACTCTTACAAATGTATCGTTGAAAATCAGCACTAACCACTACTGATCCTTCTGGTTTAAAATAGATACTGTCCTTTACAACATAAATAACCTTCTGCCAAGTCTATATCCCTCATAATCAAGTCCCAGGCCTTTATTCTCCTACCAAATTCCATAAACAGCCATTACATACCTCGATGTGTCCACTACTCACACAAAAAAAACTTCAATCTCCAACCCCCCCCCCCCCTTTCCTGGAATCTCTCTGCCACCTCCTCTGACAGTCATTGGTGTCGACATGCACTACAATAAGTGTAAACCCATCCCCTTTGGAAAGCAAGACTGTCACCACCTCCCATGTTTAAGTCTAAACTCAAAGGTGCTTTATTGTAATCTGAATTCTCGTTTCTTCCCCAACATGATTTTTATTCCCCCATGGTGCTAGACTACTCGGTCACTGTAACCCTCTTCTCGGACTCCACAATAGTCTTCATCTCCTTTACTTCTTGTTTCATTCCACCACACCTTCTTAGCTGCAACCCTTTTTCTTCTCATACCAAATTCCAGTCCTCCTCTTGGTCTGTGCTTGCTGCCTCCCTCCTTGTACTACTTCTGATCCCCCTTTGACATCCTTCCAGCACTCTTCATATCAGTCTGCTTCACTGTTGTTTTACTGACAGATCTCCCATAAGGAGAAATATTTTAACATTCCACATATGATTTTTGGCTCCTTTAGAGCCACCACTAGCTCTACGTTTTCTTTAACATTTGTTACGGCTTTCTGGAGCATTCCTTCCACAATGGCTTCTTTCTCCTTATCCTCCATCTTCCACTCTCCCCTTCATCTTACCCTGAATGACTATATTCCTTTGTTCTTTTGATATGTTACCCCAACCCTTTTCACCTCATCTATTCTACTGGCCTTTTACCCTCTCTTGCTCTCCATTCCCAATCTTTTCTCACCTAACGTAATGCTACTCAACGCCAGAAGTCTAAACCTCAAAATGCATGCACTCGAGGTACTCCTCAGTATGGAGAACATCGATATCTGTGCAGTAAAAGAAACCTGGTTTAAGGCTCCAGAGAGCACCCCAACACTACCAGGCTATAATTCATACCATACTTTTCGGCCACAAAACCCGGACAGAAACCCAAAAGGCGGGGGTGTATCCATATTCATCAAGGATACCCACACTTCCAGGTTAGTAGTGCAGCACAATGACTCAGAGATCATCCATGTGCAACTAACAACGGGCAAAACTGCAATTCAAATTGCAGCTTGCTACAGATCACCCACCATGACCCAGGACCCCCATTCTGCATTTCTGGAGACACTGGAAAATATGAAGGTCCTACCAAATGCCCTAGTATTGTGTGATTTCAATTACCCAAATATTAACTGGGAGAACTATTTAAGTACTAACTCCCTTGCCCAACGCTTCCTAGAATTTATAAACTCAAATACCTTGGATCAACTGGTCAACACCCCCACCAGAGGTGACAACATATTGGACCTGGTCATCACCAACATGGGCGATCGGTGTTCTACACCGGAGATCAACCCCTCGCTGGTTAGATCAGACCATAGACTAATCACTCTGGATATCCACATTCCGCCCCCACCCCCAATCAAGGAAACCACTGTGAAAAACTTTTCAAAAGCAAACTTCACGTAACTTAAGACTGAGGTGGAAAGGTTCATAGCCCCCATGCTAAAAGACAACGCTGTTCAAGCTGCTGAATCCCTTACAAAGGCACTCTATGAGCACCTGCAAGAATGCATGGATCGTGCTATCCCAAGCCAAGACTTACTCCTCCAAGAAAAGGAAACCAGTCTCGTGGACCCCTGCCATAAACAAGCTATACAATAGAAGGAGAAAACTAGTACAGAAAAGAGTAAAATCCCAAGAAGGAAAGACATCCCTGATCATTATCGGCAAGAAACTATGATCCCTCATAAAATCATCCAAGGCTAGCTTTGAAAGAAAAATTGCCAAGGACTCCAAAGATAACCACAAAATGTTCTTTAGCTATATCAAGAACCTAAGTGGAAACTCTCGTATCTGCTCTGAGTTAGTGCAGAATGGCACAAAATACACTGAACCAACTGATATTGCCAACATTCTGGCAGGTTTAGTACAAACTTCACCCCCCTCTCACCCCCTAAAGGGCCCATAACCATACAAAAAGAATGTAGAGCCCAGGCAATCACTGACACACAGGTTAAAACAGCCCTATCCAAAGCCAAAAACACAGCTTCAATGGGACCGGACAGAGTCCCAGGCTGTATCTTACATGAACTCCAAAATGAACTAACCCCTCACCTAAACACACTGTTCAAACTCAACCGCTCTACAGGCTACGTACCCATAGAGTGGCACACAGCAACAGTTATCCCGCTCCACAAAGGTGGAGCCACAACGGACCCCGGGAACTATCGCCCTATAAGCCTGATTAGCCTGGTCTGCAAGGCTATGGAGTGCATCATCATGGAACTCATTAACAGAGACATTGGGAACCTCCAAGCATTGGACCCTACCCAGTTTGAATTTGTTAAGGGGAGATCATGCCTCCTAAACCTGGTGGACTTCTTTGAGACAGTTACCAAGGCTTTAGACGAGGGAAAGGAGGTCACACAGCCTACCTAGACCTCGCAAAGGCTTTCAATACCATTCCCTATTCAGGTATTACAGACAAGCTCACCAGCCTGATCATAAACCCCTACTTCACGAGATGGGTTGCCAAATGGCTCACGGATAGAACCCACACGGTGAGAGTTGTGGGCTCTAGGTCCGACTATAAACAGGTTACAAGTGGCGTCCCCCAGGGCTCAGTCCTGGGACTCCTCCTGTTCGGTATATACTTCTCGAGGTACAGGCAAGCACAGTTGGACTATGGCTGATCATGTTCGCAGACGACTGCAAACTGGAAGCCATAACTGACTCTCCGGCTGATACAGACATTCTCCAGAAGGGTCTCACTGAGACGGATACCTGGTGTCAAAATCATGGCCTCATACTAAATGCCAAAAAGTGCATAGTCATCCCCTTTGGAAAAAACAAAGTACCCATGAACTACCACATACGTCATAGTCCCCTAAATACTTAAAATGAAATAAGGGATCTGGGGACCCAAGTAGATAGTAATCTCTCCTTTGATAATCATATTGCCAAGGTGGTTAGAAACTCTTTCTATGTGGCCCACCTAATCACAAAAGGGTTCGCATCTAGAACAAAAGAGGTTATTGTGCCCCTCTACTCATCACTCATCAGACCCATCATAGAGTACAATGCCCCATTTGGGATGTACCTTACAAGACACCTGCAACATCTGGAAAGACCACAGAAGTACCTCACCAAGAGGATTACTGGCCTCAAAGAGATGCCCTATGCAGCCCGAATGAAGAAACTCCAGCTGTACTCTGTTGCATATCGCCTACTCGGTGGTGATCTCTGCCTGACATACAAGGCCATGTCCAACCCAGAATTGACGGACATGCTCCACCTAAAAAAAACAAATCCCCGAGAGCCACATGCTCTAGGTATCTAAACCTCATCACAACGATAAATAGGACATGCTGGAGGGATAGATTCCTGTCCCAGAGACTTCCCATGCTTTGGAACAGGATTCCAATCTACATTAGGCAGAGCCCCTCACTAACATTCTTCAAGAGAAACCTTGACGAGTGGATGGGAAACAGAAAATTTACCCCAGGGATCACTGCAGTGGCTCTGCTGTACAGAGGCACAGGGAACTAATGGCTCTGCTGGACAGAGGCACAGGGAACTAATCTAAGGGGGCGGCAAAAGCCAGCACATTCTGGCTAGGCTTACATATGCCCTTGGGCAGATAGCCTAGTACTTACCTATGAACCTATGAATAAGTCAATTATATAACATCTCCAGTTACCATATTCTCCCATAAAGCCCTTCCAGTCTCCTCCAGACACCACTTCTTGCCACCCCAAGCTCCTTCCACCAAAGAGCTGCCCCACATCCTGGGTACCTCACAAATCTCTCTCCTACTCTTCTCATCTACTTACCTGCTGTCACATTCCTGAATCTTTCACTTTTGCTTTATTTACTTCTATAGTTACACAAGTCATCTCTTCATGCGCTCATTACATACTGTTATATAACCCTCCATCAATACTGCCATCTGCATACACATCATTGAACTATTCATGTTAACATCTAAATATTAATCTTTCTACACATCCCACACTCACACATAAAATCATTCTACCACTTGTCTATACACTCCCCACATAATCAGCTTTCTGTTTGTTCATACACACCCCACATAAATCAACCATCCACTTGGCCACACATGCACACACACACACACACACACACACACACACACACACACACACACACACACACATATATCCCACACAATTAGCCTTCCACTTGGCCATACACATACCATACAACCAGCCTTCTGCATGGCCACACGCACACCACACAATCAGCCTTCTGCACGGCCAGACACACACCACACAATCAGCCTTCCGCATGGCCACACCCACCACACAATCAGCCTTCCGCATGGCCACACACACACACCACACAATCAGCCTTCTGCAGGGCCACACACCACACAATCAGCCTTTTGCATGGCCACACACACCACACAATCAGCATTCTGCATGGCCACACACACACCACACAATCAGCCTTTCGCATGGCCTCACAGACACACACCACACAATCAGCCTTCCGCATGGCCACACACACACACACACACACACACACACACACACACACACACACACACACACACAATCAGCCTTCTGCATGGCCACACACACACCAATCAGCCTTCTGCATGGCCACACACAATCAGCTTTCCGCATGGCCACACTCATAATCAGCCTTCAGCACGGCCACACACAATCAGCCTTCCGCATGGCCACACACACACACCCTTCTGCATGGCCAAACTCACCACACAATCAGCCTTCGGCATGGCCAACATACACCACACAATAAGCCTTCTGCATGGCCACATATAGACCACACAATCAGCCTAGTGCATGGACATACACCAATCAGCCTTCTGTATGGCCACACATACACCACACAATCAGCCTTCTGCATGGCTACACATACAGCCATCCACATGGTCATACACACAAACACCCTTCCATGGGTCCATACACAAACAGACAATCGGCCTTCCATGGGACTACAACCCCCCATGCACAAGTCGTCTTTCCAAAGGGCCACACCCCCACACACAAACAGGCCTCCAAGGGCCACACCCCCCCCACAATCAGCCTTCCGCAAGGCCACACACACACCACACAATCAGCCTTCTGCACGGCCACACAATCAGCCTTCTGCACGGCCACACAGACACCAATCAGCCTTCGCATGGCTACACACCACACAATCAGCCTTCCGCATGGCCACACACACACCACACAATCAGCCTTCCACATAGCCACACACACCAATCAGCCTTCCAAATAGCCACACACACCACACAATCAGCCTTCCACATAGCCACACACACCACACAATCAGCCTTCCACATAGCCACACACACCACACAATCAGCCTTCCACATAGCCACACACACCACACAATCAGCCTTCCACATGGCCACACACCACACAATCAGCCTTCCGCATGGCCACACACGCACACCACACAATCAGCATTCTGCATGGCCACACACACACCACACAATCAGCATTCTGCATGGCCGCACACGCACACCACACAATCAGCCTACTGCATGGCCACACATGCACACCACACAATCAGCCTTCCGTATGGCCACACACGCACACCACACAATTAGCCTTCCACATGGCCACACACACACCACACAATCAGCCTTTCGCATGGCCACACACACACATGGCCACAAACACTATACAATCAGCCTTCCGCATGGCCACACACATACACCACACAATCAGCCTTCCGCATGGCCATACACATACACCACACAATCAGCCTTCTGCATGGCCACACACATACACCACACAATCAGCCTTCCGCATGGCCACACACATACACCACACAATCAGCCTTCCGCATGGCCACAGACTCACACCACACAATCAGCTTTCCACGTGGCCACACACACACACACACACACACACACACACACACACACACACACACACACACACACACCTTCCACATGGCCACACACAAACACCACACAATCAACCTTCCGCATGGCCACACACACACCACACAATCAGCCTTCTGCATGGCCACACACGCACACCACAAAATCACTCTTCCGCATGACCACACACAGACACACACACACACACACACACACACACACACACACACACACACACACACACACACACCACACAATCAGCCTTCCGTATGGCCACACGCACACCACACAATCAGCCTTCTGCATGGCCACACACACACACCACACAATCAGCCTTCCGCATGGCCACACACACACCACACAATCAGCCTTCCGCATGGCCACACACACCATACAATCTGCCTTCTGCATGGCCACAAACACACACAACACAATCAGCCTTCCACATGGCCCCACACACACACACCACACAATCAGCCTTCCGCATGGCCACACACATACACCACACAGCCTTCCGCATCACCCCACACATACACCACACAATCAGCCTTCCGCATGACCACACACATACACCTCTTTACTCATCCCTCATCAAGCCCATAATTGAGTACAATGCACCTTTTGGGATGTACCTTACCATACACCTGCAGCAACTGGAAAGACCCCAAAAGTACCTCACCAAGAGGATCAAAGGGCTCAAACAGATGCCATATGCTGCCCGGTTAAAGAAACTCCAGCTCTACTCAGTGGCATACCGCCTGCTCAGAGGCGATCTGTGCCTGACGTATAAAGCCATGTCCAACCCGGAATTAATGGACATGCTGCACCTCAGAAAATCCAAATCCCACTTGAACCTCAGCACTGAAATAAATAGGACATGCTGGAGGGACAGATTCATAACCCAGAGGCTCCCTTCACTCTGGAATAAAATCCCAGTCCAGGTTAGGCAGAGTCCCTCACTGACTCTCTTCAAGAGGAATCTTGATGAGTGGATGGGAGATCGTAGGTTTACCCCGGGTGTCACTGTTAGACAGAGGCACAGTATACTAACCTCGAAAAAGGGCATAGCAAAATTCATTTAAAATGGGTGTTGAAAGCCAAACACATTCTGGCTAGACTTATAAATGCCCTAGGGCAGATAGCCTAGTATGAACCTATGAACCTATGAATCTTGCCCGTGTTTCGGTTGTGACTGAAAACAGTCCCTGGACCAGCCATCTACCTATAGCCTTCTCTGTGACGAGTATTAAGCTCTCTATTGTGTGAAATGTTTTTTTTTATTACATCTTTAGTTACTTTTTATCTCTTTTAATAATGCCAGCACATCTTGTATCAGATACTCATGTAAATTGTTTTTTTGTTAATCTATTGTTGTAGTGTACCTTTATGTAAATCATTATTATCATTGTTATTTCTTTTGCAATCTATTAGCTTAATGGACCTTATCTCCCCTGGCCTCTAGTGAAAATGGACATGTATCCAGTTGGACTAGCCCGGTCAACAAATGTAAAATAAATAAGTACCATCAACCTGACATATCACTATAAATCTTTCTTACATTCAACTGTGCCAGCTAGCCACCCCTTTTCAAACAAGCATCTGATAACCAGCTTTATCAAAACATATTAGCTCCACTTAACCTTTCAGGAAGGTGTGGTCTCCCATTAGCTACCCCCTGCTCATTTGTCCCCAGTTCACATACTTAAGCCCCATGTGCCCCCGACATGAGACATTTGGCTCACCTGCCCCAGAGGACATCTTCCTAAAAGCGTATCTGTCCATTAATTAATTAAACCCAGCCTCAGGTAGTCACAACCATTTCCACGTCTGGATCATCTACCCTACTAGCTATGTACAAGCCTATTTACCATGCACGACAGGTATGCCCAGAAATAATATAAACCCACTTACTATTAAAAAGCGTTTCCCCATATTTCCCTGCACATTGTTCTGCTGTCGTTTAACATATTTACAAACAAATAATTCTCATTTTCCATACATCATCAACAATTAAATATGACCAACCACAAATATATACAAAACCAAGTTGGGTCGAACGCTCTTTGAAACATCGCCCCCACCCAAAATAAATTCCATAAGACAAATAATTTGTTTCTTTAAAACAATTATCCATAAGTTCGTGTAAAGGGTATATAAACAGTAACATTACACCACCTACCTAGTGATTAGCTTTCACTTAATTGCCATTTAGAAATCGTTTCACCTAACTCAACGACCCCCAAATCCGCAAACGCAATTAAAATCACCAACATTTCTTCCGGGTCTTCAGACCCTCCCAAAATGATAGCAAAACACGCCTTTTGTCCTCACTGATTGGCTGCCTCTCTCTCTTTGCCTAAAATGCTTCTGAAATTGTTGGACACCAAGGCTATCTTGCCCTATTTAACAATTATCGTCTACGCCCCCTCCACGTGCGCTTTATTCAGAGGAGCTGGTGCTGGTAAACTGCTAGAAACTTTGTGAGTGCTTACTGGATGAGATTTGCTGTTTTTTGTTTAGGAAAAATGTATGCTGCTGAGCCCGTTTGCGTTTTCCCGTATTACCTAAAGGAAATCAACTGATCGATTAACCCAGCTGGTTAAACTATGACTTGCCAATTTCTTCTACGTTTTATTTTACAGTTAAAATTTTCCCACTTCAGTTTGTATTTCAAAGTGAGTGACAGAGGAAGACCCTTAATCGGACGCTATTCAGATTGCCTTCTCGAGAATAGTTACTGCTCCGGTAGGCCTTGCCGAGTAATTGAAAAATAAAGTGCTAGGATTCGAAAACTAGTCAATAAACATTTTCTGAAATAAAGCGTAAGAAAAACTATGTTCTGTGTTGGTACTTACCAACGGAAGTATATCGCTGTGGGAAGTTCATGTTGTTCGTGGCTAAGTAGGTGCGTCTGCTGATAATCACAAGCCTAGCTAAATCCTCATTCACAAGGGCCTCCAGAGTCCAGCCTCAAGGAGGACAAGACAGGATTGGGTCGGGGTGTAGACATTTATATTTTGTACTCAAAACATTACGTTATTGCACGAACCACCCACTCATTTTAGAAATGTACCTAACGCTCAAAATGCTAATAGGAAAGTGATAAATTATTTTCATATGTTAACATTTGTATCAATAAAAGGCAATTTCAGAGGTGCATTCTTTTTACACAAACATTCTATCTATCCTATACATCTGTATTGTAAATATTTGTTTACACAGTATCTTAGAAAAGCATCCATGCATGACTCTGAATAGATGGACAAATCCAAAAGTTTTCAGGGACACTTTTAAAATATTAACACAACTGACTTGCTTAAGAGTTGATGGCATAAGAGAATGTAAATTGAAATACATGTTCTGAAGTATGTACTTTTTAAGCAATAACCCATGCCTGGGTGTGGGTAATGCTGGATTTACCCACGGTTGGCGTGGTTTAGTTACGAGGGCGCAGCCCGAGTGGCCAAACAGACAACCGTGGGTAAATCCAGCATTACCCACACCCAGAAGTGGGTTATTACTATTATACAATGACATTATTTAAGAAAAAAATACTTAGTTTTCTTAAATAATGGCATTGTATAATGCCTCCTTGATGCCCTTCCGCAGCTGTCCGGTATTCTGCGGCAGTTCTGATGTACTGCGCATGTGTGCTTACGCAGTACATCAGAGCTGTGGGTGGAAGCAATGGAGAAAGCAAGATCTCCCTTGCTTTTTAGAAAGTGTCTCGCTATGTTAAAGGAGTTTAACATAGCGAGACAGCTTTAAAGAAAGCAACAGAGAACGTTCCATTGCTTTTTTTAAAGCTGCCTTGCTATGTTAAACTCCTCTAACATAGCGAGACACTTTCTAAAAAGCAATGGAGATCTTGCTTTCTCTGTTGCTGTAAGAAAAAAAAATAGACTTATACTAATGGAAAAAGTCCGGGCGACCGGACCTTTTTCCATTAGTATAAGTCTTGATATACAACGTGCATGCTGACCAATCGGCATGCACGTTTTTGGAATATTAATGGGGGGTCATTGTATAATTGTCATTATCATAGCCAGCTTTAGGCACTAGCAAACCCTGCGGTTGCTGGGGAGGCATACCTCTCAGAGCAAGAAATCTAGACAAAACCATAAATAAAAGTGGGACAAAGGCCCAAAAATAGGGACAATTTTTATATATTGCTCTTATAGACTTAGAAAGTTTATAGAATAACAGGTTTTGCGCATCAGCATGGATTTTCTGAAGTGTATGAAGTCTGAAACTTAAACGTATGTCATTATTTTCTAACTTCAGTCTTTAATGATTTGCCAGAAGAAACACCAATTTCATGAAAAATGGACCAAAAAGAGGATGCAAAAATCTGGACATTCTGTGAATATCTGTACAAAAGTCATCTTGTTTTGATATTTTGTAACATGTTTGTCAAACCAACAAAAGGTAGTATAGCAGTTAAAACAAAGCTAGTACAGCAGTCTTGTGTGATTAATATACCAGGTGGGTAATAATAAAATTCACTCACATCTCATTTAAACTTCAAAAAGATCTCAGTTAAAGTAACTGTTTTGTCAAGTAAATGACTTCACAGTTGAATGTTTATCACTGACGTAGTGCCCTTGATTTAGTTAAATCCTATTGGTGGGCATTTTTTCCACTAAAGCTATCAGCAAAGCTATCACCACGTCCAACTCAGAACTGATGGACATGTACCACCTAACAAAAAACAAATCCCTGAGAACCCCACGTTCTAGTGATCTAAACTTCACCACAATGATAAATAGGACATGCTGGAGGGATAGATTCCTGTCCCAGAGACTCCCCCATGCTTTGGAACAGGATTCCAATCTACATTAGGCAGAGCCCCTCACTAACACTCTTCAAGAGAAACCTTGACGAGTGGATGAGAAACAGAAAATTTACACGGGGATCACTGCAGTGGCTCTGCTGGACAGAGGCACAGGGAACTAATCTAAGGGGGTGGTGAAAGCCAACACATTCTGGCTAGGCTTACAGATGCCCATGGGCAGATAGCTTAGTACTTACCTATGAACCTATAGCCAGCGTTAATCACCTGTGGTTGCAGGGGCCCTCCCTTAATCATCCTCCCACAAAGCTGCTGCTATTTGTGGAAAATGAGGAGAAAAAATATTATTGATTTTTCTGATTATGTTCTTTAAACAAAACAGGGTTGTGATATGATCCTGTTAGGATGAAGTTTATAATTAGTGAATGAACATGAGCAAGGTAAGCAACAGAGATCACCAGTCCAAGGTGCTCAATCTTAGGGTGTACACTGGATTTTTAGGGATGGTTTTCTTTTTCAGGGAGTTTTATAAATACTGTTATAACAGCAGATACTAGAATCTCAACGTCTTTGCTCAAGAATTCTGGGCAAAGCCACACATCATTGTAGAGTCTCAAAATAAATAATGCTTTTTAAATGTTACTCTAATTCACATAAAAAAGCTAACAGAATAACAAATTGTGCATCAACAAGCATTTTTGGACAATAAAACTTATGAAACTCTGATGTCTGGATTTATTGACAGACAGGAATCTTGAATGATTTACCAGCAAATCAAACTTTTTATGAGAGATATTCTGTGAAATCAGAGACAGTGACAGATGTTACTCCTCAATGAGATAAATAAAAGTGACATCATCGGAAGTTACTAGGCTAATGACCCTAGGGTCCTTACAGGCCTAGCCAAGTTTTACCCTTATTTCCACGATCAGCACCTATCATCCCTGTCCAAGAGGGACATAGGTGGAACCCCTGGGGTGAATTTATGGTTACCCATCCAGATGTCCAGATTGTGTTTGAAGAGGGTTATTGAGGTGCTCTGCTTAACATAAAGCAGGAGTCTGCTCCAAAGTTGTGGTAACCTCTGGGAGACAAATCTGTCCCTCCAGCAGGCTTTATTACTATCACGTAACGGGATAATGCCATTAAGAGTGAGTAGCCCATGTACCATTTGACTTACGGATATGCAGCATTTCCAAAAAGCAGGGTCAAAAATTGCCTTATATGCAAGGCAGAAATTGCCTCTGAGTAGTCTGTATAAAATAGAATAAAGTGACAGCGATTTTAGATGATCGTGATAGGACAGATGCTGAAGACCTTGAATTTTCCTTGTGAGGAAACTTTGTGGTCTCTCCAATTGCTGCAGGTGCTTGGAAAGCTACATACCAAAATGGGCACTGTACTCATTGGCCTGATGAAGGAAGAGTACATGGAGGTTATAACTTCTTTTATTCTGGAGGCAATGCCCTTACTTATGAGATGAATTATATAGAATGCCCTTCTTACCACTGTGGAGACATGGTTATCAAAGGTAAGGTTGCTGTCAACCTGTGTGTGCCCAGGTCTCTCTCCACTGAGTGTCTACTTAAAATGTTATTGATGTGGTAATTAGCAGGAATATCACTCTTACCGAAAGGGATGATAATACATTTTTTTGCATTGAGTTTAAGGCCATGACTTCGGCACCAGTCATTTGTTTGTGTAAGACCCTCTTGTAGGATGTTGACATCATTTGGAGATTCTGTAGCTGCTCCCAGTTTGCAGTCATCAGCAAACTTTGTCAGCCACAGACCTTTAGTTTTAGCTTGCACTTCAGAGAAATAGATTCAAAACAGTAGAGGTCCCAGGACTGATCCTTGTGGAACACCACTGCTTACAGGTCTGCTGTTAGAGGTGGATTCCCCTATTTTGACTATATGGTTTCTATCAGTGAGCAAATTAGTGAGCTAGCTAATGATATATGGGTTATCTAGCTGGATGAGTTTGTCAATTATGCCTGAGCTGGGGATAGTGTCAAAAGCCTTGTCTAAGTCTAGGTAGGCTGTATGCAGATTTCCCCTCATCAAGGGCCTTGGTGACTGTCTCAAAGAAGCCCACCAGGTTTAACAGCCATGATATCTCTTTGACAAATCCAAACTGGAGATTACAAATATCTTTGTGGCTAAGGTCCATGATGATTCTCTCCATGGCCTTGCAGATAAAGCTAGTCAGGCTAATAGTTCTATAGTTATTGGGGTCAGTGGAAGCACCACTTTTATGCAAGGGGATAACGGTGGCATTTTTCCATTCAGGTGGGATGAAGCCAGTCCTTAGATTATGACTGAAAAGAGTACCCAATGGTATTGCTTATTCTTGTTTGAGCCCATGTAGGACACAGCCTGGGATGTTATTAGGTCCCATGGATGCTATGTTTTTGACCTTAGAGAGGATGTTCATGACCTGCTCTTTAGAGATGCAAGGTAGAGGACAGGTGGTAAGGATATCAAGTGTGGCGGGGACAGGGTAGTGAAGTCTTCACAGAACCTGTCTGCTAACAGGTTAGCAATGTCCACAGGTTCAGTATATGTGGTATCATTAACTACCAGTTTGGCACAAATCTGGGCCTTTTCTTTTAGGTTACGGATGTAACTAAAGAATGCCTTATAGCTGTTCTTAGTTGAGGAAGCTAATTTCATTAACTACCAGTTCGGCACAAATCTGGGCCTTTTCTTTTAGGTTACGGATGTAACTAAAGAATGCCTTATAGCTGTTCTTAGTTGAGGAAGCTAATTTCATTAACTACCAGTTCGGCACAAATCTGGGCCTTTTCTTTTAGGTTACGGATGTAACTAAAGAATGCCTTATAGTTGTCCTTAGTTGAGGAAGCTAATTTGGATTTGTAGTTGGCTTTGGAGGACTTCACAAGAGGAGGGAGTGTTTCCAGTTTAGGACTCGCTCACTTTTACTCTTAGACATCAATTTCTTCCTCTTATTGTAAATCCAGTTGTCCACCAGACATGTTTGCTCTTCCTTGAGGAGCTTGTTTTGGTCTTATCAGGTACAGCCAAATCAATGCAGTTGTTCAGGTGTTTGTATAAAGCATTTGTGTAGAACTCAGCATAGTTGCCAATTCCATCTGAGGGGGGAAGTGCAGTGAGCCTAGTTATACCATCCCGTAAAAGGTTATAATCTGCTTTGGAGAAATTTTTTAGTTTAGTTGATGCTGGGGGGAGGGTCAGGTGTGATAGTAACTTTGAATGTGACTGATTTATGGTCAGATCTCACCAGGGAAGACCTCACAATGGGGGTGCTACAGTGGTCCCCGATTTTGGTAAGCACCAGATCCAGGATGTTGGCACCTCTTGTAGAGATGTTAATTAGCTGATCCAGAGCATTGGAGTTAATGAAGTTGAGGAACCTTTGGACAAGTGAGTTTGCATATAAGTAATTTCCCCAGTCAATGGATGGGTAGTTAAAGTTATCCAAAACCATGGTGTTCAGATGGATCTTAATAGACTCAAGTAGATCCAAATAGGCAGAGTGGGTGTCCTGATTCATGGAGGGGGACCTGTAGCTGGCAATGACTTGAATAGGTGTCTTACCAACAGTTAATTGCACCTGAAGTATCTCCAGAGAATCATACTGTCTAACCAATCTGGAGGTGTATTTATCTTTAATGAATATTGATACACCGCCTTCTTTAGTTTTCATGCCTTTAGTTTGTGGTCTGAACATGTGGAAGGAGGTGTAGCCTGATATGGTTGGGGTGCTCTCCACAGCCTTGAACCAGGTCTCTGTGACTGCACAAATGTCTATGTATTCCAAGGTGAGGACTGCTTCCAGTCAGTGCAGTTTCATGTTAAGACTCCTAGCATTAAGCAGCAAAACCTTGAGGTTGCTCTTAGATGGAGTTCTTGCATCAGGAATTTTATCTTTGAGACACTGTCTTAAAAAGGCAGTATGGAGGTGCCATGAACCTTGGCCAGTAGCCAAAATCCCAGGGGTGACAGATAAAGACCATCTCTTGCAAAGCATCCAGGTCTGTCGATCATGTCATCCCAGGCTGACAAATACTATATCCCTTTGGAATGACACCAGAAGCTAAGCCAATTATCGAAGTCAATCATTTTCTGTTTGTATTGCATAATTCTAGGTGAAGGTAAAATGCTGCTTAAGGCTAGGGACATACCAGCCTGAGACACAGTTCGACAGCTCAATTATGTCTCTTTTCATATAGTCCATAGAGGTACCTCTCTGGACTATATGAAAAGAGAGTTTGACAGAGTAATAACAGTGCCTGTTGTTGAGACTTGAGTGCATGTGTGATATGGTGGGTCCTGGCACCTGACAGATAGCTGACCGTGACCTTTTCCTATCTATCCTGGTGAGAGGGACATGTGTGTGTCTCATGATGGAATCATCTATGACTAATGTTTAGTTTTGTGTTTGCCTTAAGGGCTTGACAGGTGAAACACTGGTATGTGAGCTATTATGTGTATTTTGCTCTGCATAGGAAATATGTGTAGCCTACTTGTGTTTGGGAGGTTACTGGTGTTTAGGTATGTTTCTGGTGAGGACCTCCTTATATGTAGGTATGTGTGATGTGGGTTTGGGTGGAGTAGGAATGGAGGTGTGCATACTGATGACCCACTCATTGTCGTATGATATGTGAGAGAGCATGGATTCAGGGTTCTTAATATAGTTGCATCTCTCACATGTTGAGATTGTGTGGTCTAGGAGCAGAGGGTTGTCAGTGAAAATGAGGCAGTTACTTCACTGTCTCAGGAAGCTGGCTGGAGAAACTGTGGGAAATTGTACATCCATAGTGTTAGGTAAATTTATATGTTCAGGAAGATAGGTCACACTAGGAATGGCTAGTGAGTGAAATGTGTGTTGGTACCTCTGAGGCTAGGCTTAGTGTTTTTCCTGACAGTAGAGCTGAGCCATGAAAAACCTCCGGAGGACCACAAGCAAAGTGCTAAAGGAAAATTTAACAAGCAAAACATTTGCTATTATAAACACCAATGGTAGGTACCCCTAAGAGGCAGAACACGATGGTGTGCTATATGCAAGAAAGCGCAGACTCGGGGCTTATATAAAACAAGAAATAATCCTATTAACTCAAACCAGCAAATAAAGACGCATTATCTGAGCTCTAGTCCAATCATCCTCGATTAGATGGGACCCAGACTGCACTCTCCTCCCACTAGGGTGCAGAAAGGTCTTCTCCAACAAAGATGGCTTGAATTTGATGCTCAGAGGTTATAAAACAAGCCTAGAAACAGCAAGCCTGGAACTGGGCTATGCTACAGCCGAATAGTATGCAATAAAATGTGTCCAAAAACAGTTCCGACAATTCAGACAGTAGAATTCAAATACAAACTGAGAAACAGACACTTAAAGCAACTGATGCCTCAGATCTTTCAGTATCTCAGTGAAGAGCTAGCTTTAGTGCTCAAGTGATACTTGACAGTCCAGATTCTGTAAGACTAAATCTAGCCTATGTCAAAAAGTGCAGAGGTATTTGAAGTGCTTAAAATCGCAGTCACAGCAACAAAAAACAGTATAAGGTAGCAGTTCGGTAAAACAGTGTTCTCAATGTAATCAGGCTACTAAGAAGCAGTAATAAAAGAGGCAGTATAAATGCAATTGAACACTTTTAAGAACAGCAGCAAAAGCAAAGTAAAGTATTAAAGTAGGAAAAGATACAGTATAAATACAGTAAAAGCAGCTGAATAGAGTGTATTTTTTTGTCATGTAGAAAGGGAGGAAACAGAAGATAATACAAGGTTAAGAATCTAAGGGGGTGGGCCTTCCCAAATAGTCTCACTGTACTCAGTAGAATGAGCTGATGCGATGGGACTGGGAGGAGTGTCCAATAACACATTTATAATAAGAGGCGGGCAAAGCAAAAGCCACAAAGTTATAAGAACACAACAACAATAGGGCAAGTGAGAGGGCAAATCAAATGGAGCCAGCCAGAGTAAGTGTTCAGAAGTAAGCCAGTGGCCAGTTTAACACATAACTTTGCAACACTAAGCACAAACTTATTAAATATCACTGAAACACAGAATAAGTGTTCAGAAGTGAGACAGAGACCTGTTTAACACATAAACTTTGCAACACTAAGCACAACATTTTTAAATATCACTGAAACACAGAGTAAGTGTTCAGAAGTAAACCAGAAGCCTAACACACAAACTTTGCAACACTAAAACACAAAATTATTAAATATCACTGAAACAGTTATAGCAAGTGCAAAAATATACTTATATCAGCTTTGTATTTCAGAGCTGTTTAACACAAAAATTGCAATACTAAGCACATAATTAAATATCACTGAAACAGTTATAGCAAGTGCAAAAAATATACTTATATCACCTTTGTATGTCAGATGGTGTTAGAAGTAATCTAAGCCAGGCAGCAAGGAAGGTAGATCTTAGATAATGAGCACAATCTTTCAAATATGTGATTTTTTTATACTAGCAGGATGAAAGACTAACTAGGGCAGCCACGATGGTGGAGCGGTTAGCATTGCTGCCTCATAGCAAGAGGTTCTCTGGTTCAATCCTTGGCTGGGGTGCCTTCTGTGCGGAGTCTGCATGTCCTCCCTGTGGTCGTGTGGGTTTCCTCTGGGTGATACAATTTCCTCCCACATCTCAAAGACATGCTGTAGGTGGATTGAACATTGTAAATTGGCCCAAGGTGTGTGTGTGTGTGTGCCTTCTGTGGAAGATTGGGTACTGGGCTGGCAATTTGTCACTGTAAAACTCCACTGCCAGTCATGAGTGGACAGGTGATCCACTGTGGTGACCCCTAACCGGGAAAAGCCAGAAGAAGGATGAAAGACTAACTCTCAAGCAAATCAGATAAGGACAAAAATAGCTATTTTCCACTTAAATCAAATTGAGCCAGCCACAGTAAGTGTTCAGAAGAAAGCCATAAACCTGTTTAACACACAAACTTTGCAACACTAAGCACAAATGTATTAAATATCAATGAAACACAGTGTTCAGAAGTGAGCCAGAGACCTGTTTAACACACAAACTTTGCAACACTAAGCACACAATTATTAAATATCACTGAAACGCACAATAAGTGTTCACCTGTAAGCCAGAGACCAGTTTAACACACAAACTTTGCAACACTAAGCACAAAATTATTAAATATCAGTGAAAGAGTGTTCAGAAGTAAGCCAGAGACCAGTTTAATACACAAACTTTGCAACACTAAGCACACAATTATTAAATATCACTAACACAGTTATAGCAAGTGCAAAAATATACTTATATCAGCTTTGTATGTCTGATGGTGTTAGAAGCAATCCAAGCCAGGCAACAAGGAAGGTAGCACTTGATAATGAGCACAATCTTGCAAATATGTGAATCTGTTATATTAGCAGGATGAAAGCCTAACCCTCAGGCAAATAAGATAAGGGCACAAACAGGACACAAATAGCTAATGTTAAGTTGTCAATCTCGCCTTCATTCTTGCTGGATGGGTTCGGAGCCGATCCTCGGCTCCGACTCGGCACTTGCTTAGCTTGAGAACTCCTTTTACCAGCTCGAGGCAACCCTATATCCCATGATGCAAGGCGGAACTAACTCAGATCTCGTTTGCCGCTTTGCGAAGAGGTCTCCTTTTTTGCCAGCTGAGGTAAGTTTGAGTTTTTCAAACAACTTAAGTCAGGGTTTATCTTCCCCTTTTCCTAGTTTATAGTGTGTAGTGTTCAGACAATCCACCCTATTCCCCATATAGTTAAAAACTTTTACTTTTTTATAAAAAGTTTAAAAATTTCAGTTAGGCCTAGGCCTCCCTTATTAATCCCTATCTATGTGTCTGTGTTTGTGGGATTAATTGTGTGACTGTTTTGGGGTGTGTGTGTGAGTATTTTGTTACTCTTTTTCTTGGACTATGTCTAAGGAGGTAAAGGTCTCGGGCTTCAAGAAGTGTGACTCGTGCTGTCAGAAAATGTCTCTGACAGACGGTCACACTTCTTGTGTTTACTGCCTGGGGCCTTTACACCTGCAGGACTCCTGTGCTTTGTGTCACTCTTTTAGCCAGCGAGTCCTGCAGGAAAGGAGGAATAAGTTAATCCTCCATGGCTTACTAAAGCCGGAAGGTTCACCCACTAAACCTGGGTCCAGTAAACCTTCTAAGCCATCTAAGGGTCAGGCTACAGCTTCCAAGCCTTCCCCGGTGGCTCCGACTCCTTCGGAGTCGAGATCAGCTCTGGCCGGAGCCGATCTTTCTTCTTCTCAGGTAGGGTCGGTTCCGATCGGTTCCGACACCCAATCTGCTGTTGCCTTGTCGGCTCCGGCTGGAGCCGACATATTATCCAGTATCGGAGCCGAGAAGCCTTCGGCTCCATCTGGAACCCAGAGGACGTCGGCTCCGATGACTTCATCCAAGAAGAGATCTCGGTCCCCTTCTTTGGAATCTATCCACTCGGCTCCGGGGTCTCCTTTTTTGTCGGAGCGGAGTCATCAGAGCCGATCTTTGAGATCTTCCAGGCTGTCTGACCACGATTTAGAGAGGGTGGTAAGCAGGCTGTTGAAGTCGCAGGCACTGGCCCAAATGCTCCATAGCCCGTCTCAGCAGACTTCGGCTATTGCTTCACCCCTTGAACTTCCTCCACCGTCTCCCAACCAGAGTTCGGAGCCTGAGCTTCTCGGGACAGCGACTGTGTCGGCGCTGGAGCCGATACATCCTTTTTCGGCTCCGTCGTCTTCGGCTCCGATCTCCTCCTTGAGACCTTCCTTGGAGGGATCCGGTCGTCAAGTTTCCCTTGTCGGCTCCGAGGGGGCTAGTGGCATCGGACCCTTGTCCGACCCCGCTCTCCCTCTCGGGGCTTCGGCTTTGGTAAGCTCGGCACCGACATTGGCCTCGGAGCCTTCCCTCTCAGTGGAGCCGGGAATTCCTATTTCCTCGGAACGGGAATATTCCGGCCTCCCGGGGAGGGGAGCCTTTGAGGTGATGAGGAGTGTTTTCTTCAGCGACCTTTGCTATGCGTTCGCTGAACTACCTTTGTCACTTCACCAGGCTTCAAAGAGATATTCTCAAGGAACTAGGTGAAGTGGTCCAGGATCCTTCTGCTGCTGGGGCTCAAGAAAAGATTGCCTCACAGCTAGCAATCCTGAATTCCTTAACCAACTCCTCCATGCGGCTCATATCCTATGCAGCCGATGGAGCGAGCAGGGCCGCAGGCACAGGAGTGGCTCTTAGACGTCAAGCCTGGATGCGGCTTTGTAATTTCTGGACCCCTTTAAGGCGTCCTTCACCAATACCCCCTTTGACAGTTCGGCTTTGTTCGGACCTCAGGTGAAGGAAACCTTGACCAGGTGTGAGCAGGATGGCAAAACTCTTTCTGCCGTTGGAGTCCATTTTTCCACCCCTTCTAGACCCTATCCCAAGGGTCAGAAGGGAGGGAAGATGTGGTTCCACAAAGCTCAAGGAGCTGCGCCGGACACACGTGGTCAGTTTACCCCCAGAGGCAGAGGGGGTAACAATAATAGACGCCGCCCTAGGGGCAGAGGGGGTCCTCAGAACCAGGGCAACAGGGAGTCTCTTCCTGAGAAGCCCTTTCAGCACCCCTGAGGTGTTGCCCGACTGTCCACCCTTGGAGGCAGTCGGGGGAAGGATTTCGCTGTACCCAGTAGCCTGGCGTTCCCTTTCACAAGATATGTGGGTACAGTCGATCATATCCGAGGGTTACAAAATCCCCTTCGAAAGGTATCCCGTACCTGAACAATCCCTTCCAGACATCTCACCCGGTCAAAGGGATTTGGCAGAACAGGAGGTTTCAAAGCTCCTAGAAAAAAGAGCCGTCCAGACTGTTCCGGCAGACCAAGTAGGATCCGGCGTCTACTTGAGATTGTTTTTGGTCCCCAAAAGGACGGGAGATTGGAGACCAATATTAGACCTGAGCAGTCTAAACAGATTTGTCAAGAAGGCAAGATTCCGGATGGTCACGCTTCAGTCCATTCTGCCCTTTCTGGGCAAGGACAACTGGATGTGCTCGATAGACCTTCAGGACGCGTACTATCACATAAAGATTCACAGGCGCTCCAGAAGGTTTCTCCGCTTTCGGCTAGGGACCAGTCATTATCAATTCAGAGCCCTGCCCTTTGGCCTCACTTCAGCTCCCAGAGTGTTTACCAAATGCATGGCAGTGGTCACAGCTCATCTGAGACGTCAAGGATTCCAGGTGTTTCCTTATTTAGACGACTGGCTCCTCTCCGCCACCACCAGGTGTCAGCTTCTTCAGACGAGAGACTACACTCTGCAGCTATGCAAGAGTTTGAGAATTTCAGTGAATTTCGAAAAATCTTCTCTGCGGCCTTGCCAATCTATCACCTTTATAGGCGCAGAATTAAACACCGTCAAAATGTTAGCCAGACTAACAGATCAGAGAATTCTGGACATCCAAAAATACGTTCGGATTTTATTGCAGAGCAGCAAAGTCAAAGCCAGATTGATACTAAAGGTTCTAGGTCTTATGGCTGCGGCCATTGTTCTTCTACCACTGGCTCGCTTCCACATGCGTCTTCTGCAGTGGATGTTATTCACTCAGTGGTCGTTCCACAGTCTTCCGATGAGTCACGAAATCTTAGTCACACAATCGTGCAGGACTCATCTGAACTGGTGGATATCTTCCCCTCTTCTTCATCAGGGCCTACCATTTGTTCCCCCTCCTCCGGTTGCCACAGTTACTACGGATGCCTCTCTGATCGGGTGGGGGGGCATTATCAGGGCAGGATGGTCCACGGGATGTGGCAACCCATAGAATACCATCTGCACATAAATGTCCTGGAGATGAGAGCGGTGCTTTTAACGTTGCAAGCCCTCAACGACTTTCTTCCCGCGGGGACTATTGCAGTACAAACGGACAACATGTCCGTGGTCTGGTACATCAACAAGCAGGGCAGGACCAGGTCCTATCCGTTGTGTCGAGAAGCTCTCAGACTTTGGCAATGGGCAATCTCCTCTCATCGGTTTCTGATAGCAACGCACATCCTCGGCAGGTCCAACCTCTTGGCGGACAGGCTGAGCAGATCCATTCTCATGCCTCACGAGTGGTCTCTCAATCAATCTATAGTGGACCAGATTTTTCTGAAGTGGGGCACACCTTGTTGCGATCTTTTTGCTACACCCCAAAACAACAAGTGCCCGACTTTTCACCCTCTTTCCCCTACCAGGCCAACCCCTGAGAGACTCTCTAACCCAGGATTGGCCCGGGGACTTCTGTGCGCTTTTCCTCCTTTTCCCTTGATTCCACAAGTCATTCAGAAAGCCACCGTTTTGAGGGCCAAGTTGATTCTCATTGCCCCTTACTGGCCTCGACAAATTTGGTTTCCGTCTCTGCATCGTCACCTCCTGGTGCAGCCCTGGCATCTGGACCCAGTTCCGGATCTTTTGATCCACCAGTCGGGTCAACAGCACCGGGCCATTCATTCTCTCAACCTCACTGCTTGGTTGCTCCACTTCCTTCCCTAGCCAGGCTTCCTATGATCTCTGATCCGGTCAGAGATATCTTAGTGGCTTCTTTGAAGTCATCCACCAGAACCGTTTATGCTAGCAAGTGGCGACGTTTTTCCATTTGGGCAAATTCCAGAAATATTGATCCCTTTACTGCTCTTGTGCATTCTGTTTTAGATTTCCTGGCTGAAGTTTTTCAGTCAGGATCTTCTTCATCTACAGTAAAAGTTCAACTGGCTGCTATTTCCAAGTATCATGTTGGCTTGCATGATCATAACATTATGTCACATAGACTATGCAAGGCCTTTCTGAGAGGAGTGTTTCTCCTGAAGCCGCCAATAAAACATCCTCCTCCACAATGGGATCTGAATTTAATGTTAGCATCCTTAATGTTACCACCCTTTGAACCGTCTGCTTCATGTTCATTGAAATTATTGACCTGGAAAACTATATTTTTACTGGCTGTCACTTCAGCAAGAAGGGTTTCCGAGATTCAAGCTCTCTGCATCCGTTCCCCTTACTTGGTCTTTCACAAGGACAGGGTATCCTTGAGAACAAATCCGTCCTTTCTTCCCAAAGTTGTTTCTCAAACTAATATTAATCAATCTATCGATTTACCAGTCTTTTTCCCTAATTATTCTGACAAAGCGGAGCAAAAGCTTCATTTTTTGGATGTCCATCGTCAGCTCAGGTACTATTTGCATAGGACTAAACAATTCAGGAAATCAGACCAATTATTTGTCTCCTATGCAGAAAACAGGAAAGGTCTTCCGGTATCAAAAGTGACCTTATCCAGATGGTTGTCTTCCACCATTTCTTACGTGTATTCGCTCAGAGGCAAGCAACTACCTTCTAAACCGAAAGCACACTCAACCAGGAGTCTATCCACTTCTGCAGCTTTTCAGGATAGACTACCCATTGATACCATTTGTGCAGCAGCTACTTGGGCCACTCCTCATACCTTTGTCTCTCATTACAAATTGGATTTGGCCTCTAGGGACAGGGACAGTTTTGGTTCCACAGTTCTCAAGAGTCTGTTCCATTGAGCCACCCGGGATACAGGTGCTAGGGACGCGGTCCCATCCAGCAAGAATGAAGGCGAGATTGACAACTTAACATTTAGAAGTTATGTACCTACCATAACGTTCCATGTTAGTTGTCTTCTCTCACCTTCTTTCTTGCGTCCCTCCCTCCTTCCCCCTGGCCTGGACAGATCTTGAAGAGTTTCCTCTTCTCAGGTTGTTTCCTCCTGAACCTTCATTAGAGGACTCCTTTATTATGAACTTGGTTTTCCTAGTTATATTAGGTTAGTCCTTAGCAGGGTATGTTAGCTACCAAACGAGATCTGAGGTAGTTCCGCCTTGCATCATGGGATATAGGGTTGCCTCGAGCTGGTAAAAGGAGTTCTCAAGCTAAGCAAGTGCCGAGTCAGAGCCGAGGATCGGCTCCGAACCCATCCAGCAAGAAAGAAGGCGAGAGAAGACAACTAACATGGAACTTTATGGTAGGTACATAACTTCTAATTTTCCACTTAAATCAAATGGAGCCAGCCAGAGCAACTTACTCCTGTTGTTTGATTGCTAAACAACAGTCACTAATCTGTTGGGGCAGTACAGGTGTTGCAGAGAGCATTGTTTGGAGAAATAATTGCAAAACTATGATGTGTGTGTGTGTGTGTGTGTGTGTGTGTGTGTGTGTGTGTGTGTGTGTGTGTGTGTGTGTGTGTGTGTGTGTGTGTGTGTGTTGGGAGAGGGGCTACAGTGTATTTAAGAGTAACAAGCTGGCTCTATTTTATTTAATTTACAATCACAAACATAGACCTTACCCATGATAGTTGGCTGCCTTTGGTGATTTGGCAGGAAGAGGATGGATGATCTATGATTGGAGGAACTCCCTGGTCAGCCTCAGTAAGAAGCTGAGATCCCCCATAAAATCCTCCAAAGCTAGTTACGAAAACAAAATCGCCACTGATTCTAAAGGCAACCACAAAGCATTCTATAGCTATGTCAAGAATCTCAATGGCATCACTCAGATTTGCTCTGAGATACAGCACAAGGGCACTAAATATACAGAACCAACTGATACTGCTAACAACCTGGCAGATAGGTTCAGTGCTAACTTTACCCCTCTCTCACCCTCTAAACGGCACATCTCTGTACTGGAAGAATGCAAAGTTCCTGTAATCACGGCTGCACAGGTAAAAAACACACTCTCCAAAGCCAAGAACACAGCATCCATGGGACCTAACAACATCCCAGGCTGCGTTCTACATGAACTGCAGAATGAACTGGCACTCCACCTAAGCACCATGTTTAATCATAGCCTCACCTCAGGCTTTGTGCCCACTGAATGGTGCACAGTGATGGTTTTCCCGGTCCACAAAGGGGGAGCCACCACAGACCCCGGGAACTACCGCCCCATTAGCCTAACAAGCCTGGTCTGCAAGGCCATGGAACGTATCATCATGGAACTTATAAACAAAGACATTGGTAATCTCCAAACTCTGTACCCCACCCAGTTCGGGTTTGTAAAAGGTAGATCATGTCTCCTAAACCTGATAGACTTAAGCAGTCACCAAAGCCGTAGACGAAGGTAAGGTAGTTCACACAGCATATCTAGATCTCACCAAGGCTTTTGACACCATCCCCCACTCCGGAATTATAGATAAACTCACTAAACTAGGTATAAATCCCTATGTCACAAGATGGGTTGCCAACTGGCTCACTGACAGAACCCACACTATGAAAGTAGCAGACTCCAAATCCGACTTCAGACCAGTGACAAGTGGAGTACCACAGGGTTCAGTCCTGTGTCCTCTTCTGTTTGGTATCTACTTTTCTGAAGTACAGGCTAACACAGAAGGTCTTTGGCTAATGAAGTCTGCAGATGACTGCAAACAAAGAGCCATAATTGAAACTCCTAACGATGTGGACAACCTACAAAAGGGCCTCATGGAGACAGATGCCTGGTGTCAAAGCCATGGCCTCAAGCTCAATGCCAAAAACTGCATTGTTATCCTCTTTGGTAAAAACTCTGTACCCATGAGCTACCACATAGGTGGTAGTCTACTTAACACTGAAAGTGTGATAAGAGACCTTGGGACACAGGTGGACAGTAGTCTCTACTTTGATAATCACATCGCCACAGTAGTCAGGAAATCCTTCTACATGGCACACCTCATCACAAAAGGTTTCTCATCCAGGAAAAAAGAGGTCATTGTTCCCCTCTACTCATCACTCATTAGACCCATTATAGAGTACAACGCCCCTTTTGGTATGTACCGCACAAGACATCTACAACAACTGGAAAGGCTGCAGAAATACCTCACAAAGACGATTACCGGCCTCAAACAGATGCCCTACGCAGACCATCTCAAAAAACTCCAACTTTTCTCCGTCACATATCGCCTCTCTGCCTAACATACAAAGCTATGTCAAACCAAGAGCTGTTGGGCATGCTCCACTTAAAGAAATCCCAATTCCTCTGAGCTACACACTCCAGGGACCTAAACCTTGTCACCACAATAAACAGAACATGCTGGAGGGATAGATTCCTGTCCCAGAGACTTCCCATACACTGGAACAAACTACCCATCTATATCAAACAAAGCTCCTCATTAGCACTCTTCAAGAAAAATCTTGATGATTGGATGGGAAATACGAAATTCACCTCTGTGGCTCTGCACAGGGGCACAGGAAAATAATTTTATTGGGTGGTGAAAGCCAGGGTACCTTTTTGGATAGGCTTATATAGGACCTAGGGCCAATAATCTAGTACCTACCTATGAACCTATGAATATGTGTGAAAGCAACTGTTCATCGCCACTGTGGCACTGTGAGTAGCACTGCCATTTCACAGTGATTTAATCAGGTTGAGTTCTTCTCTGCACCTTTTTCTACATGGAGTTCACATGCCATTGCTGTCTGTGTGTGCATCTATCCATGATCTCTGGTTAACCCCAGCATGTAAAAAGCATGCAGTAGCTGTGTATGTGTGTGTAAAAGATATCACTGATTTTTATTTGTGCATACACGTGATAATGCCATGCACTTACATAGCTTTTCTGTGTATCAGTTAAAAATGTGGTTAACAAGCAATTATATTTCAAAAGTAAGGCAAAGACACGTCACAGAATATTCAGACACTTAAAACCTCTAAGAGTGTGGAGACCCCCACCCCCCAGAATGTATAAATGGATTTTGACATGGTCTTAGTTGTAGTCGATACCCTCAGCCACACGCATTCTAAATCCAGCCCTTCACAAATGTGTGCCCAGCAGGTTGGTAAAGAATTTGGGGGGGGGGGGGCTGGGGATTGCATGTTCATTACTTCTTTAATTCTCATCAGAATCAAACATTAGAGGTAAGAATAGGAGGTCATTATAGCTTCTGTTGGGGATGAGGACAATGTAGCCATTGTTTCTTTTCTTTTTTTCCCTATGTATATATATATATATATATATATATATATATATATATATATATATATAAAACAGCACAGCAGTCACTTGAAATACATGACAATAACCATTTGAGCCTCTGCTTTCATCCCAGTCTAACATCAGAGGGATGCATAGACATTCACTACCTTTTTTGGGGGAGGGGGGAAGGGAAGCAGGCAGCATTCCCAGATAGGATTTGTGTATCCTTATAACAACTATTTTGTTAGTTTATTGTGAGCTACTGTTTTGTCAACTTGATTGTTAAATAGTCCTGGAAAAGATATGTCCTGCAGACTGAGGGCAGTGGTGAAATTGAGTAAGTCACTGAATACAAAGGGCTTAGTTAAAGATAACCTAGACAGTGTAAACAATTAATTGTTTTCATTAAAATCAAACCACTCTTCTAAGTACTTCACTGCTGTCTCCAAGAACATGATGAAGTCTCTTCAGCTTGTTAAATAAGTGCCCTTAGTTTTCCACCAGAGAAAGCATCTTTAGATCTTGCCTGAAGTTTTGTCTTGAGAGAGACCATTACTGAAAATATCTCCATGGGAGTAAATGTTGCTTTTTCTAATATACGTATGTGCTCATTGAAATCAATGAGAACAACACTGAGAAAGTTCAAACAGCACTGGGGTAGTGTAGGCAATGTATTCTCTCCATGCTCATTATCTGAAAAGCCCTGTCATAACAACTGTATCATTAGTTTATTGTGAGCTACACTTCTAACCTGTGTATTACTGAATTGCCACATACTTTTAACTATTTTTAGCCATTTTAACCATTTTCCTGTTTCACTGTTTCAACTGTTTTCTGTTTGAGACTGTTTTCCTGCACTTTGTATTTTCTAGTACTTGTATATTTTATAGCATGGACTAGATTCAGATTTGCTGAATGTAGACTGGCATTATCTGAGCACTAAAACCAGCCATCTTACATTGTTAGCCCCCTGCACCCTTGTGACAGAAGTGTGTAGCAAAGGCCCATCTGAGTTGGACATTGTTGGAATAAGGCTCAGTATTGAACATTTCCATTGGACAGCTTGTTTGAAAATTAGTTGACTTAGCTTGCATTTAGACAGCATGTTTGCAACTGTGCTCATTAAAGTAAGCAAATTTATACCTAGTGTTATGGATGGTCAGTTATCCTCCATTTCTCCTGCCAGCCTGATTGACATGAGTGCCCTGAGGCAGTATATAGATTCATAGATTCATAGATTAGTACTAAGCTAACTGCTCTTGTGAGCCTTTTTAAGCCTAGCCAATTATCCCTTGTGAGACTCAAACCCTGCACCTTGTGTTTGTAAGGCAAACACCTTAACCATTAGGCCACCCTAATAGCAAATGCCTCATGTACACCGACAAGCCACTACTCCTAAGTCACTCAAGCTCAATTTGTGAGAGATGCATATACACTAAGAATTGGAATTCTTCCTCTCTCATTTACAGAACAGTGACACTGAACATTTTGTCAGCCCACATACTGCACTCCTGCACAAACCACACTGTCAACACACAAACCATCATACGTATAGTTACTCACCAGAAATTTACCTAAACACCAGAGACTTCCGAAACACAAACATGCTACGCCTAATAAAATACCTACAGCACTCAATACACACAAAACCACAAGCACATGTGTCTCACCAAACAAGCCCCTAAGGCAAAGCACATCTAAACCAAATTTTTTGGTCACAGGCGACTCTGTATTGAGACACACCAATGTCCCCGTCACTAGGCTTGACAAGGAGAAGGTTACGGTCAGCTGTCTGTTGGGTGCCAGGATCCACCAGATCACACATGTACTCATGTCTCTGTCTCAGTCTCCACAAGTACCATTATGACTCCATCATAGTTCATGCTGGTGTGAATGACTTGAGCCATACTTCACTGGACTATATGAAGAGGGAGATGACTGAGCTCTCTGAATATGTGCCTCAGGCAAGTATGTCCCTAGCCCTGAGCAACATACTACCTTCACCTAAGATGATACCACAATATAAACACAAAATGATTGACTTCAACAATTTGCTTAGTTTCTGGTGTCATTCTAAGGGGATCCAGTAGCTGTGTCAGTCTGGGATGACATGGTAGATAGACCACGCTGCTTTGCCAGAGATGATCTTCATCTGTCACCTCTGGGATTTTGGTTACTGGCTAAGGCTCTTGCCTCCCTCATACTGCCTTTTTTAGGCAATATCACAACAACAAACTTCCCGATGTAAAAGTATCTTCAAAAAGCAACCTCAAGGTTATGCTGCTAAACGCTAGGAGCCTAAACCTAAAACTGCACTCACTGGAAGCAGCCCTCACCCTAGAAGATGCTGACATCTGTGCAGTCACAGAGATTTGGCTTATGGCCACAGAAAGCACCCTGGCCATACTGGGTTATAATGCCGTCCACACATTCATAGCACAAACTGAAGGTGTGAGAACTAAAGAGGTGGAATATCAATATTCATCAAAGATAAATACACCTTCAGATTGATTAAACAAAATGATTCCCTAGAAACTAATCCAGGTTCAACTGACTGTAGGTAAGACCCCTCTTCACATTACTGCTAGTCATTGGACCACCTCCATGAGCCGGGATACCCACATTGCATACTTGGATCTACTTGAATTGCTCAGTATACAACCAAACACCCTGGCTTAGGTTCATAGGTTCATAGGTTCATAGGTTCATACTAGGCTATCTGCCCAAGGGCATTTATAAGCCTAGCCCATAGTTATGTGGCTTTCGCCACCCCTTTAGTTTGAATAAAAACTATGCCTACCATTTTTCTGTGCCTCTGTCAAGCAGTGACACTGAAGTAATCCCTGGGGTATATCTGCGATCTCCCATCCATTGGTCAAGATTCCTCTTGAACAAGGCCAGCGAGGTGCTCTGCCTCACATGTACCGGGATTTTGTTCCACAGCATAGGGAGTCTCTGGGTGATGAATCTGTCCCTCCAGCACGTTCTATTTATAACCGTGTCAAGGTTTAAGTCTCCGCCCTTGTGGTTCTGAGGGATCTAGATTTTTGAGGTGAAGAATATTCATCAAATCTGGGTTTGACATGGCCTTATATGTCAGGCACAGGTCACCTCTGAGCAAGCGGTATGAGACTGAATAAAGCTGGAGTTCTTTCAGTCGGGCAGCATAAGACATATTTTGAGACCCTTTATCCTTTTGGTGAGGAACTTTTGGGGCCTTTCAAGCTGCATCAGGTGTCTGGTCAGATACATTCGAACGGGCATTGTACTCAATCATAGGTCTAATGAGTGATGAGTACAGGGGACGATGACCTCCCTTGATCTAGATGTGAATCCCTTCATGATCAGGTGGGCGATATAGAAGGTTTTCCTAACTACTTTAGCAACATGAGTGTCAAGCGAAGACTACTGTCAACTTGGGTCCCCAGATCCCTGATGACTTTTTCTGTGCTCAGTGGATTGTCACCTATATGGTAGCTAGGGGTAACCTTGTTTTTCCCGAAGGGTATGACTATGCATTTCTTGGCGTTTAACTTCAGGCCATGGCTCTGGCACCAGTTATCCGTTTCTGTGAGGCCCTTCTGGAGGATATCTGTGTCAGATGTGTTTTCGACTATGGCGCCCAGTTTGCAGTCATCTGCAAACTTTGTCAGCCATAACCCTCCTGTGTTTGCTTGTACTTCAGAAAAGTAGATGCCGAACAAGAGTGGACCCAGGACTGAGCCCTGTGGGACACCACTTGTGACAGGCTTTGAGTCTGACATGGCTCCAGCAACTCTGACCCTGTGGGTTCTGTCGCTTAGCCAGTTTGCAACCCCTCTTGTGATGTATGGGTTTACATTCAAGTTGATGAGTTTTTCGATGATACCTGAGTGGGGTATTGTGTCGAAGGCCTTTGCCAGGTCGAGGTAGGCTGTATGGACTGTTTTTCCCTCATCAATGGCCTTGGTGACTGTCTCGAAAAAGTCAACCAAGTTTAAGAGGCAGGATCTGCCTTTGACAAAGCCAAACTGGGTTGGATCCAAAGTCTGCAAGTTCCCTATGTCTTTATTTATGAGTTCCATTATGATCCTCTCCATGGCTTTGCAGATAAGGCTTGTCAAGCTAATGGGGCGGTAATTTCCAGGGTCTGTGGAGGCACCGCCCTTATGAAGTGGGACCACAGTCGCCGTGCGCCACTCCTTGGGTGCGTATCCTGAGGTGAGGCTAAGATTAAACAGCTGTCCTAACTGTGGGTTTAATTCCTCGTTGAGTTCATGAAGCACACAGCCGGGGACACCATCCGGTCCCATGGATGCTGTGTTTTTGCCTTAGTGAGGGCAGTTCTCACCTGCGCCTTGGAGATGTTTCGGGGGCTACAATCCTCCGGAATAGATATCTCTCCTTTTGGCGGGGAGGCGGGGGGGAGTTTGCACTGAACCTGTCAGCCAGTATGTTAGCAATGTGTGTAGGTTCAGTAATTTTCACATCATTTTGAACTAATTCTGAGCATATCTGGGAGTTTCCTCTTAGGTTTCTAACATAGCTAAAGAAGGCCTTATGATTGTCTTTAGAGTCCTTGGCGATTTTTCTCTCAAAATTTGCCTTTGATGATTTTATGAGAGCTCTTAGTTTTTACTTATAATGATCAAAGGTGTCTTACCTTTCAAGGATTTTGCTCTATCTTGTAGTAGCTTCCTCCTTTTGTTGTAGAGCTTGTTTATGGCTGGGGTCCACCAGACTGGACGCTTGCCTTTGGTACAGAGAGTCTTAGTTTTGTTTGGGATTGCCTGATCCATGCAGTCCTGTAGGTGCTGGTAGAAGGCATTTGTAAGTGATTCAGCGGTTTGAGTAATGTTTACCCCTGGCTCAGGGGCCTTAAAGGAGACCACCCTAGTTTTAGAAGTGTGAAATCGGCTTTTGAGAAGTTTTTCACTGTGGTCTTTTTGTTTCAGGTGGGGCGGGATGAGGACCTCCAGCGAGATTAGTTTATGATCTGATCTCACCAGTGAGGGGTATACTTCGGTGTTGAACATTTTGATCCCATGTTTGTGATGATGAGATCAAGTATGTTTTCACCTCTTGTGGGGATGGTGACTAGTTGTTCCATGGCATTTGAGTTTATGAACTCCAGGAATCTTTGGGTTAGAGTGTTCGGGCTTGAGTAGTGTTCCCAGTCTATATTAGGGTAGTTGAAGTCACCTAGTATGATGGTGTTTGGAGATACATTTATCCCCTCCAATGTTTTCAGGAAGGCCATGTGAGGTTCCTGAGTTTGAGAGGGTGGCCTGTAACATGCTACAAATTGCAGAGCAGTCTTGCCTATGGTTAATTGCACCTGGATGGTCTCCGATGCATCGTGCGTTGCCACCAACCTTGAGGTGTGGGTGTCCTTTATGAATATGGACACCCCCCCTCCTTTCTTGGTGTTGTCCGGATTTTGGGGCCGGAACGCATGATATGAGGTGAAACCTGTTAGTGCTGGGGTGCTCTCAGGAGCTTTGAACCAGGTTTCTCTACCCATCCATAGACTGGGTGAATCATACGTGAACTAACATACTTGCCCAAAGGTTCTTGGACTTCATCAGCTCCAATGCCCTGGACCAGTTGGTTGACACCCCCACAAGGGGCCAAACATTCTGGATCTGGTGCTCACTAACATGGGTGATCATTGCATCACACCATTTGTGCGGCCCTCCCTAGTGAGGTCTGATCATAAATTGATCTCATTAGAAGTAACAATAACATCTGACCCCCCCATTAGCAGCAACTAGACTAAAACACTTCTCCAAAGCCAATTACAACTTAATATGTGATGGCATTAATAGCTTCATATCCCTTGCTGTCACAGATGGCATTAGTGCCTATTCTGGGATTTACACCAATGTCTTGTATAAGCATCTATACAAATGTATTGACTCAGCAGTACCTGATAGGATCAAAAAAAAGATCCTCAAGAAAGAATAGACCTGCTTAGTGGACATCTGCCATTAACAGGTTATACAATAAGAGAAATAAATTGCTGCCCAAAAGCAGGTAGGAATGGTCTTTGAAGTGGAAGCATTCCCTCCTCAGCTTAAACAAGCAAATAAGGCACCTTGGGCATTCTAAAGCTAACTATGAATCCAAATTAGCCTCCTTCACTAAGGATGACCATAAGGCCTTTTTTAGCTACATCAGAAACCTTAAAGGAAAAACCCAGATCTGCACAGAGCTGATTGTTAATGGCACCATATATACTGAACCCACAGAAACAACCAACCTGCTAGCTGATAAGTTCAGTGAAAACTTCTCAAATGTCCCCACTGCATATCCCCCAAAGCATCCCTACCACCTGCCTTCCACCTAGTATCTCCAAGGAGCAGGTTGTAAATGCTCTCTCCAAAGCCAAAACACAACCTCTATGGGACCTGATAATATCTCAGGCTGCATTCTAAATGGATTAAAACAGGAACTAGCTGCACCACTGGGTACTCTTTTTAACCACAGTCTAAGCACTGGTTTCTTACCTGATGAATGGCAAACAGCAGCCATCATCCCGTTACATAAAGGAGGCACCTTCACAGACCCTGGGAATTGTAGACCCATAAGCCTGACCAGCTTAATTTGCAATGCTATGGAAAGAATAATCATGGACCTTATGAATAAAGATATAGGAGACCTCCAAATGCTTGACTTGACCCAGTCTGGCTTCATTAAAGGAAGATCTTGCCTCTTGAACTTGGTGGACTTCTTTGGGACAGTCACGAAAGCCCTGGACAAAGACAAATTCATGCATACAACCTACCTGGACCTGACCAAGACCTTTAACACTGTTCCCCACTCAGGCATCATTGATAAACTCACCCAACTGGATATCAAGCAGTTTATTGTCAGGTTGGTTGCAAATGTGCTCACCGATAGAATGTACACAGTCAAAATAGGTGACTCTACATCCACCAGCAGATACATAACCAGTGGTATTCCACAGAGATCTGTGCTGGAGCCCCTGTTGTTTGGAAACTACTTCTGAGATGTACAGGCTAAAGTAAAAGGCCTATGGCTGACAAAGTTTGCTGATGATTACAAACTGGTTGCAGTAATCAAGTCCACAAATGATGTCAGCATCCTACAAGAGGGATTTACACAGACAAGCGACTGATGCCAAAGTTACAATGCAAAAAATACATTATCATCCCCTTTGGCAAGGGCAATGTCCCTTTAGATTATCACATTAATAACAACACCCTAAGCATGCAATCAATGGTGAGAGATTTGGGCACACAGGTTGACAGCAACCTTTCTTTTGACCACCTCATCTCCACAGCTGTAAGAAAGGCTTTCTATGTTGACTTCCTCATAAGTAAGGGCATTTCATCCAGAATAAAAGAGGTTATAACCACTCTGTACTCCGCACTCATCAGGCCAATAATAGAGTACAATGCTACCTTTGGTATGTACCTTACCAGCACCTGCAGTAACTGGAAAGACCTCAGAGGTTTCTTACAAAGAAAATTCAAGGTCTTCAGCATATGTCATATGTTGACAGACTGAAATCACTGTCACTATACTGTGTGTCTTGCAGACTACTCAGAGGTGACCTCTGCCTTGCATGTAAAGCAATCTTAGATCGCACTCTAATGGAAGTGCTGCACATTCATAAATCAAATGGTATAAGATGCACCCGCTCTAGGTAACTCAACCTAGTATGTAACATCAACAGGACTTGCTGGAGAGAAAGTTATGTCTTACCGAGGTTAGCTCTCCTCTGGAACAAACTTCCAATTCAGGTGAAGCAGAGCCCCTTGCTGACCTTATTTAAGCATAGTTTGGATGACTGGATGGGAAACCACAAATTCACCTCAGGAGTTTCACCTGTGTCCCTCTTGGGCAGGTGCAGTAGTTGTTGACTTAGTTCCATTTAATACCTTCATATTTTTGGGAACAGGGGTTGTACATGGCTAGGCCTGTAAGGGCCCTAGGGCCATTACTCTAGTAACCTCCTATGATATGATCCTATGATATCTGCCGGGGCCTCCTCTTCTCCCTGGGAGAGGAGATATGACTGGAGCACTCGGAGATTTTTCATTACTCTGTCAATGACTGGCAGGAGTGACAGCCACCTTGTTGGCATGTGCCTTAGGAGATTCACAAATTCCATGCCACAAAACACTAAGAAGTTTTTCAAGTCACTGGTACTTGTGACAGAACCTGAGAAATGAAAAGTATCATCACAAACACTTCCACATCATAAGGTAGTTATGCTGCAGCTTTTTTAGCTGCATTATGAATTATGTGGACACCACAGTTAGCCTTCTGGAGTAATGGGCCCTTTTCTTTTAATCTGGTATGCACACCAAATTACTTTCCATAGTTGTCATTGGCATTATCGGCCCCGTATGCTGAAATGCTGCTCTAGGGCAAGGAGTGTTTTTCCACAATGTTTGAAATCTATTGTTATATGGCCTGGGCAGATTCCTCTGCATCTTCACAGAAGTTCAAAAGGCCATTCACCACTCCTTCTTTGGAAAAGTACCTCACAACAAGTGGAAATAATTTTATGTTTCCCTTGTTGGAAGCATCTGATCATATGAAAAATGAAGGGACTAGTTTCTGCAAGTCAAGCAGGAGGTTTTCCAATGACTGCAGTCCCAGAATATTTGCAACAATGGCTTCAGACCTGGTCCTTCCGCAAGATAGTTTTCTTTGCAATCTATAAGCTGTTGTACAACTGGCTGGCCAATTTTGCTCCACGTTTGGTACTGTTATAGGATATATTATGCTTAACTACATGGAACACCTCAGGGGCTACTGCTGCAATGATCATAAGTTCTGGTCCTCCAAAGTTTGTGTTCCTTGCACTCTTTGTGATCAGGTAACTGGACTTTGCTTGTTAACTAGCAGTCTTATGTTGTTCAGTTGCCTCATATTGTGTAACATTGTTTCTTCCACTATGGGTGACTAGGTATTCCTTTTTGCAGTATTTGCAGAATGCATTCAGGTTATTGTATTTCTTGATGTAGCTGAATTCCATTTTATAAACATCCTGATACTTGCACATTCTCTTATTGGCAGCAGACTGTGATGAAGCTGCTGCTCTCTTCCTAATATACAACAAATTTAACAAAACTGTTAGTAGGATGCATTAACACAGCAAAATTAGTATTTGAAAGAACTGGCATAAAAAAAACACTGGCACTCGAAAGAACTAGAATGAATAAAACACTGGCACTTAAAAGAACTGGCTTGAAACAATGACATTTGAAAGAACTAGCATGAAAAAGCATTGATATTTGAAAATCACGGCAACAGAAAACTGGTATAAAAACATTGGCATCTGAAACATGAAACAGTTTGTAAAGTAGTTCCATGATACAGATTTACTGAAGACCTGAGGAATAGAAGGTAAGAGAATTTTTAACTTTGCAAACCATTCAAAAAGAATGGTTAATGATATAATAGCACAGATAAGTATGGGGATAAAATATTTAAAGAAAAGGCAGGCTAGCAAGTACGGTAGGTGCACAGGCCAAACTAACTTTGGTAAACATGAACAAAAAAGCCAGCACCTTGGAAGAATGAAGCATCCACATATACTGGAACCAGACCGGTTTCAGCATAAAGCTTTCATCACATCACTGATGAAAGCTTTATGCTGAAACCGGTCTGGTTCCAATATATGTGGATGCTTCATTCTTCCAAGGTGCTGGCTTTTTTGTTCATGATAAAATATTTCAGTCATTAAAATCTTGACATTAACATGGCTGGTAGCCTCTTGTAGCAAGAAATCTTAACATAACCTAAAATAATGGGGGAAAAGGCCCAAAATTAGGGACAGAGTTTAATTATTGCTCTTATAACTTAGAAAAGCATTAGATTTTGCATTAGCATGCATTTTCTGAAAGATATAAAGTCTGAAACTCATTCTCAAATGTCTGACATTAGTGACTTCAAACCCAAATGATTTGCCAGAAAATCACAAATTTTATTGGGAACAGAACAAGAATGAGGCAAAAATCTGGACATTCTGAAAAAAATTGTAAAAATTGGGAGGTATGTTGGTAGCAGTAAAAACATCTAAAAAGCGAAAATAAAAAAATGCATCCTTACAAACCATTAATAGATGCAGCTTTTTAAGCATTAAAAATATTAAAACTAAACAACTACAGATTTAGCTTGGTGCCCACAGTACACTCCACATCAGGGTGGACATTTTTTTAAATCATTAACATTATAATCATGATTTACCTTGCATGACAAAGGAAACGATAGACACCAATACAGCCACAATGGAATCTATGTCCTCTGTACCCAAACTGCTACAGTTCACTTCTGAAGACATCATTAAAAACAAATAAATGATTGAATAAATAAAGTATATACACACTTCCACATGTAAAAGCAAACTATTCTGAAACAATTCTATATCCTTAAACAAGCACCATAACATCTATTAGCAGAATACCAAATGCATTAAAACTCTGAACATGCCCCCTTCCAAAAAAAAAAAAAAGTTATGCACACACTTTCATTTTTAAATGTTCTTCTTGGGAGTCATCACTAAACAGCCACTATAAAATAAATTACAATGTATAGCAAACCCCACATATCCCATTTACCTCTGAACACAGCAATTAAGAAGGAAAGAAGTATAAACCTAAACAAGATAAATACTAATTTACCCAACACAATGAAGAAAGAAAAGGCTCATCAGCAGCACAGCCATATTTGCACTATACTCAAAGCAGTACATTTTAAACTTGTTGAAGACAGCATAAAAAAAAATAAAATGCACACATTTCCACCTATAAAAGCAAACTACCCTAAAACAACCATGACATGTATTAGTAGAATGCCAAATGTACTGTGTTTGCTTCTTGCAAGACACCACTAAAGAGCCACTCTAAAATAAGCTACAATGTACTACAGACCCTACGAATCCCATTTACCTTTGAACACAATAATCAATAAGAAAAAAAGAAAGAAACCTATAGCACTAATTTACCCAGCACAAGGAAGAAATAAAGAAAAGGCCCAGTGGGAGTACAGCTATATTCGCACAACATTCAAAGCAGTAAAAGCAAACTATCTAAACTTATTGAAGATAGCATTAAAAAAATAAAATGCACACATATTCACCCATAAAATCAAATTATCCTCAAACAGCCATGACATGTATTAGTAGAGTGCTAAATGCACTGTTTACTTTTGAATATGTCCTCTGAAAAAAAATAAAGTTATGCACACATTTTCTATTTTAAAACTAGCTCTTGCAAGATATTACCATACGGAGACTTTAAAATAAATTGTGATGCACAGTAGACCCCACACATCCAATTTACCTCTGATCACAGCATTAATAAGAAAAAAAGAAATAAAACATATAGCACTAATTTACCCAGAACAAGAAATAAATAAAAGGTCCAAAAGCAGTGCAGCTATACCCAAAGCAGTACATTTTAAACTTACTGAAACCGCTATTAAAAAATAAACACATTTTCACCTATAAAGGCAATCTATCATGAAATAACCACAACATATACTAGTATAATACCAAATACATTTCATTTACTAGTGAACATGACACTCAAAAAAATAAAGTTATATACATGCACAACAACAAATGAAAAGAGGCACCAGAACACAGCAAAAGAAAACAGAAATTTAATCCAAAGAGATAGGTGAGCGCTTTTGCAGCCAAAGCCGCTTCATCAGACAGTAACAAAACATCATTACTGATTATATAAACAGAAGCAGCCAATCACAAATCACCATTGATTAAGAACAATAACATTTAAAGACACAGAGAAAAAATGATAAAAACATGAAATAAAATTCTAAAAAATGCCTATAAAATTATAGCTCAATGACTATATTACCTTACTAAGGGTCTATTAACCAAAATAGGTCTGATAGAAATTTTATCATTCAGACCCTTTCCAATATTCGCCCGCATTCTGATAGTCCATTCAAGTTCCACTGTACTTTTGATCAGACCCCCTCTATTCCCTAACTTCACTACCTCTATAACCATAAACTTAAATGTATGTGTGTTGCAGACATCATGACATGTTTGGCTAGAGCATTAGTCTCTGCTTTCCTAAAGATATCATAAGAGTGTTTTCTCATCCTGTCCCATAATCTCCACGTAGTCATTCCAATACAGAATGACTGACAGGATGTGCAATAAGCTAAATAGACAAGATTGGTGGTATTGCAATCAGCAATGACTTTAAACCTCAAGTTTTTACCTGTGTCTGGATATTCAAAAATTGCTCTGCTATCAATGAGATGACAGTAATTACAGGCATTACAAGGGGAAGTACCACAGGAAAGTTGAGGTAGTCATACAACAGAACCTGCCCCACTCTTAGGTAGGGTTGCCACCTTTTCAAATGGCCAAAGTGGGACATTTTCTGTACAAACATCAGATTTTACAGGCCAACACATACCCACGGTCAGTACAAAGCATAGAACTTAACTTTTTTACCTAAATAAAAGCTTATTCTTGTAGCATTTTAGTTGCTTATTCTGTTTCTTATAACATTTAGGTATTTTAGATACAGAATAACTGTTTTATGCCACTATTACATAAATATAGGAAATAATAATGTCCTACAGTCTCAGGACATTTGCCATTTTTAATATTTTTTGTCAGGACACAACTGCTCAAAGAGGGACTGTACCTCGCAAAGTGGGACAGGTGGTAACCCTACTCTTAGGGTTGCACAGCAACTTTTCAAGAGATTTTTTGTTCTTGAACGCATAGCTAGGGTCCTCCCCCACTAAGGATCCCACTCTCTCATTGGATGTTAGTATATTCCAGTTCCTGGAATAAATGTTCTGTAACAACCTGATGTTACTTGCATAAGTCTCTGATACCCTCATGTGATTGTGTTTAGCTACTCTCTCCTTTCTACCCTGCAAAGGAATGGAGAAATATGGTCTCCCTTCATTGCCTCTCATCCCAACTGTGTTTGTAGTGACCATTCCAATTTCTTTCACATTATAGCCTCTATCCATACTTTGTCTGTGGACAAAAGTTTTCCTGTAACACTTTTTCCTAAAGATTTCAGTAGTGAACTCACCAGTTGTCTTCCTAATGACTCTCACATCTAGAAACTCAATGGACTCTGTTGAGATATTGGCAGAGAATCTTAAGAAGTCAGTGCTTCTATTCAAGGCATCCAGAAATTGTGTGAACTCATCCCTACCTCCTTCCCAAAGAAGGCATTTTTTAGAATTGTATTTCATGTTTTTATAATTTTTCATTTACATTTATCCATGAACATTGCTCCCACCAGAAATTAAAAAAAAAAAACTTTTATACTCACATTTATGCCTTTAAAATCTACTGCTTACAAATCATCCCAAAACAACAACCACTATAGATTCAAAAAATTGTATATATACGTACACATTTTATATATACATATATATATATATATATATATATATATATATATTTACACCTTTAAAAGCAACTTGCAATTCTCAAAATAACTGTTACAGATTCAGTAATGTACAGTGCACCCCATTTACCTCTGAACATTAAAAAAATTAAAAGTTAAAATAAAATACAATTTATGCAACTTTTTAGAAAGGTTAGAGCCATAAAATACTACTTGTACTTACCACTACAGTTGCAGTCTTTGGTAGGCTGTCTGGCTTCCCAGCAGTAGCGGCTGGCTGGCTTTCCTGCTGAAGTGTCTGTCTGTCTGGCTGGCTGGCTTCCCCGCTGGAAAGGCAAGATGGCTGGCTGGCTGGAGTGGGGAAAAAAGGCAAATCTGAGTCCTTTTGATCAGTGGCTGTAGAAGCGCTAATAAAGCGCTAATAAAAAATGCTGTACAGCTGCGGGCTTTGTAGGGCTCTTCCTGCTCCACTACCTGCCCCCTTCATGAATTGCGGCCAATTACTGCATAACTTAAAACACTGGGACCAAACGGAATAATTCTGTTTACAGGTCCAGGTCGGTGATGTTTTGATTAAGAAATTCCATGGTAAATCTTTCCATGGCTTTGCATATGAGGCTGGTCAGACATATGGGTCTGTGGAAGGTCCTGCCTTATACAGAATAATGACTGTTGCTGTTCTTCATTTGCTTGGCACAAAACCTGCATGAAGGCTGAAATTGAACAGTGTTGTTAGGTATGTGGTTAAATCATGCCTCATGTTATTTAAGATGCATCCAGGGATATTGTCAGGACTCACTGATGCAGTATTTTTAGCTTTGGATAGCACTTTTAGGACTTGGTCATGTGCGATAGCTGGAGATGAGTTGGTTTCAGGTATATCTAGAGGGAGAGATGGAGGGGAAGAGAGGGGTAAAATTAGAGATAAATGTATTAGCCAGTAGGTTAGGTATATTCTTAGTTTTCGTGTAGGCAATATTGTTCACAATAAGCTCAGTCTATTACTGCATTGTGCTTTTGAAATTACAAATATAACTAAAAACTGCATTATGATTGTCTTTGGCTCGAGTAGCTATTTTAGCCTCAAACCTGGCTTTGATGGATTTTATTAAGCGCCTGAGTTGCTTGTTTATTTCACTGACAAGGGTTCTAACATTATGGGAATTACCCTTCCTACTATTGGTCAAAATCCTTCTCCTTTCATTATAACGTTTGTTGATGTTATGGTTTCACCACGTGGGTTTGTTTGTGGGGTTTGCCCTGCACTTACTCCTACGGGTTACAGCTGCATCTGTGCAGCTGTTTACATGCTAGTATAGTGTGGTGGAAAACCTTTCTGTGTATTCAGTGGAGTTAACTGAGTTTAGTGGAGATTTGAAGTTTGTCAATGTATCAGTTAGGAGTAGGTTGTTGTCTTAATTACATTTCTAAAGGTACCTTGCGTGGAAGGGATCTCTGGTTTCAGTTTTATTTCAAGGGAGGCTGCTTGATGGTCAGACCTAACAAGTAATGAAGATATGCAAGGGAGGTGCAAGATGCTCCCATATTAGTAAGGAAAAGAGCCAAGATGGTATTCCATTTAGTAGGTAATTGTTCCAGGGTATTTGTATTGATAAAGTCCAGGATTCTCTATGCTTATGCACTAGTGATGGTGTAGATTTCCCAGTCTATAGTTGGATAATTTTGTTCACATACGAAAATGGTATTGGGTTTAATACTGAATAATTCTAGTCCCTGTAGACAGGCATTGTGGATTTCTTTTATCATAGAGGTAATTCTATAGCTAGCTAATATATGGTATGGGACCTTTCTGATGGTTATTTGGACATGAAGAAGCTCTGGTGCATCATGCTGCTTTACCAGCATTGATTTGAGTCTCTTCTGAATATAGACTGATATACCTACACCTTTTTTACCCTCCTGCACAGTAGCTGGTTTGAACATGGAGAAGACATTATAGCCTTGCACAGTTGGAGTGCTCTCTGCTATTTTAAGCCACGTCTCAGTCATTACACAGATGTCTTCCAGGGTAAGAAGAGCTTGTAGGGAGAGGAGTTTCTTATTCAGGCTCCTAACATTAATCAGTAACACCATAATATTTTCCTTTTTAGGTAATATCTGTTGTAAATAATTAAGTTTGTTAAAATAATGTTTTATAAGTATAAAATAATACATTTTAACCATTGTGAGCTTTCTAGTTGAAGCTGTTACTATGTGTCCCACACTTTGCCTGTTTGTTCCACATTATAGGAGGAAATGTAACACATTTTGGAGATGAAAGGTTAGGAGCCATGCTGCCCATCCAGTTATACAGGTGTACTTTAAAGGTGCCCAGGGTGATACTCTGCTTGACATGCAATGGAAGTTTTTTCCAAAGGCGTAGGAATCAGGGACAAATCCAGAAATAATTGGGGACAATCAGGGATAGCTCTGAAAATTAGAGCTATTAACTTGAGACACTAACAGAATAAAATACTGTGAATAAATATGTATTTTCTGAAGTAAAATAAGTCTATCAGGAGAATTCAGTAAACCCTACACAGTCATTTTCACACTGTAGCAGCCAGTTTTAGATTCAGTAAGCTCTATGTAGAGGCATGCATCCCCGCACAAACAAGGTAAACACTGTGGCATGCTTATTACAACATAAGCAGCTGAACTGCATGCTAATAGTGGAGATATCCAACAAGCTATAAATCAACCATGTAGACTCTGTGTTGGTTTTTCTTGTGAATTCCAAAACTTTTGGAATACAGCCATTGAAAGGAGTCCCCACAGACAGAATGTTAGGGGCTACTGCTGCTATAATTCATTTGTATGTGCTACAAGCTAAAGCCAGTGCTGCTGCATCTGCCAATAGGCCTAGGCCATGAAGGAGAAGAATTTTCAGGCCCCGTTTAACTTTTCACAACCTACATGATGTGGAAATTGTAGAGCACTACAGGGTGCATTGGGACACACTACAATAACTTTGTGACCTCTGCAGTCCTCAACTGAGAGCCAGAGCCAATCAAGGAGAACCCATCCAAGTGGAGACAAAGGTAGGTGTAGCACTTAAAATCTTAGCTACTGGTACCTTTCAGAGACCAACAGGGGACATGCTGGGGGTGTTACAGGCATCATCATCTAGGGTCCTCCACCAATTCCTGAATGCTATGCTCCAACATGCCAGCGACCACGTACATTTTCTCCGTAGTTCTGAGGAGAGGGCCATAAATATGCAGGAGTTCTGAGTAGCGCACTAACCTGAAGTACTGGGTGCCATGGGTTGCAGACATATAGAATTTAAGGTACCAGTCAGGGAACATGGAAGGCTCTACATAAACAGAAAGGGCTACCAGTCTATCAACTGCCAAGTTGTGTGTAATGCCAAGGCAATCATTTTGAACATGTGTGCTGGCAACCCTGGCAGTTACCACAACTCACATATCTGGCACACCTGCCAATTGTACCAGATGTTTCCTAGGGGGAGGATATCCCACAGGGTCATTTACTGAGGGATGCAGGCTATGCCCTGGAACCATGGCTGATGACACCTATCAGAAATGTACACACACCCACGGAAAAATGCCATAATGAGGCACAAGCTCAAACCAGAAATATCATAGAGCATGTGTTTGGGCTGCTGAAGTCACAGTTCCGATGCCTAGATACATCTGGGGTAGCCCTGCAGTACAATCCATGGACATGTACAGAAATATTCACAGTATGTGCCAAGCTACACAACATTATCCTGAGGAAACAGCTTCAGAAGGATCATCAGAGGGAAGGGGCACACATCCCACCATCAATACCAAGGTCATCACAACCACAGGCAGATGAGGAGTCAGAGGGGGATCCACCAGCTGCTGGTGGAGGGAGCTGTGGTGTAGGGAGATGTAGGTATGCTCAGTATGCCCTTGCACTGGCTAAGAGACAACGCATAGCACACTGACTCACTCACCAGCTAGGGGTCTAAAACCTTCCTCCTTCACACATACATATAGTAACATTGATGCCAGGCAACTTACACAACCTTTACCTTCCCATGTACTGGCTGTGTACTGCTTGCATCAGACAGAATCAGTCCTGAACTACAACTGTGCCAACTGCTGCATTTACAAGATATGTCTTGAACCTGGAGTGTATTGTGTAATAATATGAATAAGTGGCATATCCTTATATGTCACTAATTGGTACTGTAAGCAAGTAAAAGGTGGGAGATTGGGACAGAAATTATCTTAACATGTGACAGTAGAAACTTGTGTGACTTATATGTGTTCATTATTAAGTAGTAGGCCTCAGACATAAAAGATTCACACAGCTATAACCCTCAAAAGTAGTGATGGTCACTGCATGGCCCAGTTTTGCACCATACATATGTAATGGAAAATCATTAAAGTGAGAAGTTAGAAAGTAATGATAGACATTGCAGTTCCTGACCACAACCCTCACAAGGTCATTCACAATAAACTTGGGAAATTTTGATGCTATCAGTTGTGTAACTTTCCAAGGCCAATATAAGTCAAAGGTAAAATTACAAGTTCAATGCTGCATAATGCAGATATAATAAACAACTTAAGTCAGCTATGCACCCTGAGCATCAGACACAGAGATTATGTATCCTTGAATCCAAAAAAAAAGGAAAAAACAGGGATATGGCACAGTTATCATCACTTGCACAGGGAGTTGTGGGTGGGGGTGGGGGGTCAGAAGGCCTAGGCTGGCACACAAGTTTGGTGAGTGTATGTGAGTAAGATAGAGACATCTGGATAAACCAACAACTGGCCAGTGAGACAAAGTGAGTTTTAAGCTGCATGGCTGAACCATGTAAATGTTGTGTGTGTGTGTCTGTAGGGGTCCTACAGGTGAAATTGGTGTGTGAGTGTCTGCATAAACACAGCCAATCTCTGTGCTGGCTCAACATCTTGGTATGTCAAACAGGTGTGAGTCGTGCATGGTAGAGGTAGCAGTTCATCATTACCATCCCCAACTATGAGAACTGGCTCTGCCAGCAGTTGCATTGGCACGTCCATGCCCAGGGTCAGATGCACTTCTGCTACCTGAACTTGACTGATGTCTGCTGGATGAGCTGCCTTCAGGGGACACTCAGGACCATGACCCCATGGCCTGTCACATATGGGTGTGGACAGCACACTCACTGTCAAAGCAGTGGAAGTATTGCCACTATGTGAGCATGCTGGGGCATGGCCATGTTGGCTAACAGATGATGTGGCTGACCTATGCCCACAAGGATGCTGTTACCCTCCCAGCAAACATTCTATCACAGATAACCTCTCTCATTCCAATGTGTCATTCATCTGACCCATTGAATCAGCAACACAGTGGAGGCAGTTATAAATGTCAGCCTGTGCCACATCTGCAACCATAAGCATTTGTCTGGATCACCTATGTGAATGTGCCCTTGCCTCCACGACAGTCCTAAACATATGTTGATTGGCACAGGAAGAGACATCTGCACCAGGTGGAGGAGGTACAGCAGGCCCTCTCTGAGCACCCCTGTCCACCCTCTTGTGTGGCATCTCACCCACATTTTGGCTATGGCCCGAGTCAACAGGCACTGAAGCCACAGTAGCCACACTTCCCTCATCAATGGCCTTGCCCTCCACCTGTCCAGTATATGAGGGCTTACTGGAATGGGTAGGCATAGGCCTACTGGCTGTGTTTGATGGAATTTCAGAGGATGGCTGTAGGTCAACCTCTGTGTCAAATTCAACCTCTGCACCCTGACTCTGCCTCTGTTTGGCGACCATCATCATCTGCTGATACACTGAAATCAGGTGACAGAGGTACCACACTTCCATTGTCATGATCACCTGTGATGAAATGTAACACACAGGAAAAAAATAATACCTACACTACTATAGCCCAATATATGCTAACAAACTCACAGTGCTGCCACTATTACAGACAGTACAGCAATACATACAACATGTCTGACAACATCACTCACTAAAATATTTTTTTAAATTGTGCAGCAGTACTGACATAAAAATGTTTGGCTTACCATTTGCAGGTGATATTCCCCAATGCAAGCCAGATGGTCCTGGACAAAGTTAAGCAAAAGGTAAGAAATGTCATCATATGTAACAGTAACATAGGGGGTAATGCTTTTTACCCCTTTATATTTCCATTAACTATACTTTCAACAAGAATGTGGCTGACATCTACAACCTAAGCTAATTACTGTATCAATCTTCAACCCCCCCCCCAAAAAAAATTAATGTGACACAAAAGTAATATATTGATTTCAGTTGTTTTACTATTCAACTTTTGAGATACCAAATCCTACCTGGAAGCTCCTCCTGGGACATGCTTGTTGTCTCTGAAAGCTCCGACATCCAGGACATGCTGTACTGCACTCTTCTGGGAGCTGTCTGGAACTCTGATATTGGCCAGGAACTCTTCATTGGGTGTTTGTAGTGGTTCCCTAGCAGGCCATCCCCCAGTAACCATCTGGTCATGGCCCACTGCAGCTGCTCTCTTCCATGCAGATGTGATCTTGTTAGTGGCTCTGTGGTGCACCTGCTGATATGTCATGCTGTGACCACCCACAGCATTCACATCATCAGTCATCTGGCACCAAATTTGCATCCTGCATGCTATAGCTGCCCATCCCCTTTCCAGCAGAAAGTCACCATGTTGCCTAAAGGCATCCGCTATCACCTGGCTCTCAGCATCAGTAAAGGGGGGTCTCCAATGATTGACATGCCTGGGTGACATACTCCTAGATGTCCCAAAAGACAACAGAATGATAATACACATACATATCAAAGAACTACAAAATAACTGTTTCCAGATAAAACAGAAAAAGATAGCCACTTAGTATTACCCACTGGAGAAACATAAAACAGTCTAGAGATGTGAACTATGAACAACAGGCGGGATGCAAAACAAGGTGAGTAACAACAGCAACATAGCCTTGTTTGTGTCATAACAGTAACTCGCACCTTTGCTCCCTCCAAAAAGAACAGTCTATCCTTGTTTGTGCCATAACAGTAAGTCAGCTTTGCCTCCACAAAAGAACAAGCAAATGACACATTTTACTAACAAACCATCTTTGAATGCTAAAAATGCTATCAAAGGAACTGTCCCTGAAATATTTGTAGATATTTATCACAGATCATTCCATTTTCATGTATTGACAATCATGTATACCTGTATAATGGCTTGACAAATATGACAATGCCATCAGTATGCTTGTAACTAATGTATACAGATAAGTGTAAAAGCCTTTGCTTCAGGTCTTTCTTAAAGATATTCCAACATATGCAGTATGTAGCTGAAAAATGCATGAAATTCAGTAATCCTCTGTAAATATATATCCCAAAGAAATAGCTTGTGTGCAGTCTTTCCAACATAAATAAGTCTCCTCAGCATCAGTTTGCCAAGCTACACAGTTGCCTTTTTATATGGTGTAGATTCAGGGCTGTTAGCATGGTGAAGATGCAAATGAGGTGTGAACTTAGAATTGCTGGATCCCAAATACCTGGAGCCATGTAGGAGATGTAAACATAGTGCAGGCACTCCCTATGTGTTTGTTAATGGATTGCAAATGTGAATGCATGTGAATGGGAGAAGGAAAACACAACATCAGTGCAGGCTGCCTTACTTCCACTGGGCGTTTCAGGTTAGAGCTACAAAGTGTTAGATGTAGGTTTGGAAATGTAAGTAAGCAGCACACAATTCACAAGTTGTGTTCCTTAACATCCAACCTGCCCTTCATTTGTTGGAAACTGCATATGATGTTATTTCTAGTTAATATCCTCACACATTTTAAGGCCAATGATTATAGAATGGCTTACATACTGCATGTCTCAGAGTAATGGTCAGATAACTGAGGAATGACCAACAAACACAGAAAGGTAAGATAGAGCTGTATATTTGAAAGCAATAATCATAACAGGTTGTGTGATCACTACATGCACTACATCCAAAAATAATACATTTTACAAATAACAGCTGTATTGTTTGATATCACCATAGATGCTATTGAAGTTGATTGTGTGCAGAATGAGTTCAGTTCTTTGCTGTAAAGCTGTTTGTGTGTCAAAGAGGGATCAGACATCTGTCCTGTGCTCTGAAGGGACATTGGAGTGAGAGTTCAAATTCAGATCTACGTAGCCATATCTCATGTGAGACATCATTTTGTTGTGTGTATGTCACACATTGATTTTCCTCATTTCAGCTACTTGCCCCCTTTTTTCCTTTTTTTTCCCCTTTTCAGTCTTTGTCTCTTCTTTGGGGGGGGTAGTATTTGCACAATGTGGTATGTAGCACAATCACGGGAATGGAGGAAATGAATGGTGGGTTTGGCTACAGTTATCTCGTTTCTGCAAAGTGCAGCAGTGCTCAAACTGGACAACCACATCTTTTGTGGTTAATACTTTTATTAATATATTATTAAACTGGACAAATGGACCACCCAGGAAGCAGACAGGACCCAGACAGCCAAAAATGGAAACCGTATACACTCAATTAATGCTATTGGGCATCATGCAAGCATGTTAAGTGGCGTTGTGCGGTAGTTAACAGCGAGACCTTAAGAATGATTAGTAAAATAGGAATGTCATGTAATTAGTCCTGGTGTAGCAGGTGTAAGTGTAGGGCTCTAGTACAGATGGTTCTGGGTTCTAGTACAGGGTATGCAACCTGTTTTTCATTGTTGTGACATTGCACTTTATAGCAATGAACTGAAAGACAGACAAGTGTTATTTCAACCTTCTTGTGGTGATAGGTATAAGTGAAGGACTGCCATTCACATGGTCCCGGGTTTGAATACAATATATTCCATACACTTTTACTCCTGTTCCACTTCCCATTATAATCATTCTCACTTATAACTCTTTAAATAGTGGAGCTGGTATTGTGTCAGTTACTTATTTATCTATTTATTATCACATTTATTATCAGATGTATGACTGTGGGTATACTGTGTACTATATTCCTGTAAGTATAATTCTGCTATCTTTGGCATGTCTTTCACATTTGCCCAAGACATAAACAATCGCCTGTGCATCCAATAACCTTGCAATTATGTAATGCCTCCCTGCTTGGCACTGCTGTACTCCACTTACATTTGAGCTAATGCATTGCTCTGGGGTGCACACTTCCTAGCAACGCATTTACACAATGGTAAGTGGAGTGCAGCAGTGCTAAACAGTGTGTGCACTCTAGTAAATGCTATAACTGGAACTGGAGGGAGAGCATCAGTTTCCATTGCTCTACATCTATGGTAGACATGGTAGGCATTTCTAGGGAAGATGCCAGTTTTAGGGCACGGAGGTGGGGTGTCCAGGAGCCCAGGATATTCATTGGACCACTAGTTAAGAACCACAGCCAAAGGCTTCTGCTGGGGGACTATTCTGGCTCCAAGTTCAAGTCTGAGGCCTGGGATAGTTTAGCCTAGGCTGGATCCAGTGCCACCATTATCCTGCACACTAGAGAGCAATGTAGGCATCATTATAATGACCTATGGAGGAGGAACAGGGATGCACTCAACCATTGGATTGAGGAATTTAGGACTGAAGACATCCCACACCTGTGTAAGTATCATCTATAGAGAGTACTTGTAAGACTTAGAATTAAAGGCAAGACTGGTATTCATAATGGTCTTCTGTTCTGTTCTATTTTTTCCACAGCTGCCAGTGATGTGCAATGCCTGAGTCCACGGGGCTAGATTGGTGAGGATGAGAGAAGCATGTGGTACATTTGCAGCAGAAGAGTAATATTATTGTAGCATTTAAAGTTAAAGATAGCTTTTTTGGTATTTCATACAATTCTATCAAATTGAGCATGCATGTCCCAACTGTAAAAGTATAGTACGCATACATTAGGCTGTAGCACAAATGAAGACTACAATATTAGACTTTAGTCAGAGGTTGTGGGTTCAAATACCACACTTCAGAACTATACAATACTGCTATTTCTTCAATAGTGTTTACATTTAAATTAAAACCTCTATACCAGTGGCACAAATGCCCTGCTGTAAACTGTATAACTGGAACATGCATATATGCAACATATGCACATTTTAAGAATTATTTGCTGCAATCTGTAGTATAGTGTGCATCTGATAGGACATGGTAGTCTTCAATGTAAAAGTTAAGATAACAGAGTCAAATAATTGTATAAATGCATTGTATATCACATATGAAGGTACTAATCTTGGCACTTTTTTCACTGTCCCCAACCCTTATCTCTCTCTCTCTTTTTCATTTTATTTTTATTTTATTTCATATTATTTATAAAAAACCCACTTTTTTGTATTTTTTTCTTTTTTATGTTTATTTTATTGTAAAAAATTAATTTTTATTTTATTTTTTAATTTTATTATGTGTCATCAAAATGTATCCATGTCAACAATGTGTACCACATCACTAAATGCTCCACAGCATGGCAGGGGTAGGGCAGCCGTACTGGATCAGTCTGCCTGTCCAGCATAGATGCCTAGCATATCTGGGAGTGACCCTAGCAGTACTGCGTCTGTTCCCCTGTACTACCTGCACCCTCTGGTAGTCCTGCCTCTGAGGCTGGACCAGTGGTACCCTCCCGGAGCAGTGGTGGAGGTGTGGTGATTTCATCACCTGCACTGAGTTGCCAGGGATAGTGTGTAGTGCTGTGTGCCACACTGTTGGTACATGCCTATGCCGGCCGGAGAGGCTACTGTCCCTCATTTTGCATAGTACTAGGAGGAGGAGAAAGAGACACCAAGCACTCCAGCTTGATGACCATGGGCTCAGGATGTTCCCACCCTCACCCCAATTATAGTGTCCCCCAACCTTTTGTGTCCATCACCATCCCTGTCTCTTGTCTTTTTTGTCTGCAATTGCTTCCTCACCTACCCAACTTACCTGACCCAGACATACCTACATCCCTTCCCCAATTTTCCTCTCTTTATGAAATAATTAATTGGGTAATTGTCCCACAAAATAATTGTCCTGTTCATAGCTTTCCATTTTGCATGCATGTCTTCTTGACAAACTTGATTTGGTCCAGTTGGCTATACAACATGATTGTGTTGTGGTCACCCTCTCTCTGGAGGTGACAGTCCAAATTCAGTTAATATTGTGCACATATGTTCAGTTTACACTATTTAAGAAATGGATAGCTATGGTTCTTTCCTGCCTTCCTCCTGCACATTCATGTCCTGCTTTCTCTTTGTTCTTTCCCTGCTTGCTCCCCATTTCTCCACTTTCCTATCTACCCCATTTCACCACTTTAATCTGGTCAAAACATAGAATCACACACAACACACATAAGTTGCTGAAAAAGCAATGGATCCCTTCACTTTTTGGTTTGGATGTTTATGCAGAGGTGCACATCATCCACCAACTTTGAGCAGTGGCAAACAGGTGTAGTTACCCCAGCACAATGCCACTTAACACCTCTGTGCTATGCCAATACACAACAACACATCTCATCTAAACAATTCATGTCATTACATTATCACTCTGTAATGAAAAGTATTTAAAAGTATTAGATACACCTGTATTCGAACCCTGTACCATCTGGCCCCAAAAAGAATGTATCAAAGCATTAACACTTGCTGCCACAGAGTCAGTTAAGCAACAGGTGTATTTCATAGACTCAATACTAACTGTGAGACTTTAGCAATGTGTCTCACATTTGTGCACTGCATAGCTATGCGCAAGTATGTGTATCTCACATGGGTATGCACCTAGCTTACCATTGCGCAAACCTGCTGCTTACCACATTATGGAAATGTACATATGCTGTATTACTGCTGTTTACTGACCATCCCATGTGTATGACATAAAATTACATGTAGAAACATTACAAACTGAGGGCTTATCTAACAACATGTCTTACATTTACAATACATCCATGTGTTGCCACCCAACCAAGCACTGCAACCCTGGTGTCTCACTACTTTTTCCACACACATATCAACCACAGTACAACATGTAATATCAAATGTTGTGTGTTATGCAATGAACATCAATCGAGTAACATGCAGAATTACAACTATTGACCCATATGTCTAAAAAGCCTTATCTGCAAGGCTAGGGAAGGATTCAACATGGACCATATCCACAGGGACATAGGTGACCCTCAACACACTTGACCTGACCCATTGTGTTTTGTCAGTGGTAGATCTTGCTTATTGAATCTTGTGGATTTCTTGGATACTGACTCCAAAGACCTGGATGAGGGATAACAGGACATACGGCCTATGTTGAATTATCCATGGCCTTTGACACTATCCCCCATTCATGTGTCATAGTGAAGATATCCCATCTGGGAATTAAGCCATACAGTAGTAGAGGGATAGGCAACTGGCTCACCAACAGAACACAGACTCTCAAAGTTGTGGACTGCACCTCCACCACTAGCCACTTACCATTAGAATACCACAAGGATCTGTGCTGGGCACTCAACTGTTTGCAAACTACTTCCCTGAAGCACAGGCAATGGTAGATGGACTGTGGTTTACCAAGATTTCAGAAGACTGGTAACTGGACGCACTAATAAAGAGTCCCCCAATGATGGTAACATATTACAGAAGGGGCTGCTACACACAAATGATTGGTGCCAAACTCATGGACTGCACCTTAAAGCATACAATGCCTCATTGTCCCCATTGGCAATGAAGTACCTCTACTAATTATGATATACATAGCACCCCTCTAAGCTCAAACACAATGTTGTAAGACTTGGGAATACATTTTGATAGCAATCTACACTTTCATCACTATGTGTCCATTGTGGTGACACACACATTCTGTATTGCGCACATCATACATATGGACATCACGTCCAAGACCAGGGTGGCCATACCTCTGCTGTTCTCTACCCTTATCAGACCACTAAGTGAGTACAATACTCCTATCTGTCTGTACTTTACCAGACACCTTGAGCAATTGGAGAAAATACAGGTTTGTGCCTGGGAGACTCCAGAGCCTCCATATATGACATTCATGGAAAGACTGAAAGACCTGTCACTGTACTCAGTATCATATAGGTTGCTAATAGGTGACCCATGCCTGCCCTACAGAGCAGTCTCAGACCGTGCCCTTCTGGAAATGCTGGACATATGCAAATCAAATGGAACAAGAATAACTTGCCCCAGGGTTGTCAGACTAGCCTGTGACATAAATAGAGCATGATGGGGAGACAGATATATCCCCCAATGATTCACACTCCTCTGTAATAGGCTCCCAATGACTCTTTTCAAGTGCAACCTTGAAAACTGGTTGGATGATTGTAAAGTCACCTCTTGGGTGGCACTTATTTCTGTCATGGACAGGCCCAGTTGGTGCTGCTGACAGAATTGCTCTGCTAAAAATGTCCATCCAACTATGCTCAATAAGGGTACTTGTATTTTTACACAGCTAGGCTTCTAAACACCCAAGGACATTAGGCTAGTAGCCTCTTATGAACTTATAAAGCTATAAGCCTATGCAGGCCTCCCAACCTCTTGTTTCCCAAATGGCCTGCTGACCTCATCCACTATAAGTTCACCTGCACTCTTGTAAAAGTCAGACTTGTGCCATGTTGCTTCCATAAAGTACTGTATTCTGTCATCTGTGCACTTAGATAGGTAGGGGTTCTGTTCTCACTGCATCCAACTGGGCATGTGCATGTATGTGTGTCTAGAGAGAAGAGCAGAAGGGTGTATTCCACAGTTACTGATGCAATACCATGGAGTGACAGTATTTTGATTCTTACAGATGCCTACACATCCATTTCATGCAGCCCACCCAACAACTTGTCTTCCCCATGGCCTGCTGATGTCATCTACTATAAGTTCACCTACGCTCTTGTAAAAGTCAGACTTGTACCATGGAACTTGTGTAAAGTACTGAGTTCTGTAGTCTTTGTACTTAGATAGGTAGGGGTTCTATTCTCAGTGCAGTCAAATGTGTGTGTGTGTGTGTGTGTGTGTGTGTGTGTGTGTGTGTGTGTGTGTGTGTGTGTGTGTGTGTGTGTGTGTGTGAGCTCTTCCTTGACATTACAGAGAGGCTTTTACACCAACAAGTGGGGCACTGTTGCTACTGTATTCTCCTCAACAGACACTGCTGATGTCATCATCTATATCAGATATTTGGATATGCAGTACTCCCACCAGAGCAGGGTCTGACACTGGCCTGGAGGCCAGGCAGATGTCACCTCATCCTATACCAGACACATTACAGTGACATGACTTTAACTCTCTCCACATACATCATGGCATGGTTTGTAGGCCCTGTCTTATCTTGTTGAGAAAGCCCTGTGGAGCCCATAATAGGATAGTTCATAGATTAATGTTAGGCTATTGATCAGGAGGGCCATTAATAGCCTAGCTACAATACCCCAAATTAGCTATTTGTAAAACAGGGTTAGCATTTATAATATAAAGAAAGAAGAATTAGGCATGCTGACCATTGGCAGTGTAGATCAACCAGTTTATTAATGGATAGTTGAAGTTCCTCAGTAGAAAGGTTTTTAATTTAATAGTGATTTCAGCTAATGTGTTAAGATACTTAACATGCTCTGAAGGGGACATAGAGAATGTAATTAGTCTTATTTATGGTGATTTGACTATCTAGGAGTTCATATGTGAGATGATGATATCCTTGACAAATACTGATACTCCTACACAATTACCAGTATATCTGAAGACATGATAGGTATTATACCCAGGAAAAGAGGGAGTTCTTTCATTGCTCTAAAGCCCTGTCTTTATAACTACACATATATGATTGTGCTCAAGTTGCAGGAGAGCCTCAAGTTCAGGCATTTTTTTAAGTCTCCTGGTGTTGATTAGAGGCACATTGATGTGTTCCAAATTAGAATTCATTAGGTTGGATATAGTGTGGTCAGGCTAGCCCCCTGGCAGTGTAAACCTTGGCTCTAGATGATTGTTGCTGTTGAAGTGGCACACTGACCCCATGTACAAGATGGAAAAAAGGGGTTGTGGATGGATGTATGGATGGATGAAATGTCTATCAGATGGACTCTGTCTAAAAAGCATTATGGGGCAGCAAAGGCTGTAGCCAAAATGTGAAAGTTTCAATAAAAGAGGTGCATACCATCACTGGCAAAGTAGGAAGGATTGTCAGCCATCTCATCTCAGGCTAACACATACTGGATTCCCCTATAATGACACCACCTACATAGTCAATTATCTTCTCTTTGAATCTCGGTCTCATTTTGGGTGCCGGGCAAAATACCACTCAAGACCAGTGTCTTTACTGCCTCACATACATGCATAGTAAGCTCAATCATATACTTTTGTATGCATGTCCCTCTCTGTAGAGCACCAAAAGTCATTCACCCCATGTGAACCACCATCAAGTCATAATTGTATTTGTTAGAAAGGAGGGCTTTAAGAATCCCTTTTACATTTTAGATCCTGACTCCAGAAAGACAGATGACTGTCACCCTGTTCTTATCCAGCCTGGCGAGAATGGTGTCCATTTGCCTGACAATAGTTACTTATTACTAAAACATTACCAATGTTAAGTGCAGTTTTATTGGGCTGTAAGGGCTTGGAGTCTGCACTCTTGTGACTCCTAAAGGTGTGCATAATGGATGTGGCTGTGAAGGGTGAAGGTTGGTATGTTAATGTGTAAACTAAAGTCTTATTTTTCTTAGTCTTTAGCCTTCATCGGTTTAGGAAGTGCTCTCTTTACAACCTCAGCATAGGTTTGGTTTACTGGAAGAGCTATGAGCGCTGTATACAGTCATACCACATGATGTTGGGGTTGAATAGGTATCCCACATGCTATACAACAACACACAGTATGCAGTTAGAGAGATTAGCTTTTTAACAGAACATTTTTATATGATGATTTTTTTCTCATTTTTAGAAATTTCTTTTTTTTACTGACAGAAAAAAAGGTGTGACTATGGGTGCCATGATGCCCCCACATTATGGAAGCTGAACATTCTTGAGAAGATCATTATTTTTTTACAAAGTAGGACATATTACAGTTTATTAATTTTATATTTTTTTTTCGTTGGGGAGAGGAGAAAACCCTCCACAATTTTTTGGAGGAATTAATTCCAATACATATTTTTTGAAATTTATGTGCAACAAGGATAAAAATAGTGTATGTTTTTCAGATGTTGAGGTTTACAAGAAAGTGGGAACCAATAATTTACATATTACCATTAGTTACAAGAATACTGGATGTAATGCTATATTACATTATAGTAGTATACATCCCACATACTTAAAATATATTTTAGTCAAAGGACAGGATTTACGACTGAAACATTGTACAACAGAGGTTAAGAAAGTTGATGGGTTGTTGCAAGAATTACACAAGAGATTTGTTTCATGAAGTTATCCACAAAAATTGTTAGTGAACTCATAAAAATATTAATCAGAAGGCAATGGGGATGATTATTCTAAGGGTACAAATAAGCCAGGCATAAACTGGAACATTTCTATGCTTTTAGTTTTCAGTATTGATAAGTAACACAATCAAAGGCATTGTGAATACGAATTGGAGTTATTCTAGCTAGAAGTGAGGAAGTGTTTCAAATGGTAGAACAAAAGCCTTTATTTATTAATAGAAGAGTTAGAAATATAAAAAAGTTAGAACATCAACATAAACAAAACATGAAATAGTTGGGCAACAAAAAGGGTACTTTCAGATGTTTTGGATATTCTACATGCAAATATACTGCAGCTAGTCCCAATTTTTACTATGTGTCTACTCCGATTATTTATGCTACTTCTGGGTTTTTTATATGTGGTTCTACAGTGTGTATTATGTGTAGATTAGTGTGCATGATATACCTTTAAGAAGCTTTCCAGTGAGCCAGCACATGCATATAAGTACTGAGCATGTGCAAGCAAGAGTGCCATTTTGAGTGAACAGCTAGAGTGTAAGCATGCAAATATATAGTCAGTCATTTAGATAGTTCATTTAAATTTAATGTTCTTGTTATCCATCCTGATGTGTTTGTATACAATAAACTACTTAAACAAACACCCAAGCCTCAATGTCTTCTTAATGCACATAAGAAGAGAGACATGGTGCCAGAATGGGATCCAGAGTTACAGTTGCGGGGCAACCAGTTACATTTGGAGGAATATACAAGAGTGGATCATCCCTACTGCTCAAACAACTCCCAAAACAGATCAGAAACAAATTCCAGGTACTAAAACTTGCTTAAATGATTTCTTTTGCTATAAATATAAAACAAAGCACTGAGAATGCTCAAAACAAATTTCTTATGAACATGAAATATCCAAAACTGTGACATATTGATAAAAATATTCAAAATAATTATGAAAATCTTTGAAACAATATCTGAATCACATAAAATGTACAAAAAAAGGTAACAATTGTATTTTTTCAATGTGTACTACTTTTTCATAGTAAATAAAGCTATTCAAAATATCTGGTGTGCAAAATTTTTGCATGTGTGTGCAGTATTACAGTGCAGTTATTTAGCAAAGCAAAGTTATTTCAAAGCATATTTCACAGAGTACAGTATTTCATAAAGCTTATTGTGCATTTGACTATAACAGATACCTGGTGTATTTGAATGTTTGTACATAATTACAAGGTCCAATTTTGAATTGTGTTTTACTATATTCTGTGGGCATGACAGAAGGGTTTCTCAGACCCACTTGTGTTTGATAAGAATATTGCAGAAAATTAGAAAGTGTTTGAGCAGGAATACGATATTTTCATAGAGGCTACTTTTTCTGACAAAGATGCATGTACAAAGGCATTTATTCTGCTTAATTTAGCTGGTTCAGAAGTCATTGAAAGAGAGCTTTCATTTGTGTATGCACCTGCTGTGTTTGAAGGGGAAGGGGAAGACTGCCATATAGTGGTACCAGCTGAAACAAGTGAAGACCCAGAGTACTTAAAATGTAAATTTAGAGAAATGTGTAACCCCCAAACAAATGTTACAATTGAAAGGCACTTACTTTACACAAGGGATCAAAAGCCTGGTAAAACCTTTGCAGCATATATAACTGACTCGAGAAACAAGGCTAAAATGTGCAGATCTGGTGATTTGAGAGAAGAGTTGATAAAAGACAGGCTTGTCTGTGGTATTAATAATGACACAGTGAGAAAGATTTTGCTTCAAGACAATAAGGACATTGAGATTTGTCAGATATAAGAGCTTACAGAAAGGCACACAAGTATGCTTGCAAATAAGAATAGCTGTTGACAGTATGAGGCACTTGGTTAAAAGAAACAGGCCCAAGCACATGGCAGCTACTGCAGGTCCTGTAACAGTCCCCGGGAAAACTCTGAGTCTTTCCAGCAAATTCCAGAGAATGCTCAGTGAAGCACAAGGGTAAGTCAGCAAAGTCAAAACATGTTCCCTCACCTAGTCAACTGTCATAATTGTGGTGGAACTCACGAACCCAAAAGAGAAAAGTGCTTAGCTTTTGGTCAGCAGTGTCATTCTTGCAATAAGTGGAATCATTTCAAAAGATTTTTTAAATCAAATAAGGCACATTCTTTTATTAAGAGAGGCCATTCCAAGAGGCAAGTTGATCAATTAGAAAGCTGCAACCCTGATTTTTATGTTGATGGTGTGTCTGTGCTTGGTGAAACAGTCAGTGCAGTAGATTTGTGGGCAAAGAATGAGATCTTTTGTACTGTTTGGATTAATGGGAGTCCCGTAGAGCTCAAAGTAGATACTGGATCAAAGTGCAATGTTATATCAGCAGAAACGTTTGCTAGAGTAAAAGCTGCAAAACAACTTGATTTAACAAAGTGTGTGAAGCTTGTTGCTTATGGTGGTGAAGAGATTCAAACTGACGTCTCAATAGTGCTTTCATGTTACTTTGCTGGGAACAGCTATGACTTTCAATTTTTCATAGTCAAGGGACACGTGCAGTCATTATTAGGCCTCAGAAACATTTTGAAAATGAAACTACTTTCACTTAATAAAGAAGTTTGCCATGTAAGCCTGCAAGACAATAGCTCATATTTCACCCAAACTATTTTTTCTGAGTATGGTGATATTTTTGCAGACAAACTAGGCAAATTACCAGTCATGTACTCCATGAAGTTAGACCCAGATGTCAGCCCAGTTGTCATACCAGCACGAAAAGTTCCAGTAGTTATGCAGAACAGAGTGAAAGCCAAGCTAGACAAAATGGTGCAGCTAGGAATAATTTGTCCAGTAGAATAATCTACTGAATGGGTATCCTCCATGGTTGTAGCTCATAAGAAAACCTCAGATGATATCAGAATATGTATTGATCCAAGAGATCTGAACAAAGCATTAAAAAACCTAATCCTCCATTGCGCACAGTTGAAGAGGTTGGTGCCCTCATGCCAAATGCCACTGTTTTTTTCTGTCTTGGATGCAAAGAATTAATTTTGGAAAATTTTGCTTGACCGGAAATCTTCATTGTCAACCACATTTGGTACATCATTTGGAAGATACAGTTTTCTGAGAATGCCATTTGGGATAAATTCTGCCAGTGAAGTCTCAGCATGCGATGGAGCAATTTTTTTCTGGCTATCCCTGTGCTATTATAGTAGATGATATTCTAGTAGGAGGCAATGGTGAAGTCAAACATGACAGAAACCTCAAGAAAGTTCTGAAAAGAGCACCTGAAGTGAATCATAAGCTGAATCTTCAGAAGTGCAAGTTCAGGCTATGAGAAGTTACTTATGTTGGTCATGTTTACCAGTTCAGGCTTATGACCAGATCCTTCTGACAGCAATTCTCAAGATGCCAGCTCCAGACAATGTCCAAGCCCTATGATGTTTTCTTTGTATGGTCAACTATCTAGGAAAATTCATTCCAGATTTAAGCCAACTTTCAGCACTGTTCAGAGAACTGACACACAAAGATGTAACCTAGTCATGGTCAGAACAGCACCAAAGAGTATCTGATGTCCTGAAACAGAAAATTGCTAACCCACCAACTCTCAGCTATTATGATGTTCCCATACCAGCTATTCTTTCCTGTGATGCTTCTAAGTTTGGTCTAGGTCATTCTTCAAGAGAGTAGAGCAGTAGCCTATGCATCGAGAACTCTTGCCCAAACTGAGATGCAATATGCCCAGATTAAGAAAGAGCTTTTAGCAATTGTGTTTGCATGTTTGAAGTTCCATAATTATATTTATAGTCAGCCTATCGAGATCAAAACTGACCATCAACCTCTAATCACTATTTTGAGAAAACCTATGTATACAGCTCCAGCCAGACTGCAATGCATGATGCTCAAATTGCAAAAGTGCAATTTTAATCTTGTTTCCACCAAAGACAAACTTCTTTATCTTGCTGATATTGATATCTGTGCAGAAACTGAGATCTGGTTCAAGGCTCCAGAGAGCACCCCTGCAATACCAAGCTACAATTCTTACCACACTTTTCGGCCACAAAACCAAGACCAAAACACTAAAGGTGGAGGAGTGTCCATATTCACCAAGGATATTCACACCTCCAGGCTAGTTGCCCAACACAATGCATCTGAAATTCTCCAGGTGCAACTGACACTAGGTAAGACTGCAATCCAAATTGTAGCTTGCTACAGATCCTGCACCATGCACCAAGATTCTCACTACACCTTTCTAAACATACTGGAAAATATTAAGATACAACCAAACACCCTAATACTGGGTGATTTCAACTACCCTGCCATTAATTGGGAAAACTACTCGGGTACCAACTGCTGCAGTGGTGGTGCTGCGGTAGCGTTGTCGCCTCACAGTAAGATGTTGTCCTGCTCGATTCTCAGCTAAAAAGCGTCTTCTGTGTGGAGACATGCGTGAATGGGCGTACCTTCATTGAAGGTTGTGCATCAGGGCTGGCAACTCGGTACATAAAAATCTATTACCAATCATTAGCGGACCGGAGTTCCGCTGTGGCGACCCCTAACTGGGAAAAGCCGAAAGATACAACAACTCGGGTACCAACTCCTTTTCCCAACGGTTCTTGGAATTCATAAATTCCAATGCCCTGGATCAACTAATCCATTGTCCCACCAGGGGCTCCAATATCCTAGACCTGGTCATTACCAACATGGGAGATAGATGCTCCACACCAGTGGTCACCCCCTCATTGGTCAGGTCTGACCATAAGCAAATCACCTTTGACATCCACATCCCCCCCCCCCCAGTAAGGAAACCTCCTTAAAAAACTTCTCTAAAGCCAACTTCATGCAATTGAAGTCAGAAGTGACAAACTTCACAACACCCATGCAGATGGGATCTGGAAGTCTGACTGCAGAATCCTACACTAAGGCACTGTATGAGCACATTCACTTGTGCATGAATCGTGCCATCCCAAATAGAACCAAGATGCTCTCCTCCAAAAAAGGAAGCCAATCTGGTGGTCCCCTGCTATAAACAAACTATACAACAGAAGGAAGAATCTGTTTCAGAAAAGAGGAAAATCCCAGGATGCAAAAAACTCCCTCACCAGCCTCAGTAAGAAGCTGAGATCCCTCATAAAATCCTCAAAAGCTAGTTACGAAAATAAAATTGCTAAAGATTCCAAAGATAACCAGAAGGCATTCTATAGTTATGTCAAGAATCTAAATGGCAATGCTCAGATCTGCTCTGAGCTACAACAGAATGGCATTAAATATACTGATCCCAAGGATATTGCCAATATCCTGGCAGATTGATTTAGTGCCAGCTTCACCCCCCTCTCACTCCCTAAAGGGCCCATCTTAATACCAAAAGATTGCCAAATTCCGATAATCACGGCCACACAGGTAGAAACTGCACTCTCCAAAGCTAAGAATACAGCATCCATGGGACCAGATGACATCCCAGGCTGTGTACTACATGAACTACAAAATGAACTGGCACCTCACCTAAGTGTCATGTTTAATCATAGCCTCACCTCAGGCTTCATGCCCACTGAGTGGCGCACAGCTACAGTTATCCCGCTCCACAAGGGAGGATCTGCCTTGGATCCTGGGAACTACCATCTCATCAGTCTGACAAGCGTGATCTGCAAGGGCATGGAACGCATTATCATGAAACTTATAAACAAAGACATTGGCAACCTTCAAACACTGGACCCCACCCAGTTTGGATTTGGGAAGGGCCGATCTTGTCTCTTGAATCTGATTGACTTCTTCGAATCAGTCTCCAGAGCTGTGGACGAGGGTAAGGTGGTCCACACAGCCTATCTGGACCTTGCCAAGGCCTTCGACACCATCCCCCACTCTGGAATCATAGATAAACTTACTAAGCTAGGCATAAATCCCTACATCACTCGATGGGTTGCCAACTGGCTTTCTGACAGAACCCAGACTGCAAAAGTAGCCGACTCCAAATCCAGCTCCAGACAAGTGACAAGTGGAGTACCTCAGGGTTCAGTCCTGGGACCACTCTTGTTTGGCATCTACTTCTCTGAAGTACAGGCCAACACTAAGGGACTCTGGCTAACAAAGTTTGCAGATGACTGCAAACTGGGAGCCATTATTGAATCCCCAAATGATGTGGATTTTCTACAAAAGGGCCTTACAGAAACAGATGCCTGGTGCCAGTGCCATGGGCTCAAGCTTAATGCCAAGAAATGTATAGTTATCCCCTTTGGAAAAAAACATGTACCCATGAATTACCACATAGGTGGCAGGCTACTAAACATCGAAAGTGTGATGAGAGACTTAGGGACACAGGTGGATAGTGGTCTCACTTTTGATAACCACATCACCACAATAGTCAGGAAATCCTTCTATGTGGCACACCTCATCGCAAAGGGCTTTTCATCCAGAAAAAAGGAGGTCACTGTCCCACTGTACTCATCCCTCATTAGACCCATTATAGAGTATAATGCCCCGTTTGGTATGTACCTCACAAGACATCTGCAACAGCTGGAAAGGCCACAGAAATATCTCACTAAAAGAATCACAGGCCTAAAGCAGATGCCATATGCTGACCGTCTAAAAAAATTCCAGCTATACTCTGTGGCATATCATCTACTCAGGGGTGATCTCTGCTTAACATACAAGGCCATGTCAAACCCTGAGCTGTTGGACATGCTCCTCTTAAAGAAATCCCAATCCCTCAGAGCCACATGCTCCAGGGATCTAAGCCTTATCATCACAATGAACAAAACATGCTGGAGGAATAGGTTCCTGATGCAGAGACTCCCCATACTCTGGAATAGACTGCCCATACATGTCAAGCAGAGTGCCTCATTGGCCCTCTTCAAAAGGAACCTTGATGAGTGGATGGGAAATAGGAAATTCACCCCGGGGATCATGTCAGTTTCCCTGCTAGACAGGGGTCCAGAGAAGTAAATATTGTGGGAAGAAATATCCAGGGAATTGTTATGGCTAGGCTTGCATAGGCCCTAGGGCCGATAGCCTAGTACCAACCTATGAACCTATGAACTATGCTTTATCCAGATCACCCAGAAAGACCACAGAACAACATAACAATGGCCAATTTGATTTTGAGGTCATGGAACTGAGAAATATTTCTTTCACATGTCTTGATGAACTCACACAGCTTCAGGTCCAATTCTCCAGAAGCTCAACCACTTTATCCGTCGAGAATGGCCTTCAAAGCAGTTTTGTTTACCAGTGGAAGTGCAACCATACTTTCTATACAGAGATGAGATTTTGTCAGACAATGATATCATCATGAAAGGTCCTGAAGTTATTGTTCCAAAATCCTTGCAACCAGAGTAAATTCAGATTTTGCTTCATGGCCACCCAGGAACTGATTCTATCAAAAGAAGGGCAAGAGGCCTAGTATTTTGGCCTTGTATGTCAAGAGACATTGAGAAAGTACTTCCATTTTGTTCATTATGTAACAGTATAAAGCCGCATCAACAAAAAGAACCACTTCAGTTAAGTCGGATTCCTGAACTACCTTGGTCGACAGTAGCCACACATATCTTTGAGTGGAATGGTCAACGTTATTTGGTGTTAGTAGACTCTTATTCAAAATTGGTTTGAGATTGACCTACTTCCCAACCAAACTTCCAGTACTGTCATTACTAAGTTGAAGTGACATTTTTCTGTCAATGGTTTCCTGCACAGAGTTATTTCTGACAATGGTGCACAGTTTACAAGTCAGCAGTTCAAGAAATTTACAGAAGAGTGGGACTTTGTTCATACTATGAGTTGTCCAGAATACCTTCAGTCAAACAGCTTGGCTGAACGTGCAATTCAGAGTACAAAACAGCTGTTAGAGAAATCCAGACATGACAATACTGATGTTTTTCTCAACTTGTTAAATCTCAGAAAACATTCCTCGTGATAAACATCTTGGTTCACCTGCCCAGAGGCGTATGTCGAGACAAACCAGAACCACACTACCAATCAGCAGTAATTTATTGGTTCCAAGTGCTAAGAACAACAAAGCAGTAAAAGCCAAACTGTTGAAGAAGCATTTGTCCAGGAAATCTTACTATGATAAAACCAGCAAACCACTCAGTTCATTGAAAAAAGAGGAGATAGTAAAGATGCAGACATCAAAAGGTTTTGATCGCACCAGTTTTGTGAAAAGTTTGTGTCAAGAGCCGAGATCATACATTGTGAAATCACAAGGAATGGAATTCAGACGAAATTGGAAGCATTTGTTACCAGTGTCCAAACCAGTTTTACAGCATCTTGCCTATGACAAAGACTCAGAGTGACTTGTCCTATGTTCCTGTTCCAGAGAACATTCTGTCAGCAGTCTCCGTTCCTGAGAAAATCCCTGAGACTCCTTAAGCAGAACATTTCCCAGTGACTGTCCCTGTTGCTAAACCCAGTCCTAACTATTATATCATGAGGTCAGGTTGTATCTCAAAACCTGCTTCCAGATACACGGCAACCTGGACGTGACTGTTGTTTTTCTTTATTAGAGTCTGTATAATTGCATGCCTATTGAAATGTCATTGTTTATATGAGACAGCTCAGTAAAGAGGGAGGATGTAGATCAGTGTGTGTGATACACCTTTAAGAAGCTTTCCGGTGAGTCAGCACATGCATATAAGTACTGAGCATGTGCAAGCAAGAGTGCCATTTTGAATGAGGACCCAGTGTGTGAGCATGCAGGTATGTAGTCAGTCAGTTAGACAGTTTAATTTTAATGTTCCTGTTATCCATCCTGATGTATTTGTATACAATAAACTACTTAAACGAACACCCAAGCCTCAATGTCTTCTTAATGCACATAAGAAGAGCGAGATTATGGTCACTGTGTAACATGTAATGCCTATTATACAGGCAAAACTAACAGAACTATTAAGAAATGTATTTATGAATATCACTATGCGGTAAAGACTAAAAATGTCACTAATGCTTTAAATAAACATTCTGTAATGTGTTGGATTTAAGAAAGTTTTGTATTTTCTGTGGCTGATAAATGCGCATGATGATTTTAATGGAAACAGGGAGGATGAACTGGATTTTTTTTAAATGAAATGGCAAATTTTACTGAATGCTTATGTAACCCCTGGTCTTCATGGAGTTATCAACTGCAAGGGTATTTTAAAAAGCGATAGGAATTGTAACAGATGTTTATAACATGATAGGAGGTTTTTTTTGTTAATTGATCTGCAACTGTTTTCTTTTGGTATAAATAAGAAGGGGCTCTGATGGAAGATTATTCTGATGAAGGTATCTTAGTGACAAAAGCTGTTAATAAATGTTAGTTTTTCAACTCTGCACCTAAGGTGTTTTCTTCACATGTTTGTGTCATTTTATACCCCAGGAAGTCAGCCCTTGAATTTATTATCCATTTTTTTACAAAACTTTATTAATTGTTCATTTTTTTATACAATTGTCTTTTCTTCTACTATTTGTTAATTTTAATATATATTTGAACATATATTCTATATGAACATTGTACTGTTTACACTTTGTATTCTTACATGTTTTTTTCTAATATGACAACATTCTAATCTGTGGAGCTTTTCTCACTGGGCCTCTGCTGAAAACAGGCTATTTTTAGGCCCAGTCGGACACTCCCAGTAAACAAATGAAAATAAATAATGAAATAAATAAATCCTTTTGTGGATTTTATTTTTTGCTGCTGGTGATATAAGACAGAAGGGGATAATTGATTGGACTAGAAAAAGGTGATAATATGTAATATGACTAAAGGATGAATTTATGAGCCATGACTACTGTAGTGCAAAAATGGAGAACTCGAGCATCTCACACATTCTTTTTAGAATCATATACCGAGCTTTCACTAAGATATATGTTTGTGGGAGAATCTTGGGAGTCTGGTGCATTCTACATTTTGGTTGGTAATAATTTTTTAGCCATCAAAACAGTAGCACTTGTCAGGCATAGTCATGTTTGGCAGAGTACCCCATCCCATAAACTCAAAAAAGTGCCAGGAGTCCATGCTGTTTTATCTGGCCATAGTACTTCCATCAAATCTCTGATTCTAGGCAAACAGGCCACTAAAACAGGGCAACTCCAAAAATGTGTCACCAGCCCCCATCTATTCAAGTTCACCACTTGTACATCTCCATTGGTGTGATAAAGCAACTAGGAGCATCCTATCCATCTTGGCAGTTAAGTAAAAATACTGGTGTAAACAACACTAACCAGAGCCTTTATATAATTGTGACCTAGTAGCCCAACACGGAACTGAAGGCATGTTTCTTCTCTGATTATTTTGCAATCTGAGTTCCAGAAACCCTTCTTATTTATCCCAAAGTTTAATTATCATCTTTGAATAAGGCTTCAGATTAGTAATACCCACTGAGCCTTTGGCAAAACCCTCTTCATAGACACCCTGCCATTCTTGCCAAAATTCATAACTTCATTAACTCCAGGAAGTAGAAAGTGTCCCACAGTCCTGAATTCCCTTAATGAATAGTGGAATCAATGGATGATGAGGACCAGCCCATGACTTCTTCAGGGCCGCACTTGAACTGTGTTAGAATCTAAAAACAGATCACAACCTGTAAACCTACTAGTTGCCACATTTTCAAAGACACCTTCCATTCTAGCTGATATAATAATTTTATGCTTTTATTATTCATCTTTGTAGGATGAAAAACATATATCATAACAATTAATAAAGATTTTTGAAGCAAAAGTCAGGGGCAGTTGAGATATCTGCTTCACTACACTATCCGATGGCAGCAGAAGGAACACAAGCCACATTATTAAATTAATAGCTAAGGTAACTTCTGCTGCATTCTCAGTTTTAAAACCAGTTTCCAGAAATATTTCTTTAAATTTGAATCCATGTTCTTTCTGTACTAGTTAATTCCTGGTCTACGCATGGATCATTGGACACAAACTGACCAGTTTGGTGTTCCTGATGAAGAAGAGCTATTTCTACAAAAGGACACTGACATGAACTGTTAATAAAAATTGAGTTGCTAAGCTCCCCCCACTCCCCCCAAGGCCAAGGACTGTGCTACTTGGGATTTGGAACTTGTGAGTGTTACAATGCAAGGCATTCATCATCTACTTAATAAACTTCCTGAATTCACATTAATGTGTCAGGCACTATACTATACTCATTATCCTACAGGATCAGGTAGCATAAATTCATATTATTTCAGGATAATCCTGTTTATAGCAACCTAAGTGTACCTGAGTAGAAGGAATAATCTGTTTCAGCTAACAGTTATAATGTAGTCCTTATAGTATGACTCATATTACCCTTAGGAGGAAACTTGGATTTGCAAAGCCCATTGCAAGTGACATAGTTTAGGTCATATTACCAAAGTTATAACCTTGCACTACTCCTCTTACTCTAACTCCTTCTGTGTTTTTACTCTTCCCTAAGATTAATCTACACTGTATGCATGTAAACCTTGGCTCGAGATGACTGTCACTGTTGAAGTGACACCCCGACCGCCATATGAAAATAGTATTACCATATTATTTTAGTGCATTCTTTAACTTCTTGCCCTGTTTAGTATAGCATGCAATGTTAATGTAAATAGTATTACAACCTTATCTTCGTACATATACACCTATTTCTTACTTTGTGCATTATAACAAGTTATGTGAACTCTAACTTTTGTGCGGAACATGTACCATGTATTTACATCCATGTATTTATCTATTTGTATTTACTGTAACCATATTGTATGTCATCAATTCATATTGTATACTGTTTTTGTTCTTGTCTTGTATTACTATGCAACCTAGGCTGACCCTGCAGTTGGTCATATTTCATCAGTGCTCTCCTCAGGTAAATATATATATATATATATATATATATATATATATATATATATATGTATGTGTGTGTGTGTGTGTGTGTGTATACACACATATATATATAACTGATAAAATTGTTTATGTAATATTTCTTAAATAGGTAGGTAGGCTTGTCCATGACCCTTTTTTAAGCCATGACCCAAGCCACAAATAGTATAAGCAACTTATTCAAAGTATACAAATATGATACAACAAAGGGACACATATACATTTAGTAAATAAAACAGAGTAAATGGGCATTAAGAGAAGTGGTACATCTATTACATATGAATGATCATTCACACTGATAGACCAGTTGAGCAGCACCAGAATCTAGAACAGATATCCTATGCTACTGTCCAGTAACAGATATAAAGTGGTTATGTTGTACTGATTGTATCAGTTTAGAAGTGTACATGGTGAACTAAACAGATTTAATTTATTTCTGTGTAGTTTGCTGCTTCAAATCATAGGGAGCTTCTTGAGTGACAGTGTGCATTAAACCTTTCAGCATAGGGTGCCTCTGGGAAAAAAACACACATACACACACTCTTGAGTGCATTCACACAGTGCAGTAAATGCCCCGGGTCTTGAAGAAAACATAGTTTGTGTTTAGGTTGTCAGCATGAATTAAAATATTTGCCTTATATTGCCTGAAGCTAACACCATATTAATCAAACACCACACAAGCCAAAGACTGTTTTATTACTGTCACAGACTTTTAGATCACTGATGCCTGTACTCCTCTTTAATCAACCTATTGTACTTTCCTGATATTTGTGTTCTATACATGACCTCTAAGTGTCAAAAGCCCTTTAGCAGTGCATACCATAAAGAGCCAATGTCCATGCATTGAAATGGCGCAGCATTTGCCCAGCATATTCCTTCCTAACAGGTTTAAGCACAAACCATGAATCTCATAGGCAATAGCCTTAAACTACTTATTTCTTAGAGAGACATTTTTACGTATTTAAGGGGCAGGGGAATGATTCTATGAGAAAAACTGCCTTCAACTTTTTTTTTCTTTGAAGGAACTTTTACATGAATTGATGTGCTTCTGTACATCACTGTTGTACTTATCTGAACTTTTTAGAATTTTCTTTTATTGTCTGAAATGTATGAATGCACATTTGCTGATGGCTGTGTACAGTGTGTAGGGTGGATACAGTTTCTGATCACTATGTGGGTGTGCAGGTATTCGTGTGGCTTTGTGGATAGGTATTTGTGTGGCTCTGTGGATACAGTTTCTGATCACTATATGGGTGTGCAGGTATTTGTGAGGCTCTGTGGATACAGTTTATGATCACTACCTGCGTATGCAAGTATTTGTGTGGCTCTGTGGATACAGTTTCTGATCACTATGTGGATGTGCAGGTATTCGTGTGGCTCTGTGGATTCACTTTCTGATCACTACCTGGGTGTGCAGGTATTCATGTGGCTCTGTTTTACTTCCCGTAGCCAGATGTCCTGTGTTTTCTCTATTCTCTGCTGAACTAATGATGTTAGTGATGCACTTTCAGTATTAGTTCTTACAAGTACCACCACAACTCATCCCCACTGAACTTTACGGCACTCTGAAAGTATCCAGTAACAAACCACTTAATGCTGTATATTTTTTGCCTGTGATGCAACAGTTTATATGTTTTGTATTTTTGAATTCCATATTAGATCAATTAAAATCTTCTTTACTTGTACTGCAGATATTTATACTGCACTTACCCTACAGTTTGTACTCATTTCCATAATGATATTTGTTTTAATATTCCAGATCCTTGTTTGTTATAGTCCAAATTAATATGACCATAAAGGTAAGGGCGCACTGTGCACAGTGTTTACCATACTGTTGTGCTCTTGTCAAAATTATATTTTCTCCAGTATCTTGCTTTTTACAGTTCAGTAATTAACTTGGTCAGGAACAATGGTGGTGGTGCTGCTTAATATTCCTGACTACATACCCTAGCAGTAATTTATGAATGTATTTCTAGAACTACAGTTATAGTTCATAGATTCATAGGTATATACTAGGCTAATGACCACTAGAGCCTCTATAATCTTAGTCATTCAACCCAACCCTGTTGTGTTCCTATGTATCATGGGCATTTATTAGGAGGGAGTATGTTAGTTAGGAATTTTATAGACATTATGTTGGGGGGATATGTTAGTTTTGGAATTACTGTCTGGTTCTGTCTATCAGAGACCTGAGGGCCAGACCAGGGTTAAATTTCTCAATTCCCATCCATTTGTTAAGGTTACGCTTAAATAGGGTTAGGGATGGACTTTGATTCATGTGGATGAGGTGCCTGTTCCAGAGCCCGGGGGATCCTCTGAGACACATATCTGTCTCACTAAAATTTCTTAATTGTGTCACAAGCAAAATTGAAATCCTTGGATTTAGTGGTTCTGGTGCTGTTCATTTTGCAGATGTGCAAAAGGTCCATCAGAGCTGGATCCAAGGAAACCTTGTTTGCCAGGCATAGATTGCTTCTCAGTAACCTATAGTGAACTGAGTATAGAGATAGTGCTTTAATACGATCTGTATAGGACAATGTGTTTATACCCTGGATTCTTCTGGTAAGGAACCTTTGTAGATATTCCAGCTGTTGCATATGTCTGGTCAGTTACATGCCAAAGGGGGCATTATACTCAGTGATGGGTCTGATATGTGCCAAATAAATACGCACTATGACTTCCTTAGACCTGGCTGCCATGTCCCTACTTATAAGTTGTGTGACATAGAATTATTATCTTACTGCCTTAGCCACATGTTGGTCAAAACCTAGATTACTATTCACAAATGACATAGAATTATTTACAAAATTCCCAATAGCTGGGCTGGCAGTGTGACACCCCCCTCCCCCCCCCTGAAAACTCAAGCTAGTTTTTCAAGTGTCTCTTGAGAAATTCTGCTTGAGAGGGTTGACTGTCTGTGAATACCTTACCCCATTCCCTGTCTAACTTGGCATTTTGCTGGCTGGCTCGATGTACCCATGTTAAGGGACTGTTGTCTGTAACTGCAGTTTCCTTCCATACAGATAAGGCTGAAGTTTCTGTAGTGCCCACACTATGGCTAGACATTCCTTTTATACAGCTGCATAACATTCTTCTTGGGTTGGAGCCTATGACTGGGATATACCACTGGGTGTTCTTCTCCCTCTGAGGAGACCTGGCTGAGTTCATCCCCCACCCCATGGTTTGAAGCATCCACCTACAGAACAAATTCTCTGTTGTAATTTGGTCTGGCTAACACAGGGGGTCCTCCCAAAGCTCCTTTAAGCTACTGGAATGCCTGCTCACATACTGGGATCCACACTACCTTATCTGGCTTGTTTTTCTTTGTCAGGTCTGTGAGGGGGAGCAGCTATGGTACTATAATTAGGGATAATCTTTCTGTAGTACCCTGCTGTCCCTAAGAATGCCCTCACCTGCTTTTTGGTAAAAGGGCCAGGCCATGCCTGAATGGCTTCCACTTTGGCAGGTTCTGGCCTGATCCTTCCAATCCCCACTTTATGTCCCAGGTAGGAGACCTCTGCCATACCCACCTGACACTTACTGGGCTTAATGGTCAACCCTGCCCAGTGTAACCTGCCCAGCACCTCCCTGACATGCTGAAGGTGCTCTTGCCAGGAATGGCTGTAGATGGCAATATCATCTAGGTAAGCAAAGGCAAAATCTCCAACTCTTGCTAGGATGCAATCAACCAGCCTCTGGAAAGTCGCTGGGGCATTTTTCATCCCAAAGGGCATCTTCTTGAACTCATACAAGCTGAAAGGAGTTACAAAGGCTGACCTCTTTCTAGCAATGGGAGTCAAGGGCATCTGCCAGTAAACCTTGGTAAGATCAATAGCATTAAGATACTTGGCCCCACCCAGCTGCTCTAGGGCTTCATCTGTCCTAGACATAGAGTAAGCATCTGACTCTGTGTGACTATTTAATTTCCTGTAGGCCACACAGAACCTGGTACTGCCATCCTTTTTTGGTACCAGCACCACTGGGGAGGCCCAGGGACTGCTGGCATCCTGGATTACCCCTATTTCCGACATGTCCTGTATCTCATCCCTCAGAGTCTGTTTGACTCTCTTAGGCTCCCTATAAGGGGCCTGCTTAATAGGCCTTTGGGATCCTGTATCCACATGGTGCTGCACCAGGTTGGTGCACCCTGGTTTCCCAGTAAACAAGTCCCCAACCTCCTGTAATACTGCTCGGATTTCTCAAACCTGGGTGAGGACTAGCTGCTGGGACATTGCTACCCCTTCCACTGAGGTGTCAGTCTGAGCCTCATTGAGGAGATCAGTTACCAGATCCCCCTTAGACTCCTCCTGTAATCCGCTGTAAATACTCAGCACAAGGGCCTCCCTATCATGGTAAGGTTTATCATGTGCCCCTGCCTCCTGCCTAGCAGTTCTACCATGCAGTTAACATCACTCACCTTCCTTACCACTTTGTAGGCTCCCTCCCAAGCTGCCTGCAGCTTGTTGTGTCTGACAGGAATGAGAACCATAACCTACTGCCCTACAGCATACTCTCTACCTCAAGTATTCCTGTCATACCAGACCTTTTTCTGCTGCTGTGCTTCTGCCAGGTTCTCCTGGGACAAACCCATGAGTTCCCTGAGCCTTGTCCTGAGGTTTAGGACATATGCCACAACTCCTTGTGAGATTCACACTCACCCTCCCACTCATCTTGAATCAAATCTAGAGGTCTCCTCACCCTATGCCCATACAGCAACTCAAAGGGTGAACAACCTGTGGATTTCTGGGGCACCTCTTTGTAAGAAAACCACAGATGGGGCAAATATTTGTTACAGTCCCTCTTAAATTGGTCTGCAAATGCCCGTAGCATTGTCTTGAGTGTAGAGCTTAACCTCTCCACAAGACCATTAGTCTGGGGATGGTAGGGGTGGTCTTTAGGTGCTTCACCCCACAGTACTTCCACAGACAAGCCAGCAGGTCTGACATGAAATTGGCACCTCTGTCAGTCAATATTTCTTTTGGGAAACCTACCCTGCTGAAAATCTGTAACAAAGCATTTGCCACCTTTTCTGCCTCAATGGAGGACAATGCCAATGGCTCAGGGTATCTGGTAGCATAATCTACTACTCCTAGGATATACTTCTTCCCTGTGGAATTTGGGGTCCTCAGAGTTACCACAATATCCATAGCTACCCTCTGAAATGGCTCCTCAATCAAAGGCAAAAGGCATCAAAGGAGCTTTCTCCTTGTCTCCTGCCTTGCCTACCTTTTGGCACTGCTTACAGGTCCTGCAGTACCCTGTTACATCTCTAAAATTCCCAGGCCAATAAAGGTTCTGCATAATACGTATCTTGGTACGCTTTATGCCCATATGACCTGCAAAGGGAATATCATGAGCTATGGCTGTGAATGACAGATGGTAGGCTCTGGGCACTAACAACTGCTGTATTCTCTTACCTTCTAGCCCTCCCTCAGGGGTCCACTCTCTATACAGTAACCTTTATCCCAGTATACAGTTTCCCCTTTCTCTTGAAAGTCAGATGCCTCACTGGCTACCTCCCTCAGACCTTGTAATATAGAGTCTGAGAGCTGAGCCTGTCTCAACTCTCTCTTGGTAACCCTTCCCAGCTACCCTTCCACAGGAAGTCTGGTATCCTCTGACAGCGATGCCTCACCTCACTCTCAGCCTGAGTACTACAACTTACCTCTACCCTTGCAGTCACTCTGTCCAAGGGAACATCAGTACCCACAAGCAGCTGTGGCTCACCTTCAGTCTCACTGCTACAGGGTAGCTCCCTCCCTGAAGTAACCACCAGTCCTGGCTTCAAGTGTGCACTCTGTCTGGGTCTCCCCTGAGCTACCAGAGAGTCTATATTAGAACAGGGAAGTTTCAAAACTTTGAATGGTCTAATATCGAACCCTATTCAGCGAAAGCTGAAAATATCGAAGCAACAGAAAACCAAATTTTTTCCTAGGGAAAGAATTCGGTTGTCCGTTTCTGTTACTTCGGTATTTTCAGCGCTGTGGTGGAAAGTTACGGGTCGGGTTCAGGTAAGTGTGCGATTGAGTGTGGGTTAGGTTAGTTAGGGTTAGGGTGCGAGTTAGGTATGTGTGTGATTGTGTGGACGTATGGGTTAGGGCGCAGGTTAGGTATGTGTGCGATTGTGTGGACATGAGGGTTAGGTGAGTTAGGGTTAGGGCGCGGGTCAGGTAAGTGTGTGATTGTGTGGACGTGAGGGTTAGGGTGGGGTAGGTGAGTTAGGGTTAGGGCGTGGGTGAGGTGAGGTGAGTGTGCGATAGTGACGGACCTCAGGGTTAGGATTTGGGTTAAGGTAAGTGGATAGTTAGTGGTGTGTGTGTATAGTTTAGTGTAGGGTTAGGTGTAAGATTTTAGGTGTATGTGTATGGATTGCTGTTTGTTTGGTGTGCTTGTGTTGTGTGTATGTGTTTTGGAACAACCACATTTTTTCCCTAGGAAAAATTTGTTATTCTGCATGTTCAATGGTTTCAGCTTTTGCTGAATAGGGTTCGATATTAGAACATTCAAAGTTTTGGAACTTCAATGTTCTAATATAGACCTGCTACCAGACCACATGCTTGTCTCTAAGCCTGACTGCGTGTAACTGCATGCACAGAAGGTACTGCATTATCAAAATCATTCCCTATCAAGACATCTGCAGGGATATCCTCAAACACACCTACTTGCTTACTTCTTTTTCCACCCTCCCAGTCAAGATGAACCCTGGCTAAAGGTATTTGGAATGGGGTCCCTTATAAAGCTCTGACTGGAGTAGACTGCCCAAGCAAGTAGTGCTCCTCTTTAACCATTGCAGGCTTCACAATGGTTAGGTTACTCAGAGGCTGTGTCTCTCTTAGCAATGGCCTCTTTCCCATTTACTAAGATAGGATATAACCTCTTGTGATAGTCTGGACCCTTGCTGTCTCGAGACAACGTACTGCTGGCATTTTGTCATTCCCACTTACTGGTTCTCCCACCTTTTGTTCCCCACCTTGCCTCTGTAGACATCTGTATGCTACAAGACCCCACTGTTTGCATTTAAAACATTTAACCCTTGGTCCTGGGCATGTACCTGGACTAGTGGCTTCCCCTGCTACTGGAGGACTCTGTTTGGATAGTCTGGGCTGCCCATCATGGGTTCCCTTAGACCCACGAGCAGCACTGGGTATCCCTTTCCTGTGCAGTGATGCTCTGCTTGCTAGGTATAAGTCTCCCTTCTTCCCCAACTCATTTGCTATATTGCATTTCCTATCAGCTAACCACATTCTCATGACCTCAGACCAAGTGCTAAGGGCTTGTTCCCTCACCAAAAGCTCTGTCAGCCCTTCAGAAGTGGTGACCTCACATCCACTCACCCACCTGTGAAAATAAGTGCTTAGTTCGGCAATATATTCACACACACTTTCATCTGCTTTGCGCCTATGCTCACGAAACATTTTCCTATAAGCATCAGGTGTTAACTTAAAACAGTCTAAAAGACATTTTTTACAGTATTATAATTTAAGCAAACAGTATCAGACAATTTAGAAACAGCAGTTTCAGCTTTACCATGGGGTAAGGGGGTCAGGAACCATACCCAGAGCCCTTGGTCAACATTATACTGTTTACATACCCTTTCAAACATATGAATGAAACTATCAAAATTATCCCCCTCTGTAAATTAACGAAGAAATTTACTGACCTTTGTTGCTTCTGGGGTTCGGTTACTCCTTTTCCCATTACTTCCATGACCATGGAGATGAGTCAGCATCTCCTTTTCATGTTGCTTCTGCCTCTCATTCTCTTCAGCTTCCAGATGTCTGTCTCTTTGCTGCTTCCAATTCCATTTGTTTCTCCTGCCATATACTCTCTGCTGATTCTATTTCCAACTGTTTGGCCTCCAGTTCAAGTCTCTTTAACTCCAGACAGATTTTTAAGTCCTCTGTGGAATGGTTGAACTGTTCATTTTCTGAGAGTTGTACATCTCCAAGGCTAGCCTGGTTGTCCTCCTGATTGCTGGTTTGTGATGCAGCTGTGCCCAAGGCTACAATCATTTCTGCCTTAGGTTGGCATGCATCAGTCCTGTAGCCTGGCACATCTCAGCCAACTGGCTCCTTGTTGTCAGCTTGCCATACTCCTCTGCTGACATGCTTGCCTGCTCTCCCTGACTAACTAAGCTAACAAAAAAAATAAAACAATTGTGATATGAAACTCTGAATGTTCACTATGTGTCTGATTGAGAGTACAGACACCTTCCTTAGTGACCACTTTTTACAGGCTGCAGGAATTCAGTATCCACACCACTGAATCCTAATATGTGGATATTCCACCACTACAAGCAAATTAATATGTGATGTGGCTGTCCCACCACTGCTAATCTATTCATATGTGATGCCCCAGCACTGATCCATTAATCAGGAAGCCTCAATCCTCACCACTGGAAACAGTGGGGAACATACACCCTGAGAGAATGACAAGTACACACACAGTAAAGTGCAATTTCCCTTAAGAGCACACAGAAATCACAGTCAATCTGGGGCTGGTTTCTCCCTCTTTCTCCAGATCCCCAACAAGACTCCCCACTGGCACATCTATAGGGTTGAGATCTCAGCTGAGTGGCCAAACCAAGATCTTTACTACCCTCTCTGTCCAACCAGTGCTTCATGTTCCTGCCCAAGTAGTTGACACACAAACTCTTTGAGATTTGATTTATATACAAACACACAAATACACCTAGGGAAGGTTTACTAGCTATGCCCCCTTCTGCCCAGACTATAAGGTAGTTCCGACTGCCACCAGCCAACTCTTATCAGCTACTTTAAGGCCCTTAACAAAGGGTGTCCAATCTTACTGTGTAATGTTACTATTAGACCAAATGGTAGTCTGACCAAGAGCAAGGCTATTTAGGAGTGGCCTGTACAGTGTCACCAAATAGATATGCAAGTATGCTAAGAGCTTAAGTATGTCTCACAAGTATCAGCCGCAATGATAGTTTTAAATATATTTAATAATAAATAAAAGAAGAAGACAATACTCAGTAAGTAATCAGTTACATCAGAGTTCAAAATCACAGGAAATATTTAAAACAACATTGCAGGACAGTCTCCAATAAATAAAGAAAACATCTAAGCTATACTTTACAATATTCCTGTCTGAATCTAAAAGAGTTATTATGCTCTAGAAACTTACTTACAGCAAGGCAAGTGCAGAAGTTAGTGATGAGTAGATGTTCTTGTTAGGTCAAAGACAAAATACAAAATGCACCGTCTCTGTCTAAGAGAGTTCTTAAATTAATATCAAATATTACTGCTGGGTTAGATGCCGTGGTGGTACAGTGGTAGTGTTGTTGCTTCACAGCAGGAGGTTCTCCCTTTCAATTCTTGTCTGGAGTGCGGGGAGGGCCTTCTGTGTGGAGTCTGCATGTCCTCCCCGTGGTTGGGTGGCATTTGAAAGATATGCGTAAATGGGCGTGCCTTCGTTGAAGGTTGGACATCGAGCTGGCACCTCGGTGTTCGTGAAAATCTACTGCCAATCATTAGCGAACCAGAGTTCTGCTGTGGCAACCCCTAACTGGGAAAAGCCGAAAGACAAACAACAACAACTGCTGGGTTAGCATAGATGACATCACTTTTTTTCACCTGACTTTAGTTCCTAAGCTAAACTCCCTTTGTCAGAACCTAATAGAATTTAGCATCTTTCTGTGAAAATGCATAGCCTTCAGATGTTTGCAACTGCTAGGAGACATAAAACACTTACAAAACAATGCAGAAAGCACCCTAGTTTTAGACATCCTGTCTCTTTGCTAAATTGAAACTAACTTTTATGACGCAATAATAAAACAATTTAATTTCAACTGTTTTCTCTGAATTTTTTTTGCACGTTAACAGCCTGTGTTCCAATTTCCATTAAACATATACATCTAAACAGTCACAATAGTGCAGGTACATTCCTGTCCTATTCCAATAGGGCATGCTATGGTTAGATTTTATCTCAGAACTTTACACACACTTCTGTATAAATCATCAATATTCACAAATGACATAGAATTATTTACAGAATTCTCGATAGCTGGGCTGGTAGTGTGACAATTGCAACAATTTAAAATCATTTAAGCACTTTTGTTCCTTCGCAGTTGTATATAGGACTTCATCAGATCTAATTAATCATTTTCAAATTAGCCATTTAAAACTTAGTCATGAATACTATCCACTTATGCTGTGCTGATGAGATCAATAAAAACGCCAAAACAAGCATGTCCACAGCTATTGACATTTGACTTTATTGGCTTTAATGTAACCATAAAGAGTTAAAAAGTAATAAGTCATGGGCATTCAGAAGCCATGTAGCTGAAATATGATGTGCTGAAGAGGTCATTTGGATATATCTCATTGGTCTCCACTGCAGGAGGTTTAAGGTATCACACAGTGAAAACTATAGCTTGTCTGGGTTTTTGTTGCAATTTTTACTGAATAATCTCATGAATAATTCATAACCAATGTAAATTGTGGGTTGAGTTAAGAAAAAGACTCTGGTAATGCAAAAATACTTTTGCATATGTTCTCTCAAATACCATCACATTTCTAATGCTATTAGTACATTTTATGCCTTATCCCTGTTGGTGTCTTGTTCTTATACTTGGTGGCTTTGCAGTTGCCCACCCCTACTGTAAATGTGATCTGGGACACTCCTCCCAGTCTAGTGCCATTAGCTCATTTTACCTAATACAGAGAGAACATTTGAGAAGACCAACCCACTTAGTTTCTTAAACTCATATTAAATACTTATATTAAAACATATATATAGGCAAACATGTTCAGATAGTTGACTTAATAAATTAATAGGCAAATTGACAGAACAATAAATAACATCAAGGCCATACTTCCATAAAAAGTAACATTGGCATAATGTCTTATTGTGACCAGAAAATACTATATTCCATGTAGTTATAATTTTGCAGCTCTAATCTTGGGCACAGGGAGTATAGAAACAGTATAATTCAAACCTGACAGTGTTGTTGAATGAAGTCTCAATTGCCAATATACCTCCCTGTACTTTTTGCCAACTACCTCCTGCATGGTTTATATTCACTTTTTCCATAATAGCAAAGTGAAACGTTATAAAATCTACACATTTCTCTGAATGCTATTAAAGAGCATTATTAGTACTCCACAGCATATCATATGTATAATTCTAGACGCATATTCTAAAAGACCTCTCTCTTTTACCTATATAAAATGCTTTACATGTTGAATATACAGTGATGTATGCTACTCCTTTACTGCCACAATTTCATACTTCTAATTTTACTCTAATTTCAAATTCAGGTCCCAAATCTATTTACTCACCTGCAAATATATCAAGGCATTGCTTGCAGAGTCCACAGACTTTTGTGCCTCATTTCTTATCAAATAAAGAATCAACAACTTAGTCTTTTTCAAACAATCTCTTCTAGTTGGTAGCTAATTTATAAACAAAACATGGTTGGCATCCCACTATTGATAATAAGGATGAGTTAGTTTTGAACACAGACCAATTTTTTTTGATAATATAATTTACAGTTCTCAGACCCTCACTGTACTAAAATACCAATGCTCTTTCAATGTTCTGTTTTTCATTTGTTTCATATTCCTTATTTACTGTTATTTCCTTTAAGCCAACTCATAGTAAAGGTGAATATTAACCAGCCCATTGATTAATAAATAATTTCTAATCTTTATTAATAAATGTTTTGGATATACTCTGTCAATAAACACCTTTATTAACTTTTCTATTTCTTCTGTTAATGTCTGTTTATCTGAAATCATTTGGGCCAATCTTATATATTGATCTTTTACCAGATTCTTTTTATAGAAATGGGTGTGAACTTTTGAAGTGAAGGTAGATATTGCTGAAAGTGGGTTTTCTGTAAATATTCTACACAAATCCCACATTTGTGTTCCTAACGGTAGTATCTAAATAATTCATTTTAGACTTGTTGAATTGAAATGTAAGTTAAAAAAAAGTGCATGTTAGTCAGGTCCATGTAGGCAGTCTGCACCATTTTTTTTTTCGTCCATTGTCCTGGAGACCTTCACAAAGAAGTCCACCAGGTTTAGCAGGCATGACCTTCCCTGGACAAAGCCAGACCGGGTTGAGTCCAATGTCTGAAGGTTGTCTATATCTTTGTTGAGCAGAGGAGGGTCATTGACCACAACTCTGATGATATATAACAATAAGTATCCAGTTTTGTTTACTTATTTTTGCTAGTTATTCATTATTCTAGCCATTTATACCACTTTTTATTTCTGCTGCATACTTTTTACTGTATTTTATTGCTATAAACTAATCTGCATGGTTGTACTAAAATTGTTTGCCTTACAGGGCCTGATAAATAAGGTTTAGATTTTTACTGTCACATTGTTTATAAAGCTTTTTTAGCTAGTTTCACTGTGTGAAAGGTATTAACTGGAAATTTTCACTATTTGTTGATCATCTGTTTGTTTGTTCTGATTTCCTGCCAAGGAGTGTATCATATAACTGATTTGTTTGCAGTTAAAAGCATTCTCTAGAGTCTCCTTGCTCCTTTATCTGTTTAAAACTTTTATTTAGTGGCTCACTGCTGTTTTTCTGCTGTGATAAACATTTCTGTAGTGTTTTCTGAATAAAATACTGTAACTAGTAGCAGTAGTATAGTTTGCCACCCCCCTCCCTGTTGGTGTCTTGTTCTTATACTTGGTGGCTTTGCAGTTGCCCACCCCTACTGTAAATGTGATCTGGGACACTCCTCCCAGTCTAGTGCCATTAGCTAATTCTACCTAATACAGAGAGAACATTTGAGAAGACCAACCCACTTAGTTTCTTAACCTTGAATTATCTTCTGTTCCTCCTTTCTCACTTTCCACTTTATAACCCCCCCCAAAAAAAAACACATTTTGCTAGAATCTACCATTGCTAGAATCTCCTTGTGTTCTGACTGAGTAAGCTTCTCAAACAATCTGGAAATAAGTATATTTTTGGCACTTTTAACTGTTCAGAGTTCTGCACTATCTTAATTTTTGCTTGACTGAATTATTTATATATTTGCTGGCATTGTTTTCTGATTGCCTTCATTTTGATTTTTTCCTAATTTACTGCTTTCTGTACTCGCTTTTAGTCATTTTTTTAAATTTAATTGCATTTATTTAAACTGTATTTGCTTTAATATTGCTACACACGCAAGTGTGCTAACTTGCACTGCATTTGAATAGTTTTTACTGCTGTTTTAGCTGTTTTTTGTAAAATGTTCTATGCTTGTTTCCCACCTTTCCTGTAACTAGTCTAGTCCAGATACAGATTTGCTGTACCCAGGACTGTTTGTAAGCTTCTGATCCCCCCAAAGCCTTTCTGTGTTAGAGGGAAGTCTTCTAACTTATCAGTGGGAGTGGTAAGCACTAGGTAGCCTATCTACCACAAGAGGAGTGGTTTCTGGCCCAGAAATTATAGTTTATTGGCTGTTTTGGTAGTTTTTCCATCCCTTTCAACTTTCTGGTTTAAAAGCCTGCATTTGAGCGTGTTTCCCACCTTTCCTGTAACTAGTCTAGTCCAGATACAGATTTGTTGTATCTGGGACCATTTGTAAGCTTCTGAGCCCCCCAAGCCTTTCTCTGTTGGAGGGAAGCCTTCTAGCTTATTATTGGGAGTGGTAAGCACTAGGTAGCCTATCTACCACAAGAGGAGTGGTTTCTGGCCCAGAACTTGTAGTTTATTGGCCATTTGGGCAGTTATTCCATCTCTTTCAACTTTTTGGTTTAAAAGCCCACATTTGCATGGGTTTGTGCTTGCTTAAGCTCCGCTCAGCGGTGCCGAGCTGAGGTAAAATATTACTGGTGCCAGAAAGTCTGCTCTTCAGTTTTTCCCTTAGATCTTGCTAGTTCTTTCTCTCTTGCACTTCAAATAGCCTAATCATTTTCCACTTCAACAGGTTTTTGTAGCAATTATTATAGCACACCTAAGTGCCATCAGCACTAGTCTTTCTTCACGGAAATAGCTCCGTACTTAGTAGTTATGACCACCCCTCCTGGCATGATTAAAGGGCAGTTTCCTTTTCATTCTCCTATTAACCTAGTGCACTTGGGCATTCGGAGGTAGGATAGCAACTGCCTCATGTACACAGGCAGCTCTCTCCTCTTACCTTTCAACACTCAGTCTTGTGAGAGATGCACTTATATCACCAAAAGGGAAGCTATGCACTCTCCAGCCAAGACCAAACTAGGTGGTCAAGAGGAGAAGATCAACATCTGCACCACACCCCATGGAACACATAGCCCTCCAGAACACCCACTGTCACAGCTCTCACATAAAAACACAAACCACACACCCACCTTCATTGAGGCTCTCAACAGAGATTTACCCAAACAGTAGAGACCTCCAAGACAGAAACGCACTCGACCTCCACAGCACAGGACAAACCACAGGACACATAGCTCACCTCCACAGTGTGCCCCTCAATCTAAGCCCCTAAGGCTAAACACCTTGCCCAATACACTAATAATAGCTGACTCAATTGTGAGGCACTCAGATGTCCCACTCACTAGGTTGAATAAGGAGAAGGTAACAGTCAGCTGTCTATCAGGTGCCAGTGTCCGACACATAACACATGCACTCAGGTCACTCCACAACAAGTACAAGTATGACTCTGTCATTGTCCATGTTTGTGTGAATGACCTGAGACACACCTCTCTGAACTACATGAAAAGAGACTTGGTGGAGCTCTCGGATTATGTGGCCCAGGCAGGTATGACACTAGCCCTGAGCAGAATCCTACCATTACCCAGAATGATACCACAGTACAAACAAAAAATGACTGACTTCAACAATTGACTAAGTTTCTGGTGTCATTTTAAGGGGATCCAGTATCTGTCTGCTTTGGATGACATTATTGACAGAGCTCAATGCTTTGCCAGAGATGGCCTGCATTTGTCTCCCCTGGGTTTCTGGGTACTGGCTAAGGCTCTTGCCACCCCTATAGTGATTTTTTTAGGTGGTGTTCCAAAGACCAAATTACCACCGTAACAGCTATAAATAAATGCAATCTGAGTGTCATGCTACTCAACACTAGAAGTCTAAATCTCAACATGCACTCACTCGAAGCACTCCTCAAAATAGAGAACATCGACATTTGTGCTGTAAAGGAGACCTGGTTTAAAGAGGCAGAAAGCACCCCTATGCTACCAGGCTATAACTCATTCCACACCTTTCATCCCCGAAACATGGACTGAAGCTCCAAAGGTGGTGGTGTCTCCATATTCATAAAGAATATGCACACCTCCAGACTAGTATCTCAGCATAATGCATCTGAGATACATCAGGTACCACTAACATTTAGTAAGGCGGTGATCCAGGTCATAACTTGCTAAAGGTCCCCAACCATGTCCCTAGACTCTTATTCCACATTCCTAAGCACCCTGGAATCTATCAAGGACCATCCCAACACTCTCATACCAGGAGACTTTAACTAACCCTCCATCAACTGGGAAAACTCCTTAAGCACCAATACACTGGCCCAATACTTCCTGGAATTCAGCACTTCCAATGCCCTGGACCAGCTCATTCTGTCATCTTTGACCTGGTTATTACTAACATCGGCGACCATTGCTCTACACCAATAGTCAGTCCCTCCCTGGTCAGATCCAACCATAAACTAATCACCATGGAAATCCACATCTCACCCACACCCCCCACAAAGGTAACCACCTTGAAAAACTTCTCCAAAGCTGACTTTGGACTCCTGAAAAACAGAGGTGGCTAACTTCATGACACCCATGCCAATGGAAAATAGCTGCATGACTGCCAAATCATACACCAATGTACTGTAGGAACATGTACATAAATGCATGGAAGTAGCCATACCCAACAGAACCAAGACGCTCTCCTCCAAAAAAAGGAAGCCAATCTGGTGGTCCCCTGCCATTAATAAACTCTACAACACAAGGAAGAAACTTTTGCAGAAAAAAAGTGAAGTCCCAAGACTGAAAAACTCCTTTATTAGCCTCAAAAAAAGTTGAGATCCCTCATCAAATCTTCTAAAGACAGCTATGAAGGCAGAATTGTGGCAGACACTAAAAACAAACCCAAAGCCTTCTTTAGTTATATCAAGAACCTCCATGGCAATGCGTAGATTTGCTCTGAGTTACTGCACAATGGTACCTCCCATACTGAGCCAACAGATATTGCCAACATACCGGTCAACAGATTCATTGCCAACTATACCCCCCCAAAGGAACAATCACAATACCAGAAGAACGCCAGGCACCCAGCATTACTGCAGCACAGGTTAAAGCTGCATTGCTCAAGGCCAAAAATACACCTCCCATGGGACCCAATAATATCCCTGGCTGTGTTCTACATGAACTACAAAGCAAACTGGCACCACATCTGTGTGCCCTGTTCAGTTACAGCCTCACCTCAGGCTTTGTCCCTACCGAATGGTGGACTGCTACAGTCATCCCTCTCCATAAATGGGGAGTGACTACAGACGGAATTATCGCCCCATTAGCCTGATGAGTCTGATATGTAAAGCTATGGAGCACATCATCATGGACCTGATTAATAAAGATATAGGAAATCTCCAAATTCTGGACTCCATGCAGTCTGGCTTTGTGAAAGGGCGATCATGCTTGCTCAACCTGGTTGACTTCTTTGAGTCAGTCACCAGGGCTGTGGATGAAGGTAAGGCAGTACTACATACAGCCTACCTCGATCTGGCCAAGGCCTTTGATACCATTCCTCACTCAAGAATTATTGATAAACTCACCAAACTAGGCATCAACCCCTATATCACTAGGTGAGTTGCAGATTAGCTCATGGATAGAACACACAGTGTGAAAGTAGCAAACTCCAAGTCAGACTGCCGACCGGTCACGAGTGGAGTCCCACAGAGATCGGTCCTGGGTCCTCTCATGTTCAGCATCTAATTCTCAGAAGTCCAGGCCAACACAAAGGGACTCTGGCTGACCAAGTTCACAAATGACTGCAAGCTGGGAGCCATTATTAACTCCCCAAGTGATGCAGACATCCTATAGAATGACCTCACTGAGACCAATGACTGGTGTTGAAACCATGGCCTTAAGCTTAATGCCAAAAAATGCATTGTCATCCCCTTTGGTAAAAACTCAGTTCCCACTAATTACCACATTGATGGGAGACAATTGAACACTGAAGGCGTTATAAGAGATCTGGGGACGCAGGTTGACCGCAACCTCTTGTTCGACCACCACATTGCCACTGTGGACAGAAATTCCTTCTATGTGGCACATATCATTACCAAGGGTTTTGCATCCAGGAAGAAAGAGGTCATCGTATCTCTCTACTCTTCCCTCATTAGACCAATCATTGAGTATAATGCCCAATTTGGTATGTACCTCACTAGACACCTGCAACAGCTGGAGAGGCCACAGAAGTACCTCATGAAGAGGATCCTAGGCATTAAACACATGTCCTATACAGACAGACTCAAAAGACTCCAGCTATTCTCTGTCTCATATCGCCTACTTAGAGGTGATCTCTGCTTGACTTACAAAGCCATATCCAACCCAGCTCTGTTAGAAATGCTACATCTAAAGAAATCCCAATCCCTCCGCACCACACGCTCCAAAGACTGCAATCTCATTACCACAATCAACAGAACATGCTGGAGGGACAGGTTCCTCACTCAGAAACTGCCCATGCTCTGGAATAGACTTCCCATACATGTCAAGGAGAGCACCTCGCTGTCCCTCTTCAAGAGAAATCTTGATGAGTGGATCAGTAATAGAAAGTTCACCCCAGGGATCACTCCAGTGGGTCTACTTGATAGAGGCACTGGGAACTAACGTCGGGCAGCATGATGCCGGGGCACTTCTATGGGCTAGGCTTGTAAAGACTTCAGGGTCATTAGCCTAGTACACACCTATGATCCTATTTGTTTCATGGCTTTGCATATTAGACTAGACAGACTAATAGTTCTGTAGTTTCCATGGTCGGTTGATGGTCCAACCTTGTGAAGTGAGATTAACTGTTTCAGTCCTCCATTCTCATGGTACAAAGTTTGTTTTGAGGTTATAATTGAAAAGTACCAAGCCTGTTTTGAGGCTATGGTTGAAATCTTCCTGATCTCAGACTGTTAAAATGCCTTATAATCTCATACTGCACACAATGTTATCTTCCTATCTGTGCATGGAAATGGCTCAGCATTTGTCCATTGTTTACTGTAGTGCATTAAATCACAAGATGTTTATCTTAGGGGAGAAGAATCTTAGCTTACTAATTGCTTAGAAGAAATTTGTAGCTGCACTGAAGCACAAAATGTGAAGCTAGGGGGAAAACACTCTTAACCTACTCACGTAGGGGGAAATTTAAAAGTAAACACTGTGTTACAGCATACTTGTATTTATCTGATCTTTTGCAGAAGTTTTTTGAGGCAACTGAAGCACGCACATGTCTACAAACCAATATTACTGCATAGATAACAGGATGGGACTCTTCATTTTTCCCTGCCTTCCTATTCCAACCACATTGACTATCTTTACTTTCTACTCATAATTTTATAAGCCACTAAACTCCTCCTCTTGTTTTGCCTTAAAACACTGAAGTAACTTGAAAGACTTAGAATAATACATTTGCAAACATTTTCTTTTCCATTCATTGTTTATTCTCCTGAGTTCTCCAAACCAGTCTCCTTTCTTCAATAATACTCTTTTTCTCAACTAAATAGTTTGATTGTAATGTAAAGCTAATAGCTTAAACTTAAAATTCTTCAGCTTATAGGTTCATATGTTTATACTAGGCTAACAATCACTGGGGCCTTTATAAGCCTGTCCAAGCATCCCAATTGTATCCCACAAATGTATGTGCCTTAGAAGTTATTTTAAGATGTATATGCAAGCTAGGGCAAAATTTACAAGCTGCCTCTGTCCATTAGAGACATGCATGCCACACCTGGGGTGTATTTCTGATTTCCCATCCAGTGGTCCAGATTTTTCTTGAATAGGGTTCCCCCCAAATTACCGTCTCACTCAGCATAGGTTCTTACTAAGCTTACTGTCAAGGAGACCCCTGAGAATCTTAGTCACATCACCCAATACTGGTAGAAGACTAATAATGTCCCCCATTAAGCATGCTTTCCCCTCATATCTCTAGTGAAATTTTGCTATCATGCATCTGTTCATCTAGACTGGTTTTAAAGGTTGTTAGGGAAGTACTCTGTTTGATAGATTAGGACAATCTGTTCCAGAAACAAGATACATTGTTTTAGGTGTCTGTCATGGAAGTTGGTGTTTTTAATATGGCACTGCAGGTAAGGTTTCTAGAATGGGTATTTGCTTTACCACTAGTTCTAGTTAGATGAAAGAGTTCAAAGAGTGTGGGGTCAGTCACTATACAGAAGACTATTCAGAGATCACCTCTCAGGAGTTTGTACGATACTGAGTATCAGAGTAAGAGTGTTCTGCTGGAAATGAGGTCTTTCAAGCTGGTTATTTTAGGTGCTTGGTGAGGTACATGCTGGAGACTGGATTGTATTCAATAATGGGCCTAATAAGAGATGAATAAAATGGGATTATAACTTCTCTGGACCTTGAGGAGATACCACTTATGATAAGTTGTGCAAGCTGGAAAGATTTTCTAACCATCAAAGAGATATTGTGGTTTAAGGTGGGTGTGTTATCAGCATGCATGCATACATGCACAAATCTCTGATGACTGTGTTATGTTTAAGTGGAATGTTATCTATATGGTAAGTAGTAGTGATGCTGTATTTATGAAAGGAAACTATGGATTTATCAGGGGAAGCCCTGATTAATACACCAAACATCTGTTTGGTCTAGTCCTTGCTGAGGCTTACCCAGTCCTTCCTTCTTTTTGCTCACCTTTATTATTCCTTTTACAACTGTGCAGGAAATTCTCAGTCACTCTGACCTGCCAGTTAGACCTGCTTGTCCTGGTGAGTGTAGCAAGTTGAGCAGGAAAGAACAGATTTATATATCCCTAGAAACAGCCATCAGCTCATCCTTTGTGATTCCCAGATAAGTTCAAAGTTATAAACCCTCCACCATGCACTGCCTCTGGTCTAGAAGCTGCTCCCCATGAGCTGCACCTGGTACACCTCCAGTGGAAGGTATCAAGGGTCATCCTCATAAAGCACCCAAACTACCTCAAATGAATTCTTAAATGGAGTAACAGTGACTGTACTCTGGTGTTCTGTAGGTTTACTAGGATCCTCACTATATTACAAAAATATGTTAGGCTATCTTCCAGGGAGAAAAATTATGCTCTCTCTAGCCATAATATCATCTATTTATTCATTAGCCATGATCTTATCCATTTGTTCACTACGCAAAGGTCCTGGAAATTGCATCCACTGGAGGCTAAAATGACACTGTCATATCAGAAAACAAAAATGCAACTCTGATATTTCCAAAACTGATACTTTCAGCATCTTGGTTGTGCCTTCATATCTTTTCCATGAAAATCCCTAACTGGAGGGGGGAAAAGGCAGGGGCTTGGCAGAATCCTACACTTACCCTGAATATATCTGATTTAATGCTCAGAATGCAAGCACAACTTTCACTCTGCAAATATGGGGACTGATTAGCACATAGTAGCCCTGAAATCCCATCCTATTATGGATCTTTCAATAAAGCATTCCAGGGTATATACGTATATGCTTCTGCAAGTTTACAAAACATATATAGATTGTCTGTGCAAGCACAAATGGATGTACGATGGGCCAGGAGAAAATCATTTTGCTCCTCCTAAATCACGGGCTCAGCTTTTGTAGATGATCTCTATTCTAGCACCCCGATGTATGTTTTCCCAACAAGACTAAGAAATGTTCATATGTTCATGGGTAGTTACTAGGCAGGCAGACCAAGAGACCATTAAGAAGCCTTGCCCAAATTCCCAATTACTCCAAATCACTTTCTGATTAAGTGATGTGCTCAAGGTCATGTAATAGGCAAAGGAAGATGGAGGAATTGAAATAGAATTTGGTTTATTTAAAAAATAATGGTGAGAGATTTTTTTTTACACATAAAGATAGTAAAAATCTTTCTTGAATACAAACTGCAAAAATTCCTACTTTTCATTGTGTTTCAAAAGCATGTAAATATTTAATTAAGCTGCCTAGAAGGCATATAATATCAAGATGTGATGGCTTCACTGAAAATATAGGAAAGGTAATAAATAGTTGCCTTATGCAGTTTATAGTTAAGCCGCTATCCTTTATTAGGGACACTTCTGATTTGCTTAATAAATTAAAACATGTTAAATGGCCAAATGAAAATTTTTGGATTTCTACTGATGTCATCAGTTTATATACCAGTATTGCCCATAACGTTGGTTTGCTGGCTTTAGAGATATTTTTAGGATCTTCACCAAAGGCAAATTATGTTTGGGAATAAGTGCATTTTTGTTTAAAGTACAACTATTTGTTTTTAACAAACAAGTGTGTACAAACATAGTATATCTAGGGGGCAAGTTTTGCCCTGCCTGTCCTAGTTTGTTTATAGGCTATGTAGATCAGGAGTTTTTATACAGGCTAGTTTTTTTCAGTACATGTAAAGATATGTTATCATTTTATAAACAACATTATTGAGGGCATTTATAAAGGGTACCACAATGTGTACACTACACATACGCTTTGAGTAACCTTTCTGAATTTAAGAATAGCCCTACCAAAACATTTTTGGTGTCTATTCATTCAGAAAGGTACTGAAAGTGTACACATGGCAGTAACCTTTATGAATCCCCATATATCTATTTGAGAGGGGAGTATGAATGAAGGTGATGATTTTTAGCAGTCATTAAATTTGAATACATAGGGATTAAATTTTATATATATATAATGTATTCTACTAAAACTAATGTTTTAGATGTCACACTTTTTGGTGTTCCTACTTTATAAATAGCTACAAATATATAGGAAGCCTACTGCTTCCGCTTTACCTCTATACATGTTCAGCTATCATCCAGTGCATTTGAAGAGCTTTTTTTATCTTATAGTGAAGTGCTTAGAATTAGGAGACATTGCAGTTTTGGGACATATTTTTTGATGGAAGCTAAGTTAGTCCATGCAATGTTATATTGATTATGGATATGGTGTAAGTGAGGTTCAGACATTGTACAATAAAGTGTCAATTTTAAATAGAGAAGAGCTATATGGGTAGCCTTAAAATATATAACAACAATTAGACAATTTAATTTTTGTGATAAAAGCATGTAAATCATTCTAATAGTTTCTTTGGTATAGAACTTAATACCTAAACTGATATTTTAGTTGCACAAGTTAAAATGCTGGAAGTGTATTATGGATGATATAACATTAAAAAAATCATAAATGCTTTTCACTGCCTTATAATAGATTAAAAAATCTCAAGGATTATTTGGTCCATAGCCACTATGTTAAAATAAAATACAATTAAATAAGCATCTAACTTTCCAACACTGGGGTATGTTCCCTCTGTGGCCACTGCTGCGGTTGTTATGCTCTAGTGAACATTTTTGGAAAGATAACTGAGAGTACATGTGAAGTTACTCAGAATTTTTCATTTGACACTAGCTGAGTTATTTATACTTTAAGATGCCCTTGTAATTTGATTTAAATAGGTCAAACCTGTCTAGATTACAGGAAGACATTATAGACATTCACATAATAAAGAAGCTAGTTCTGTAATTATTAATTTTTATTGCCATAATAGTGACAGTACATTGCTGGATTAACTATTTCGCATGAGATAGCTCCTAGTGAAAGAGAATGATGTAATGTTGAGGACTACCTGCTGTATAAAGAAACTAAATTTGTCTTAAAGTTTGGTACACTTCAACACTATACACTTAACGATGAATGTGCACAGATAAGTGTTTTATTACAGTTTTCCTTTAAATGGTTGATTGATTTGTTTAGTGTTTATGTGTTTTCATTCATTGAATTGTAAATGGGTTCTTTTAAATGCTATGCTTTTTAGTTTGGCAATAGCCGAGTTGGGACAGAGTACTGATGTTTTTAATAAAAAACTTTTAACTCTTATATCATTGTGTTATAATATCTTGTCTTTTACTCCTGAGTCACTGAAGAGTTTGCCACAACTTCTTTCAGGCTATGCAAAAGGCATTTTCCCTGCTCTTGCCAAACTTATCCCACACCTGGTCCTTCACTGCTTTGCTTGCTTGTTAGTATCTGTTAGTTAGGTCTAGGGGCACCCTTCTTCCTCCTAGCACTGCACAATTGGTTAATTTTGCTTGATTTTACTTGGCACACCAATCAACATTGATGTCTACCTGTGGCATCTTATGGTTACTGCTATGACAAGTACTGACTACATTTTGTCCAGAGCTCCTTGACACTTCCTCAACTATTGAGGTCATGAATGGGGGCCTATTCATACTTCACATCCATGACCTTTCCTGGTATGTGAGAATAACTCTTCTCACCTCACTGCTGAGGAGATTGTGCAGGAGGTTCAAAAGTACTGGTCAAATTTAGTTGGTCTTATCTCTATGTATGGTGTCAGTTATGTAATCAATCTTCTTAAGTGAGAGTGATTTCTCTCTCCTACTCTGGAGTTGACTCTCAAGAGGGGTGTCAAGTGTCACACACCCCCAGCTGGATACTCTTCAGCTGAAATTTGTGCCAGTCAAGAAAAGGGTCACCTTAATGTCACTGCAAATTTCTGAAAGGAAACCTCTGTCTTTTGTTTGTGCATATGTCCCTAACATCTAGGTTATTTGCTTTTCTTAGCAGCAATGGGTGTAGTTTTTTATTGGGTACCAACTTTATATTTTGTAGTCCTACTGGGAGATTTCAGCATTCATGTAGAGAATGATAGAGATATCTGGAGGGGAGTGATTGCAAAGAATAGTTTGCCTGAGCTGAATCTGACTGAATAATTCTTATTAGACTTCTGAATTTGTTATGGTTTGTACAAATTAAACACAAGGCTTGAACCTAAGGATGCCCAAAAGTGTCTTGTTGCCAGATTACCTTGGACCAAAGGTCAGTATTCAACTTTGTGGCCCTGTCATTGGATCTAAGGCTGTATGTTGTGGACACTTATGTCAAAAAGGTTACTAATCTGTCAGCTGATCACCATTTGATGGGTAGTTCATAGGTTCTTACTAATCCTGCAGGCAAAGGAGACATTTACACTCACTGATATCACCCAAAACTGGTGGAAGGCTAACAATGCCCCCCATCAAGTAGACTTTCTCCACACATCCTGGTGAAAATTTATGATCACCCATCCAGTCATCCAGACTGGATGGGTCAAATGATTGGGGCAATGCCTGGACACACCTATGCAACCAATTTGTAAGATCTGGTCAATACTTCATCTGGGATGAGTTCAAAGACAGCAAATATACATTACCATATAACCATTCTCTTTTAGTTTTAAGCCTTCTGTTATCTATCATACTTATTCACCCTTACTCATACGACTCCTAAGTGAAGTAACAAATTTGGTCCCACTTAGTACCGAAGAAGCTAATTTACCACACTCAAATCAAAGAAGCATGCATCTTACATACAAGTGGTCTTTACTGATTGCTACAAAGAGAGATTAAATGGATATTCACAGAGCCCATGCATAATGCGTCAGATGTATGCTGGTCACAGTTTCTTTAAACCAAAATACAAGATCAAAATCATCATTTCATTGGAAACATACACCCTAATAATTAGGCAACCACTGTTCATTTCACTGCTTACAGACCCATATGACCCAAACCGGCTGTCTACATAGTGTTTTAGACTTGCCCATATTAAAATATTGAGAATATAACCATATCTTATTAAAACTGGAGTGTTTGCTCATTCTTTTTATTCTAACAACTTTAAGAAACAAAATAGCCAACAGAGAAAGTCATGCTCATTGGATACTCAGATTTTCCCAAAAAATATTATGCAGTTGTAACAATGGCAAACTCATTTAGTGATCATCTTCCAGTCTATACCTGTTGGGATATTCCAATGTGACTCTGTCACAGCTGCTATTCTGCCTTGCTCTTAACCCATTAAGCTGTCTACTTAACAGTTTAGGTCATGGCTATAGGTCATGACTATAATTTGGCTCCTAGAAAATAGCAACATGTAAAGGCTCCTCATCTACTCTTTGTCGATGATTTAAAACTGTATAGTTAATTAGATGAGGAACCGAAAGAACAGTTGCAAGTTGTCAAAACTTTTTCCGATGATATTTGAATTTCATTTGGTTTTGATAAATGTGTAAGAGCAACTTTTAAAGCAGGAAAACTGCAGCACCAGGAAAACATCAATTTGGGACAAGAATATGATATAAAAGAACTTGAACAAGAGGGAGTGTATAAATATTTGGGAATTGATAAAAGATCAGCAATAAAACATGAACAAATGTGAATAAAACTTAGTAAGGAATACTTTAGAAGACTTAAATTAATCCTAAAAACAGCGTTGACATCTAGGAACAAAATTCAAGCTATAAACCAATTTGCTCTTCCTGTCCCTAACTTATAGTTTTGGAGTGACTGACTAGCCCCAAAATGTGTTGGATAGATTAGATAGAAAAACAAGAAGGATGGTTCATGCTCACCAAATGATTTATAAAAATCAGTGCATACCAAGTTTATATATTTCCCATTCTGAAGGAGGGATGGACTTCCTTGAAATTGATTACATGTATAGATCTGCAATTGTGGGACTCCACACATATCTGCTGACCTCACAAGACCCAAACGTAGTGAAAGTTTTGAAATATGAGGATAATAAATCTAAGATGACTGCTCTTGCTTAATCTAGCAGAAGCATATCGGCATCAAGCAGGAATGGAAATCAAACCAGAAGTTGATAAAAATCAGGCAGCAACTGAATGTGCCAAAAAACAAAAGAAAGAATACAAGATGAGAAGGCAATACATGTGGAAAATGCATAAATATAGTTGCAAGTATAGAAAACTTCCAGAAGAACCTCATGTTGATCAGGAACAAATGAAAGAATGGTTAAGAAGAGACAAATTCAAACAAAGAGATGAAAGGTTAATATTGGCAGCCCAAGATAGTGGGCTACATACACAGTGGTTTACAAAGTCCATTGAATGTGGGAGAAACAGACAAATTTAGGTTTTGTAAAGCAGAACTGGAAACAGCTGCACACCTCATTGCTGGTTGTGACATACTAATAGCAGAAGGATTGTATACTGAAAGGCATAATAATGTGGCAAGACTGTTGCACTGGGGATTATGCAAACATTATGGTATTGAAGTGGCTGAAAAACACTGGAAACATGAGCCACAAAACATCATAGAAAATGATAAAGTTTACATCACATGGGATCACCCATTACCAACAGTTCAAAAGATAGATGCTAGAAAACTGGATATAGTTAAGCAGCATTGATCATTGAAATCACCACACCCAATGACTACAGTGTCCTGTGTAAAGAGAGACACAAAGTCATAAAACATCAGGATTTTTCAAGCAGAAATGAGAGCAATGTGGAAGAAAGATACCCAGACAATTCCAATAGTAGTAGGAGCAATGGGTCTTATAAAAAAGAATCTATAATCGTATTTAGATACATTACCAATACATGTAACCCCATATGAATTGCAGAAGTAGTCATTACTGGGCACATTGCGGGTGCTGTGAAGAGCACTTTGGAGTGATATCAAAGACTGAAACAATACTAATTTTATGAACTTTTAATCGTACTTTGACTTAGGAATGGGGTCCATTCTCCTCATGTTATTAAAACGGAAAAGATTTGGAAAAATTAAAAAAAAAATTTGGAACAATAAACAAATACCCAAATCAGAGCATTTCTAACACTGAAGAAATATTCAATGCTTCTTTTCTCTAAGTTAACAGCAATTTTAATGCAGGTCATTTGTGTAGATCAGAGTGGGTGTATGTACCTTTAAGAACCCTTTCCAGATGTAGCATGTGCATATAAATACAGAGCACATGCAGTCAGCAGTGCCATTTTGAGAGAACAGCCAGAGTGTTAACATGTACGAGTGTGGTAGTCAGTCTGTTTATAAGTTTAAGTTTAACTTACAAAGCGTCATTTTTGATGTGCTTGTGTGTAATAAAGCTGCTTGACCAGAACCCATGGATGTTCGTCTGTTTTATCCTGACCAGATTAGAGACATGGTGTCAGAACCGGGATTAGAAGGGCTACTTCTTCAAGCCATGAGGTGCAGAGTTGAAGGTGAAGGCAGACTAAGCAGGCTGAGTGAAATGGAACACAGGCAAATAAAAAAGGGTCAGAAATGAGCTAAAGGTAAAGAACACTGCACACATGATTTATTTGGCACAGAAAATGAAACAGCGTATTTATAAGGCACAAAACTCTTTATTAATCAAACAAGTAGCACAAAACATATTATTAAGCAATCAAAAGGCACAAACCATATTATTAGTTAAATGAAATGTTTGAAACCATGATATATGATAAAACTAAAAAAACTATTCATGTGGGGCTCAGAATTACCTTTGGTTTGCACTATGAGCATGCTTAGAGTAAACCAGGCACAAGAAAAGTACACTGAGAATGATAAGAGATTAAAAGGGCATAACGAGTACAATAAAAAGAGCAAAATAAGCTTAAAGAGCAAAGTGACTGCATGTTTTTAGTAAAAGACGGTGTTTTGGGCACAAACTACAATTTCGTATTGACCGAATTTATTCAAAGGACATAACTACAATTGTTCAAAGTGTCTCAGAATGTGCAAAGTGTTTGCAGAGTGTGTGCTTTATTACGGTGTAATTCTTTCAAAGAGCTTGCTGTGTGCGATACACAGTTATATTGCAAAGTGCAGCCAAAGTACAGTCATTTCGAAAAGTTTCTTGTGCTGTGTGCATTTATTCACAGAAAGCCACCATGTCAGAATGTTTCTTACACTGTCCAGAGTTATTTTTGCAAAGTACAGCCATTTTGAAAGGTTCTTGTGATGTGTACATTTTATTTGCAAAGTGCATTCATTTCGAAGTGTTTCTTACTTTGAGCTTTTTCTGCCGTGTAGAGTTTATTCGCAAAGCACAGTCATTTCAAAGTATTTCTTACACTGATGAGTGCTTTCATAAAGTACAGTGATTTCAAAGTGTACTTGTTTCAGGGAGACTTATTTGGCAAAGTGCAATTATTTCAGAGAGTTTATTGTGCTATTGGGCATAATTACAAGTACTGGTATGAAGTTCTGGCATATATATTTGTGTGTGTATGTTCATACATGATTTCAAGCAACTTCACTACTTTGTGTTGGTATGACAGAGGCCTTTTGCAGACCAGATCCACTTGTGTTTGATCATAATATAGCAGGGAATTGGAGAATATGAGAGCAGGAATCTTGTACTTTATTGATCAGTGATGTAAGCCGACAGTAGATATGGAGAGGGTATGTAAGAATGCAGTTGAAGATAGAGAGAATACATAAGTTGTTGCACCGGAGTGATAATTATGCTCGGATATAATACAGTAGTCAGTTCTAGTTTCAATACCTGGGGAAGACATACAAAAGTGGATTTTAGCTACTGAGGAAGGGAAATTGGACTATCATGTGGGGTTGCAGGGACATAACCAAGAATGTGAAAGGTGTGTTTTCAGTAGCTTTTTGAATTGTGGGATACAGCAGTTGGAAGTAAGTAAGAGAGCTTGGGAGTTTATTCCATAATTTGGAAATGTAGTGTGAAAATAATAATTCACCAGCTGTGTTGTTTGCTTTGGAGACCTGTTGGAGAGATTTTTTGAAGAGCGGAGATGACTAGAGGAATTGTATGGTTGTAAGAAGTTATGAAGAGCAGGAGTTTTATCTGGGTGATGGAGGATTTTGTGGGTAAAGGTACGTTGATTGAAATGCAGTAATTGTGGAAGTTCAAGCCAGTTTAGCTGTCTAAGTGATGTGCAGTAATGGGATCTATATGAAGCACTAGTTGCAAATCTGGCTGTCTTATTGTAGCAAGATTCAAGTTTGGTGAGGTCTGTTTTATGGACATTGGTTAGTACTGGGGAAGCATATAAGAGAGTAGATAGGAGGTGAGTTCAGGCAATAGTGTATTTAGTATTCTTGGTTAGGAATTTATTGTTCCTATACAGGAGACTGAGTTTCTTGTGGACCTTTTTAATGGTATGGGCAATATGTATATCAACTTTCAGATGGTTGTCTATTTCTACATCTAGCAGTTTTGTGTGGGTTGAGGGCGTAATGATGGTATTGTTTTTGGATAAGATCCTAAAAGGTGGGGAGGGGGTATTGTTTAGGAAAGAAGGGGTTTTGCTTGGATGAAAGAAAAGTTTTGTTTTGTTTGGATTAAGGATGAGGTGGGAGTTGGTGAGCCAATTTTCAGCCAATAGGAAAGATTCCTGGGTGTGTTTGTGGAGAATGTGAAGAGAGGAGGCTGAGCATATGAGAGTTGAATCCAAGAGTTGAAAGTCCAAGATGAAAGGGAAGAATCGTTAACCAACACTTGACACATTTTTAATTTAAGTGAATTACATTTTTCACCAGCAGAAGTTAAGGTACTTTCAAAAGGTTTTTCATTCATATCTACTCATCATGCAGGGCTAACAGATGTTATTTTAGATCTCAAACAGACTGTCAGAAAGTTAAATTTAAATTTTATGTATAAAGATGTACATGCAAATAGTTGTCACAAGTTTAAAAAGCACAGTACAGTGACTCCACCACTTTTTGGTACTTTAAATGTTTTTAACAAATTGTGTGAGGATGACGTCTATGAATCATTTTAAAGTTTAAATGCTGGTAAACACAGAAATACAGTGAATTTTAATTTAGACAAGGAACAATTTATGGCACTTAATCATTTACGCAGTCTAAATAACATCAGATTTATGCGTGCATACAAGGGGAATGGTTTAGTACTTATGAATATGGCAGACTATATTTCAGCCATGCAAAATCTATTAAATGATGTCAACTGCTACAAAATAGTAACTAAGGAATTTGTTAGGAGGAAGTACATGCTTATTGATTTAACTTTGTTAGATTTATTACATCAGAACTGTCTGACAACTGGAACGTATAATTTTTGTACTGTTGAGCAACCTGAGTTGGGATCCCTATTTTTGATCCCAGAAATTCACAAAGATGAGAAAAAAAATGCCTTTTAGACCTATAGCGTCTTCTTCAAAGAACAAAATGGTTAACGTTTCATTAATGTTAGATAGTATATTGAACCCTGTGATACAAGCAAGCACGTACTTTCTCAAGGATTCATGGCTTTTTTTGGATGAAATCAGCAAGCTTAAGGTTGACAATGATGAAGTTATGTTATGCACTATGGATGTTAATACTTTATATACTTCTATAGACCAGGATGAGGGGACTGAATACATGGAGCTTTATTTGAATAAAGTTAACCAAGATCTTATTCTAGATTCCAGAACTATCTGTGTTTTATTGGACTTAGTCCTTAACAACAATTTCTTTAAATTTGAGTCCAAGGTTTACCAACAAACATCAGGTGTGGCAATGGGGGCTACTGTAGCACCCTCCTTTGCCAATCTGGTGATGTGTTGGTGGGAGATTTGTTTCTTATCTAACTTGCCCCAGTTTAAATATGTTTCTTTTTATCGTAGATATATTGATTAATTTTTTTATTTGGAAGAGTAACAAGAGTGAATTTGAAAGTTTTGTTTTACAAATGAACAGTAGAGTTAGATGGTTGAAATTTGACATAAGTAGTATTGGAGGGTGGTTTGTTGACATCCTGTAAGGTAATTTTGGAACCAGGAGATGGAAGAAGTACACAGGTTTAGGGAGGAGAAGATGTTGATTAGTTTTGGGTGGTTAACCATATTGAAAGCCTTGGATAAGTCTAGGAAAATAACATATATATATTGCCCATTATTCCGATGATGGTTAACTGTGTTGGTAAAGAACATCAGGGCTGTGGTAGTGATATGAGAGTGGCAGAAGCTGTGTTGTGTACTGTAAGCAATTTTACTTTTTGAAGTCAATCCGTGAGCTGGGTGTGGATGACTCTTTCCAGAATTTTAGACAGGGGGGTTTAAGATAGCAATAGGGTGGTAGTTAGTTAACTCAGAGAGTTACCTCCTTTGTGAAGGGGTATAATGTGAGAAATTTTCCAAATAGTGGGAACCAGGTTGTCAGTAATTGATCTATTTATGAGAATGGCTACTGGGTAGGCTACTCCTTCTGCTGCAATTTGAAGGAATTCTGCAGGGAGGTTGTCAGATGCTAGGGTAGTTGGTTTGAGTTTTTTAGTCATTTTTTGGTTGTGTTTACAGAGACTGGTTGGAATGAAAACAGGTTGGTGGAGGTTTGAGTATGGGTGGTATTTTGGTTTGTGAAAGGAGTAGAGTCATTATAATAGGGCTGAGAGTTTGTGAGGGCTTGCATTGACTCTGTAAAGTAGGTATTAAACTGAGTTGCTACATTGTCTGTGTTATTGGGAGTTGATGGAGTGGGAGTAGCTGATTTACCAGTGTGTAGTATGGTATTAACTGCAGCCCAGAATTCTTGTGGATTATTTTGGTGTTTTATTTGAATATTATGATAGTAATTGGTTTTATCCCATTTCACTAGTTTTTTGGCTTTATCACGTAATTAAAGGTAAATTTGTCTTAAGTAGGATCTATTTTTGTGAAATTGTACCCAGGGCTTACCCCGGGTCTTAAGAAGAGATCTACATTCTTTATCAAGCCAGGGAGCATAATTTGATTTAACTGTAATGGTTCTTGGTGGTGCATGATGGTTGAGGATGTTTAAGAAGGTGAAGTTGAAGGAGTTAACTGCTTCATCTACAGGTAGCTGCCTGAGAGTTTCCCAGTTGCAACTTTTGAGGGAGGAAATAAAGTTACTGGCATTGAAATTCTTTTTGTATCTGATTTGATGGTAGGTGGTCTGGTGGATTTGATGGGTTTTAGTGTGAATGAGAAGGGTCAGCTGGTGGTCACTTAGGTTGTCAGGGAGACATCCTGAGTGGGACATTAGGGTTGGATTGTTTACTAAGGTTCGGGCCAATAAGGATTGTCGACCAGAGGCTTTATCTGTTGTAGTAGGAGATCTGATTAGTTGGGTAAATACGTGTAGGCTAATATGTGATGTTGGATTAGAGGAGGAGCATGTTAGCCAGTCAATGTTGAAGTAGCCTATGAGGATTGTCTCATGGAGAAAGGAGTTAGATACCCAGTTTAGTATGCATTCTAGTCTGGGAATATTATTTCCTGGTGGAATGTATCCACCAAGGATATTTATACTTTTATTGGGGTTGATTTTAAGCCTAGCAAATATTATTTCTGCATTTTCAAAATCAGGGAGTTTTATGTCTATGAGATCAAGTGATAGGTGATTTTTAAATAGGATTGCTATACCTCCTCCTTTCTTAGTTAGCTTGTCTTTACATAGTATGCTGTAGTCTGTTGCTGTGATTTTATTACTGTTAATGTTAGGTTTTAGCCAGGTTTCTGTTAATATTACAGTGTCTGGGGAATAGAGGGAGAGGGTAGCATGTAGGTTATGATCTTTGTTAGTGATACTCCTTAAATTAATATTAAGGAGGAGAAGGGATGATTTGTGTCTTTTCTGAAGGAGATCTGGAGTGAAAGAGATGGAGCTATGTGGAACATTGTTTTGGAGGGTGGAGCTTGGATTGGGGTGTATATCCCCTGCACGGGTTAATTGGACAGCTAGATGTAATAGAGGTTGGGAGAGTTTACAATGGAGTTTGGTAGATGTATGGGAGGAAGTGGCTTTTGATAGTGGAGATGGTAGCTTGAATCTGTGATAGACTATGTAGGTGGCATTGAAGAGAGTGGGGGCTATAACAAAGTATGATGAGTTACTGGAGTCAAGAAAAAAATAATTTTGCCAGGGAAGGGGGGTGAAAAGTAGTAGTGGGGTATCACTGGAGGTGAGAGAATAAAGGGATATTAGTAGTATGCTGGTGGAGATATGAAGAGATATAGATGTTAGGGATTTGTTTGCTGTGAGTGTGGGGGACATAATGTATGAGATGTATGCAGTTACGGTGTTGTGGATGTGGAATGGAGAGAGCATGATTGATGTGTGGGTTGGGTGAGTGATGATGAAATAGGGGTGGATACACTGAAAGTAATGATAGGAGGTCCGTGGTGAAATAGGATTGTTAGGATTGGTTGTTTGTTGGCATGGGAGTGATTGAGGATAGGTATAAGTTTACAGGTAGTGGGCGTGGGTGGGAATTGGGGGCAGGGTAGGGGAGCAGAGTGAGCTCCTAGGGCAATTGAAGCGGGCAGAGCTGAGGATGCGAAAACTGAGCATCCAAAAAAAAAACCAATCAGTGACTTAAGCCAAAGTGCAACAAAACATGTAGAGGTAAGTGAAATACCTGCTGTTTTGCTTTAGCCCGAAATTCTGGGAAAACAGAACTACTTGATTAAGTTTGGGAAAAGACCAATGTCTTGCAAAAAGAATGCTGGAAGCGCTATGTCTAATTAAGTAGACAGTGATGGTAAGGAGGGAGGGTGTATACTGCCACATAGTGGTTAGATAGTGTAAAAAAAAATGAATGTGGACCTTAAGGAGCAGACAAAGGTTTGGGAATAAAAGGTCATAGTAAGGCTGCTAGCATGCACAACACGGATCATTAATACAAGTGATTAAACAGTTTAGGAAGGAGTTACAGGATAAAGACACCTACACGCTGAGAAGTACTTGGAATTACTAAGTTATTGTACCACGTAGATGGTATGGCTGCCCCAGGAGGTACGTTCTTATGGGGTTAGTGAATAGCTTGGCAATGTTACAGTTGGATGGGGAAACAATGACTTGAGAAATAAAGCTAAAACATGCAGATTTGGTGACTTGAAAGGTGAGTTAATAAAGGACAGGCTTGTGTGTGGTGTTAATAGTGCTGCAGTGAGAAAGATTTTGCTTCATGACAGCGATTTAATGTTGAGTAAAGCCATAGAGATTTGTCAAAACCATGAGCTCACACAAAGGCACACACGTATGCTTATAAGTGATAAGAGCATGGTTTCGGCAGCCTCTAGAGCAAATGTAGACAGCATGCAACACATGGCAAGCAGAAACAGGCCTAAGCATATGGCAGCAGCAACCCCTGTAGGTGTAGCAAGGAGACCCAAGAGCTTTCTAGCAAGTTCCATGACTAACTTAGTGAAAGGAGCATGCTCAGTACAGTATAAGAGTGAGTCAGCAAAACCCAAGTCAAGTCTTATTGTTAACTGTCATAACTGTGGAGCCAACCTTGAGTCTAAAAGTGAGAAGTGCTGAGCATTTGGTCAGGAATGCCACAAGTGTAAAAAATTGAACCATTTTCAAAAGTTTTGCAAATCAACAAGCCACATTCATTTATTAAGAAAGGTCACTCAAAAAAAAGCAAGTTAATCATATAGAAAGATGCAGCCCTCCTTTCTATGTAGATGGTGTATCAGTGGTTGGTGAAAATGTTTATGTAGTAGTTTTACCGGCAAAGAATGAAATATTTTGTACTGTCTTGATTAATGGTAAAACCACATGGCTCAAAGTAGACACTGGTTTAAAGTGTAATGTAATGTCAGCAGAAACATTTACTAAAGTGAGGGCAGGTGAACAACTTAATTTGGTCAATTGTGTGAAGCTTGTTGCTTATGAAGGTGAAGAGATTCAAACAAAAGGCTCAGTAATGCTTTCATGCTATTTGGCTGAGAACAGTTACAGCTTGCAATTTTATGTAGTCTGAAGACCCGTGCAGTCATTATTTGGTCTTGGAGACAGTTTAAGAATGAAACTGCTTTCTTTTACCAAAGAAGTACATCATGTAAGTACAAGTCCCAATTCCAGCTTCAATGACACTATTTTCTCAGATGATGGTGATGTGTTTGATAACAAGCTAGGAAAACTTCCAGTTGTGCACTCCATGAAAGTAGACCCAGAGGTCAGTCCAGTTTTCAGACCAGCAAGGAGAGTTCGGTTGGGAGGGTGGCCTAATGGTTAAGGTGTCTGCCTTACAAACACAAGGTACAGGGTTTGAATCTCACAGGGGATAACTGACTAGGCTTAAAATGGCTCGCAAGGGCAGTTAGCCTAGTACTAATCTATGAACCTATGAACCTAATAGCTATGCGGGACAAAGTCTAGGTCCATTTAGGTAAAATGGTGCAACAAGGTGTGATTTATCCAGTCACAGAACCAAATGAGTGGGTATCTTCCATGGTAGCTGCTCATAAGAAAAATTCAGATGAAATCAGAATATGCATTGACCCAAGAGACTTGAACAAGGCATTAAAAATACCTCCTCATCCTATGCATACAGTCAAGGAGATTGCAACCCTCATGCCAAATGCCACTGTTTTTTTCTGTCTTAAATGCAAAGAGTTAATTTTGGCAAGCAATGCTTGATTGCAAATCTACACTACTGACTACATTCAAGACCCCATTGGTAGATGCAGATTCCTCAGGATGCCTTTTGAAATACATTCTTCCAGTGAAGTCTTTCAGCTTGCAATGGATCAAATTAAAAATCACATGACTGTATAAAAAGAAATCACATGACTGTATAAAAAGAGAATAACATAACTGTATAAAAGACTTCCACTAAGTAACATAATTCTTAAGTTTTAAAACTGGTGCAAGTGAGCACAGGCATCTTTAACCAATTTTGAATGAGTTTGTGAGGTGCAGTTTAGGAATGTTTGTAATGACAAGTGTCACGATTACCAATCTAATTTAACTAAACAGGAGAATGTGTTGTTAATGAACTTACAAAAGATACAAAAATAAGAATTATGAAGCCTGATAAAGACGGTGGCTTGACAATAATGAATCAAATTGATTATGTTAGTCATCATTCTCTTTCGGCTTTTCCCGTTAGGGGTCGCCACAGCGGATCATCTCTTTCCATTTCTTCCTATCCTCTGCATCTTGCTCTGTCACACCAACCGCCTGCATGTCCTCTCTCACCACGTCCATAAACCTTATCTTAGGCCTTCCTCTATTCCTCTTACCTGGCAGCTCCATCCTTAGCATCTTTTTCCCAATATACCCATCATCCCTCCTCAGCACATGTCCAAACCAACGCAATCTCATCTCTCTTGCTTTGTCTCCAAACTGTCCAACATGAGCTGACCCTCTAATATACCGATTCCTAATCCTATCCATCCTAGTCACACCGATTGCAAATCTTAACATCTTTAACTCTGCCACATCCAGCTCTGACTCCTGCCTTTTTGTCAATGCCACTGTCTCCAACCCATATAACATAGCTGGTCTCACTACACTCTTGTAGACCTTCCCTTTCACTCTTACGGATACCAGTCTGTCACAAATCACTCCTGACACTCTTCTCCACCCATTCCACCCTGCCTGTACTCTCTTCTTCACCTCTCTTCCACATTCACCATTACTCTGAACTGTTGATCCCAAGTACTTAAACTCGTCCACCTTTACCAACTCTACTCCCTGCATCCTCACCATTCCTCTACCCTCCCTCTCATTTACACACATATATTCTGTCTTAGCCCTGCTGACCCTCATTCCTCTGCTCTCTAGAGCATATCTCCACCTCTCCAGAGTCTCCTCAACCTGATTCCTACTCTCACTACAGATCACAATGTCATCTGCAAACATCATAGTCCACGGGACCTCCTGTCTGATCTCATCTGTCAACCTGTCCATCACCACTGCAAATAAGAAAGGACTCAGAGCTGATCCTTGATGTAATCCCACCTCCACCTTAAACGGATCTGTCACTCCCACTGCAGTCCTCACCACTGTCACACTACCCTCGTACATATCCTGTACCACTCTTACGTACTTCTCTGCCACTCCCGACTTCCTCATACAATATCACAACTCTTCTCTAGGCACCCTGTCATATGCTTTCTCCAAGTCTACAAAGACACAATGCAACTCCTTCTGACCTTCTCTGTATTTCTCCATCAACAGTCTCAGAGCAAACATTGCATCTGTAGTGCTCTTTCCTGGCATGAAACCATACTGCTGATCACTAATCATCACCTCCCTTCTTAACCTTGCTTCCACTACTCTTTCCCATAACTTCAAGCTGTGACTAATCAGTTTTATCCCTCTGTAGTTACTGCAGCTCTGCACATCACCCTTATTCTTAAAGATAGGTACCAAAACACTTTTCTCCACTCCTCAGGCATCCTCTGACTTTCCAAAATTTCATTAAACAATCTAGTTAGAAATTCCACTGCCATTTCTCCTAAGCACCTCCATGCTTCCATTGGTATGTCATCTGGGCCAACAGCCTTTCCATTCTTCATCCTCTTCATAGCTGCCCTTACTTCCTCCTTGCTAATCTGTTTCACTTCCTGATTCACTATCCCCACATCATCCAACCTTCTCTCTCTCTCATTCTCTTCATTCATCAGCCTCTCAAAATACTCTTTCCATCTACTCAACACACTCTCCTCTCTTGTGAGTACCTTTCCCTCACTATCCTTTATCACCCTTACATGCTGCACATCTTTCCCAGCTCTGTCCCTCTGTCTAGCTAATCGGTACAGGTCCTTTTCTCCCTCTTTAGTGTCCAATCTCTCGTACAACTCTCCATATGCCCTATCCTTAGCTTTCGCCACCTCTCTCTTTGCCATGCGCCTCATCTCCTTATACTCATGTCTACTTTCTTCATCTCTTTGACAATCCCACTTCTTCTTCGCCAGCCTCTTCCTCTGTATACTCTCCTGTACTTCCGCATTCCACCACCAGGTCTCCTTGTCCTCCTTCCTCTGTCCAGATGTCACACCAAGCACCTTTCTAGCAGTCACCCTTACTAGTTCTGCTGTAGTTACCCAGCTATTCGGTAACTCTCCACTGCCTCCCAGTGCCTGTCTTAACTCTTCCCTAAACTCCACTTCACAATCAGTGCTATGCATGAAATATTATTGACTGATGATTATGAGATTTCTTCTATTAATGAAATTAACATTGCATATGGTAAAATGTATGCTTTATTGTTTGACCTATGGGTGGAAGGTTCTGTTCTTAAAAATGAATATGAATTTATGTTAAATGATAAACCTGTGGTAGCTAATATTTTTGGCATACCTAAATTACGTAAGAATATGGAAAAAACTCCATTTAGGCCAATTGTGGATGCCAAAAGGTCTAAAACCTGTTTTATAGCCAATTACCTGGATTTAGTTACTAAAACACATTTATCCAATGTGTAGCAGATTTGTAAGGAGTCTTGGCATTTTTTTTACAACTTTTAGGTGAAATTAAATATAATTCAGATAGTTTTTTTGTGACCCTTGATGTGCACAATTTATACACGGTCATTCCACATACCACTGACCTTATTTGGTTTGAGAGTCAGTTGCACAAAACTGGTGCATTTAGTTCTAGGCGGGTTTATGCTATGACTACTTTAATGGAATTTTTTTAAAGTACAGTTTTCTTTTCTTTGAAGGCCAATATTTCAGGCAGGTATCAAGGGTTGCCATGAGTGCAGCCTGTGCATCCATGTTTGCTAACTTAGTAATGGCTGAATGGGAAGACAAGTTTATTTTTAACAGTAATTTTAACACTGTTTGTGCTTTATATACTCAATTTTTGGATGACATCTTTTTGTTGTGGATCAGATACAGAAGAAAAACTAAATTAATTTTTGACATACATTAATAACAGTGTTGAATTTTTGCAAGTCACCTGTAATTATGATTTTAATCAGGTTTCCTTTTTGGATGTGTTAGTGAGTAAAAACGACAGTGTAGCTTGTTATGTCTCCACCATTTTTCGTAAGCCCACCTTCTCAAACAGCTATTTGCATTATTCTAGCTGTCATCCACAGCATCAAAAGAGATCTATGGTTAAGGGTCAATTAGACTTGCTAGAATTATTTCAGAATTTGATACTTTTAAAACTGAAACTGACAAACTTATTCAAATGTTTTTGAACAGTGGTTATCCATTAGGTTTGTTATTGGATTTACAGTCAGAAGTAATTACCAAAAGAAATCTGGCAGTGTACAGGCATATTTTGGTCAGGACTGATGAGCAAGGATCCAGCCCCTTCCCCAGAGTTAATAATAATGTCACTCCAAGTATGAGACATTCATTTATTACTGCTTATGATTTGGACAGCCCTAGAATAGCTACAGTGTTAACTCAGAATTGGCCAGTTCTTATTTCTGATTCTTCTGTGTTAGCAAAATTTGGTCCAAGACCCACCATTACCTACAGAAAAGATAGATCTTTTAAACAACAACTTGAAAATAGAACAGTAGGAAACAGCTTGAAAAGGAGGGGTACTTTTAAATGTGGGCATTGTCCTCAGTGTAGGTACATTATTGAGGCTGACACTTTTTGTATAAGGAGTAAAATCTATAAAACTGTTGGACATTACTACTGCACTAGTTCACAAGTGGTTTACCTAGCTCAGTGTCAACACTGCCCCACATTTTATATAGGCAAAAGCTCCTGCAGATTAAGGGACTGTGTTTATGAACACAATTTGGACATTAGAAAAGAGAGAATCACCAATGCTTTGTTCAGACACATTAGTGTTAATCCTACACATACTTTCGGGTTTATGGTTATTCAACAGGTCAAAAAGGATGCACAAGGGAAAACCATTGATGAACTTTTGACTCAACAAGAATTAAAGTGGCAAATTCATTTGGATGCCATGTCTGTACCCGGTTTAAATGACAGGTGCTCACTTGCACCAGTTTTAAAACTTAAGAATTATGTTATTTAGTGGAAGTCTTTTATATAGTCATGTGATTTCTTTTCGTACGTTTTCATTAAACCCTTACCATGCATTTTCGGTGCCAAATTGGCGTGTCTGGCCTTATTCCTCAGCGAGCTGTGGAGATCCTTCAGACCCGTGAACTGGATTTGCTCAGCCTTGCATTGGCAGTGTTGTGCAGTCCACGATTTCTGGGGAGAACGTGTTACATGGGCCCGATGGGTTCCTGAGGTGTAAACTCATGTCATGCCAGCAGAGGATTGCTTGGCCATCCAAAAATTAAACCATAGTAGCCAGGTACAAGAAGAGTAACTGCAATTTAAAGGCCATTCATTTAACGCTAGAGGAGAACAGCTTCGCTCCATCTCACAACTGTGGACAATCCTTCTCAGTACCTAGACTACCTTATGGTACTATTTAAGTGCCTTGATTTATAGTGGCAAACTATTTTAAGCAGACATGAAATTCTTACTCTCGTTTCATTTCAACTATTAGATAGTTGGTTTAACTTATCCCAGCAATGGGAAAGGCTTCTGAAAGAAAATTAAGAAACCTTACAGCAAGATTAAACAGCTTAGGGGTGGGTGGATGGGTGACTAATAGGTGTTGGGGGTCGCAGTTTGCATCTCTGACAAACCAGGCCGGAGTGAAGTAGCGGAACTGACTTAAGCAGCTGCAGTTTATTTCACAGCTGCATATGTGAACTCTTGTAATCCTAAGCAGTTTTACAAACTATAAAATATCAGTTATTATCTGTGCTATAAGCTGCCATAGTCCAGTTTATAACAAGTTAACATCCATCAACCGCTTGGCGCAAGAATTCTTGGCAGAGAAATATGGGGAGGGGGTGAGAAAAATGCTACAAAAATCAGGGTAGAGTTGAAACACTAATCTAGAAATGTAATAGAGCATGCTAAGAATTAGTGGGACCATTAACAGAGTTATAGCTCGGGCTAAAATATTCCTTTTTGGGACCGTGGGGAGGGGCAACAAAACAGAACATATTTTGCTGGGCAGTGGGCACCCTAACTCAACTAGTTTAGTTAAAGGACTGTGACAGACCAAGCGTGGTGCCGATATGAAACCCTGGGGAAAGGAACAGAGCGAGACATGCCAGTTCAGGTCCCAAGATGCGTGGTAGTGGTTTAATGGAAAAGTACCTTTCTTTTTATACAGTTATGTGATTTTTAATTTGATTCACATTGGTTGTAGTAATATATTTAAATAGTTGTTTTGTGTTTTAACATTGTTCTGATGAAGTTCCTACCAGAGGAATGAAAACTCTAAACCCTGTGTTTTGACTCAATAAATGAGTGGTTTCAAGCAGCAAGTGGTTTCCTTGTTGTGGTTTGGAATTACTGGAGAGGTCAAAACATGGCAATACCGATATGTTATTGAATTTAATCTCAGAACTATATCTCGTGACAACCAACTAGGCTCTCCTGCTCATACCTAATGCTAAAAACAACAGAACAATCAAAGCCCAACTTTTTAAGAAGTGTTCTTCTCAGAAGTCCAGCTATGATAAAATGAGCAGATTTCTTCGTCCTTTAAAAGAAGGAGAGACCGTGAGGATGGAAACAGCGAAAGGCTTTGATCAATGGTCAAGTGAAAGGTATATGTACCGAGCTGAGATTCTGCTTAGTGGAATCTGACAGTACAGTGTACAGGAGAAACCACAGACATCTTCCTGTATCGGAAACAATATCACAGCATCGTACCTGTCATACAGACTCTAGATCTCAGAGCAACTCAGACAATGTTTGTACCAAAGAATATGTCGCAGTATCTATTCTCATTCCTGATGATGTCCCAGGTGTCCCCAAAGTTGAACATTCCTTGAAGACAGTCCCCGTTGCTAGATCCAATTCTGACTTATATGTTACACATTCAGGTCGTATTTCCAGACCTAGTGTAAAATACACAGCAACTTGGACATAATTGTTTTATATATGTTTAATTTTGTATGATTGCATGTCAGATAACTAGTTCTGTATAATTGTGTGTGAAAAGATCATTTCTGTAAATTGCATGTCATTGAATATTGTCATTTCGTATAAGGACTATTTCTCAAAGAGGGAGGATGTAGATCAGAGAGTGTGTATATACCTTTAAGAAGCATTTCCAGATGTAGCAAGTGCATATAAATATTGAGCACATGCAGGCACCAGTGCCATTTTGAGAGAACACCCAGAGTGCTAACATGTATGAGTGTGGCAGTCAGTCTGTTTATAAGTTTATTTAAGTTTAAGTTACAAAGCCTCATTTCTGATGTGTATGTGTGTAATAAAGCTGCTTGAACAGAACCCACAAATGTTTATCTGTTTTATCCTGACCAGATGAGCGACAATTTGAAACTGGAAACCTACTAGATCTAAACATGGCAGTCAGTTCTTCAGCTAACACCTTTCCCACTATGGATGTGCACTTGGTCATCTCAGATGAAGGAAAGTGAAAGTAAAACACTTCCATAGGCTACACCTACTATTGGATCTCTGATGAGTTGTTCTGAATGCACACAGAAACAATTTCATCAGAGTTACTCTGGAGACTCTCTCTAGTAGGTACAGAGTTACGGAATAAAATCCAAACTCATTCATTGTAATTTACTTTCCTGTAGTCTGCAGCAAAACACCAACGACAACGAATCAAACAAATTCTATTTCAGTATCTCCTCCTGAAAATACACAAACCTAGTCCCTTGCCTGAATCTACCTCACAAAGAGTAGCATCACATTTTTGCCAATTATTTACCCGATTTGTTCTGTGCACAGCCACCACAGATAGCATAATGCTGCCCACATGAAAATTAACTTTTTAAGTCTTCATTTTTGTAACCAGCAAAATCTGGGGATATCTGAGCTGCACCTGCAAAGTGAGACACTGTTTTTTCCACTTATCTGTACCTTTAACATCCTTTTATATTCCTGTCTATGCCATTTCTGTTGTGTGATCTGGTAACATTTATCCAGAATTATGGTCCTGCTACTATATTACCCTGCTACTCGTATGCCTTCAGTCAACTAAAGTATTCACACTACAACCCAGCAGCTGACGAATGAAGTCATCATGTCTTATTTAAGCTGTTGTCCACTCAAGGAATTTTTCTTACACTTGACAAGTAATACATAATCTCTGACTTCATCTTATTCTCCTCTTAGATTGCTCTCAATATTTTGCTAGCCCTCAGCCCTGCAGCATATAAGGAAAACTGAACAGCTAGGTTTAATGCTAGTGTATGTGTTATACACTACCTTTCAAACTGTACCTTTAAATCATTTTAGTTTTATAAAAATAAATGGATGCTACAAGATGTACAATGTACATTTTTGAAATGGTAAATATTGTTTAGCTTTTTCAGCTTATGCTTTTCTTGATTATTTCTGATTATACCGTTGCTCCTCTGATTTCTGTTCTTGCTCTAGTGATATCCCACCTCATTAATATCAATATACATATACTGAACCTTTGTGCATTATCATTGCTTTTGTATCTCCATGTATTACATGTTAACATGTCTTTGATTTATGTAAAATAATATAGCTTCTAAAGTATATGATAAATGTCTTTACTGTTTGTCTCAATACTACCTGCAAAGTAATGCTTAAAATTATTAATTTGTATTGTTCATTGCAAATCTGCATTTTATGTGGAGCTTTTCTCCCCGGGGATCCACTGAAAATGGGACTTGTGCCTAGTTGGACTTTCCCAGTAAACAAAAGGCAATAAATAAATAAAATAAATAAATCAAACAAATACACTTTAAAAAGTTTACCTACGTGTGAAAGATTGTATGACTAATTACTAATTATATAGTAAACAGTTCTATAATTTTTTATGTGGATCTCTTCCTCCTGGGCTTCCACTGAAAACTGACTTGGCACAGTTGGATTTTCCTAGGCAAATATAAATAAATAAATGAATATACTAAATATACAGATACATATGTACTTTCATTTACTTCTGGGTGTAATATGGCACTACGTGTATTTGAGTGCCACAGTACTCCCAGGGGTTGATTAATATGAACAATCTTAAAATGTCTGAGATTATTTTATAGGTGCACCGTCATTTGTGTTTGTACCTCCCCTCAACACCAATGATGAATGTTTATTTTAGACTAAATCATTTTTACACTGCTTCTCATTTGCTTGATAAGACTACTTGATTGGCATTTTGGATTTATTAGCAGAAGTAGTTAATTGTCAAAACAGTATATAGTATTGAATAATGATCACTCTGTTGCGAGAAGTAACTTTTTATTTGCGTTTTCATGGGTAAGAAATTGTTTTCATATTTTACCTAATTTATTTAATCATTAGAGTGTGAAGGTTGAAAGGATTTGGTGGCTATAATCAATGTTTTGAATAATATGCAATTTGTTTATATGCATGCCATAATGTCTATCAGCAATATTTATTTAAATGTTTCCTGTAGTGATTTTAATGTATTTAACAAATTGCATAGCAAATCACTTTTGCTGATGACTTAGAGAAGTATTCAGCTAGTTTTAAGGGGTGATTAATTTAAATAACATGCCGCATTTGAGATTTCTTTGGAATGTAGCACAACATTACACATTAAACTGTCTGCAGCAATTTAGGCAGAGTGGTTACTAGTAGTGCAGTTAGTATATATTTGTAAAAGGCTTGTTGTTTTGCTTCACTGTGGCATGATTTATTTATTATTTTTTTGACCACATGGTTGAATTTTTTTAAATGGATCATCTCCAGTCATGACTGAAGTGAAATGACTTCATCCACAGGTGTTTTAAGCTATGGTAATCTACCCATATAGCTTAGACTATGACAGCAATGATTGATATGAAGAACATAGTACAGATGCATAAATAAACTTATCATAACAGTAGTTATTTGAATGATCATTGCTGCTTTAGCCGCTCTCTGTCTCAATCCTCCTTGTTTTTCAGTGTATTTTGTATACCAGGCTGTGGACATATATTTTTCTTTTCCTGTCAATGTCCTGTCAGTTGTCATAAAAGCTCTGAAGGGCTTAGTGCCCAAACAAGTCCTTTTAGTCAGCTCAGCTCGAGATGACTAAAAGTTTGGGTGAGTGGAAGGTGCCTTGAAACTTTAGAAGCTGGCTACTACAGTGATCATTCAAACATCAGCTGTTATGGTAAGTTTATTTACACAACTATACTTTTCGGAGTATTGTGCTTTTTCTTGTGGATGACTATATCTGTTTCCCTAGGATATTAGAGGAGAAATACCCCTATGTATGGTTTTCATAACATCCCAAGCCTCTCTGAAGTACTGGGTGAAATAGATTAAACACATATGACAATACAGGCTCCATACAGCCCACACTTATGCATGCATGTGAACAAGAAGGGTCGCAATACAGAGGGGATTATCTCCATTGTGTGTGTGTGTGTGTCTGTGCATGCGTGCGTGCGTGCGTGTGTGTGTGTGTGTGTGTGTGTGTGTGTGTGTGTGTGTGTGTGTGTGTGTGTGTGTCTCCTAGAACCCTAGCTCATGACTCCTGTTCACAGTCTTCAAACTGTTGCTGAAATGTCATATGACACCAACACTGAGATATGAAATATCACTGAATGTGTCATTAGTGTGCTGAAGATACACCTCCACTGCCTTGATCCATCTGCTGGTCACTGCAATACAGCCCTGATGCAGCCAGGAATCTAGCTGTTGTATGTGCCATGCTGACAACATACTCATGCAGAAACAAGCTGGTCAGTACCAGGACATGTTCACATTTGTACCAGTCCCAGTGACCACAGCAGCAGATGAAGAGGACATAGATGCAGAATGGGTTGACGTACATGCAAGAAGACCCCCCCCAACTAGGTGGGTGGCAATGGGCACACTACTTGGAGCTGGTGAAGTAATGACATCTGGTTGACAACTGTCAATCATGAAGTGGCAATGTTACATAAATTAAACATGATTCATAGGATCATAGGATTATAGGATCATAGGAGTGAAAGCTGAACATAAAACAAACCTGGCAAACATGAACTGAGAATTCCTACGCTTAATGTAGGTTCACTGATAGGACGCAGCTTGGAAGTGGATGACATGATGATATGGAGGAGGCTGGACATCCTATGTATCCAGGAGACGAGATGGAAGGGGAGTGCAGCAAAGCCACTTGGCTTGGGATCCAGGGTCTACTACTCAGGTGTAGGGCAGGCTAGAAATGGTGTAAGAATTGTGGTGAGAGAGAGGCTTCAGAAGGCAGTAAGGGATATCATCAGAATTAATGACAGACTCATGGCAGTCAGACTCCAGTGTAATGATAGGGCAGTATTCATAATCTCAGCCTATACCCCACAGCAGGGTTGTGATAGTGAGGAAAAGAGTGCATTCAGACAGCAGTTGCAGGATCTACTAGATAGAGCAGGACAACATGAATTGGTGTTGATAACGTGTGACTTGAATGCACATATTGAGATAGAACAGGAAATGAGGACTGCCTCGGTCCACATGGGTGGGGCAACAGGAATAAAGAAGGAGAAGCCATTCTAGACTTCTGTCTGGCAAATAGCTTGATAGTAGCCAATACATGGATCAGAAAGGGACACAGTCACAAGATCACATACAAGAGTAGCCAACATGCAACTCAGGTAGACTTCCTCCTAGTAAGGAAAAGGCACTGGGGCAGAATCCATGACTGCAAAGTCATCCCCAGTGAAAAAGTCAGCCCACAGCATAAACCACTAGTTGCCACAATCCGCTATAAGCAGTGGTCAGAGAAGGCTCTAAGGTCAATAGAGACCAGGCTGAAGACCTGGAAGTTGACAAGAGAAAAAGTACAACAGTTCAAGGAATTACTCAGGGCTCTAGCACTCCAAGAAGAGGAGGAAATAGGTGAAGTTGAAGAAGAATGGCAGTGTCTAAAAACAGCATGTGTTAGGACTACAGAAAAGATATGTGGCTGAGCTAGATATGGAAATAAGGTACATAAGGAACGCTAGTGGTGGAATGCAGAAGTACAGGAAGCCATAAAAAGAAAAAAAGTAGTGCAGGAAGAAGTGGGAGACAGAAAAGACTGACCAGGCTAGGAAGGACAACTGGTTGGCTAACAAAGAAGCTAAGAAGGAAGTTGCAATAGCAAAGAATACAGCAACAGAGGGACTGTACTAGCTTCTGGAAAGTGACTCAGTAAGGGGCAGAAAGAAACTATATCAGGTTGCAAGGCAAAGACAGAAAGATAAAGAAGATAGTCAGATACCCTTCATAAGGGATGTCAGCAACAACCTGCTCACCAGCCCAGAAGACTTCAAAGGCAGATGGAAGGTGTATTTCCAGCTGCATCTGAATGAAAAAAAAACCACAGAAGCTGTAGTGCCCTAGAAACAGCCTACGATGAGAGACGAAGAGGAGCCCACCCTAGAAGAAGTAAGAACAGCACTAAGGAAGATGAAGTCAGGGAAAGCAGCAGGCTCAGATGAAGTCATAGCAGATATGATAAAGATGCTGGGTGATATAGGGGAGAAATGGTTCCTGAGGGTACTAATAGCAGTGTGGAGAGAAAGGCATATCTCAGATGACTGGAGAATACGCATACTTGTGCCAGTGTACAAGAACAAAGGGGACAGCCACAACTGTTTCAGCTCCTTCTGATTTCCCCAATTTGCTGCCATTACCACTGTCTTATCTGTACTTAGTTTCATCCCACGTGCCTTCAGTTTTGCATTTCATTCCCCTATCCATTGCTGGTTCTTTCTTAGAGTCTACCTGTAATGTCACATTGTCAGTGTACAGCAACTCTGTTGATCTGTCGCAGTGGGCTCAGAGCTGAACCCTGATGTACACCCACTCCTGCTGGCAACCCCTCAGTGAGACCAAACACTGTTTGTACTTGAGCCATTGGGTTCTTGTACATAGCCTGCACTAGCTCTCCCAATGTTTCTGGGACTTCAAACAACCACAGGACTGCCCAAATCAGCTTTCTTGTGACCTTGTCATATGCTGCCTCCAAGTCTAGGAATGCCCAGTTAGACTCTCCCCTCATCTCTAGCTGTTTCTCAACTATCTATTTCACTGCAGATATAGGGTCAGTTGTGCTGCATCCTGATCTGAGTCTGAACTGCTCATCTCCCATCTTACTTTCTACTACTCTATGTATCCATTTATCAATCACCCTCTCTAGAACTTTCATGCAATGTGACAGGAGTTTGATACTTATGTACTGCCCACAGTTGTGGATGCCCCCTGTGTTCTTGTACACTGGCACAATTAAGCTTATTCTTCAGTTATCTGGGATATGCCTTTCCCTCCACACTATGAGTACCCTCAAGAACCATTTCTCCACTATCTTACCCAGCATCGTTATCATATCTGCTGTGACGTCATTTTCCTTAGTGCTATTCTTCTTCTTCTAGGGTGGGCTCCTCTTCTTCTCTCATTGTAGCCTGTGTCTGGGGCAGTACAGCTTCTGAGGGGTTTTCTTCATTCAGAAGCTGCTGGAAGTACTCCTTTTGTCTGCCTTTGATGTCCTATGGACTGATGAGCAGGGCATTGCTGGCATCCCTTATGAAGGGTGTCTGACTATCTTCTTTATCTTTCTGTCTTTGCCTTGCAACCTGATATAGTTTCTTTATGCCACCTACTGAGTCACTTTCCAGAAGCTGGTAGACTGCCTCTGATGCCCTGTTCTTTGCTATTACAACTCCTTTCTTAGCTTCTTTGTTAGCCAACCAGTATTCCTTCCAGCCTGGTCCGTCTTTTCTATCTCCCACTTTTTCCTGCACTACTCCTTTCTTTTGATGACTTACTAGACCTCTACATACATTTCACCACCAGCTGTTTTTGAGGCACTGTCATTCTTTTTCAACTCCACCTATTTCCTTTTCTTCTTGGGGTGCTAGAGCCCCGAGTATTTTCTTAAACTATTGTACTTTCTCTCCAGTCATCTTCAAGGTCTATAGCCTAGTCTTTGTTGACCCTAAAGCCTTCTATGACCACTACTTGCAGCTAATTTTGGCAACCAGTGGTTTATGCTGCGGACTGACTGTTTCATTAGGAGTGACTTTGCAGTCACTGATTCTACCCCAGTGCCCTTTCCTTTGTAGGAGGAAGTTTATCTGAGTTGCATGTTGACCATTCTTGTATGTGATCTTATGACTGTCTCTCTGAACCATGTGTTGGCTACAGTGATGATAGGAGGTACTGCCAACCATGCCAGGTGAAGCAGGGCAGTGAATGTATGACTTGTGCCAGCACAGCTAGCTGGAATTTTGTAAATAATCATATGTCATTTTTATATCAAACTGATTTGTATAGATGATTGTGCTGAAAATGTATCAACAGTGCACCCTGCTGGAATGAAAAGAAATGTACATGTATTACTGTAACTGAATTAAATGTGTATGTTTTAATAGAGGAAACTAGGACATCAAAGGTTAACCAGCTAGCTTACTTTAAGAAAAAAGGGAGATGTAAATGAGCTTTTAAACCATTAAAATGACACCCCGCAGTGCTGAAATAGGACCAGAGACTGAGTCTGCAAGAAGCCTTTGTTCATTAGCTCAGTAAAAAGAGGGGAAGCCCCAGGCACTGCCATAAACATTTAGATGTGTATTGTAGCCATCTATGCTAAATTCCTGTCTCAGCTTCAAAGGGGAATAGTGTGAGAACCTAGAATCAGGTGACCAGATGAGGTCATTCTGCAGGCCATTTTGATATTATATTTTACAGGGAATAATCTCTGAGGATGGAGTATTCTGTTTTGGGGAACCTGACTAGAAAGACTGCTCACTTATTTCATTGTGCCTTGCTCCATCAATTAAGTTATTAGAAGTAGTAATTCTCCTAGATTCAGTCAGGAATATAGTGAAGCTTAGTTTAGATATTGTTTTTCTTTGTTTGTCTGAGTCTGTTCATCAGTGTTCTTTTCAATATTTCCTGTGATTTGAACTCTGTGGTTTACTGTGAATATATATTCAGTATTTTCATGTTCTTTTATTATTTATTATTAAATATATTTAAAACATGTATTGTGGCTGGTCCTTGTAGAAGGAATTTAACCTTTTGAGAGTGTTTATATTTATTTGGTGACATTGTGGGGGCCACTCCAGAAGGCCTAGCCATCTTGGTCAACTGCTACCATTTTTATTAGTATTAATATTACACAGTATAATTGGACACCCTTTGTTAAAGGCCTTAGAGTAGCTGACTGTGGAGTATCTGGTGGCAGAAATAGCTACCTTATATTCTGGGCAAAAGGGGACACAGAAGCTAAATCTGTGCCAGCCTTTCCCAGGTGTGTGTGTGTGTGTGTGTGTGTGTGTGTGTGTGTGTGTGTGTGTGTGTGTGTGTGTGTGTGTGTGTGTGTGTGAGTGTGTGTGTGTGTGTGTGTGTGTGTGTGTGTGTGTGTGTGTGTGTGTGTGTGTGTGTGTGTGAAAAATCAAATCTCACTGTGTGTGTGTGTGTGTGTGTGTGTGTGTGTGTGTGTGTGTGTGTGCGTGTGTGCGTGTGTGCGTGTGTGTGTGTGTGTGTGTGTGTGTGTGTGTGTGTGTGTGTGTGTCAGCTATTTGGGGCAGGGACACGAAGCACTACGTTTACAGAGAGTGTGCTGGAGGACTTGGCTTGGACACTCGGCTGAGGACGTAACCCTACAGTTGTACCAGTTAAGAACCTGGAGGGAGTCAGATATAGAGAAATCCAGACCTTGGGCTGAGTGGGTTCCCTGTGTGCTCTTAAGGGAAATTGTGCTTGATGCAGAGAGGTCTGCATCTGGAAGTACTGAGTGTATCCATTTGTATTCCAAGTGCACATCCCTCTCCAGTGTCAGTGGTGAGGATTCAGGGTCCTTGATTACTGGCCTAGAGAGGGGTTGTCACAGCTACTACTGATCCATTTGCCAGACACAAGTTTAGAATAGCCTCTCTTTCTTTATTCCTGCTGCCCCACCCATGTGGACCCCGGCAGTCTTCATATCATGTTCTGTCTGTCCCAGTATGTGCATTCAAGTCACCCATTATCAACACCAACTCATGTTGTCCTGCTTTATCTAGCAAGCCAAAAAGAAAGAGAAAGAACTCTTGGTATGTTAAAGGTTGCTCCAGTAAAATAGGCAGTAAAATAAAATGAAGTAAAATATATGCAGAGATACCACCATGCTGCAAGATTTGTTGTGGTGATACAGTTCACTGTCCACGATGTAAAAATTAAGGGTTGGGATAAGAACAAGAAACATGTAATTTTTTAAACTACATGTTTCTTGTTCCTATTTTAACTTTTGGTTTTTTGCATCATGGACTATGGACTGTGTTGTTGCAATGGATCCTGCTGCTTGGTTGTATCTCTGCATATATTTTATTTTATCTAGTAAGTCCTGCAAATGCTGTATGAGTGCACTCTTTTCTTCAAACCCTGCTATGGGGCATAGGCTGAGATTATGATTACTGCCATATCATTCATGGCAGTCAGACTCTAGTGTGCCTATCACTAATTCTGATGTCATCCCTTACTGCCTTCTGAAGCCTCTCTCTCAACACAATTCTGACACCATTTCTAGCCTGTCTGCCTCCTGAGTAGTAGACTGTGGATCCCAAGCCAAGTGGCTTTGCTGCACTGCCCTTCCATCTTATCTCTTGGATACATGGGTTTTCCAGCCTCCTCCGTACCATCATGTCATCCACTTCCAAGCTCCATCCTGTCAGTGAACCTACATTGAGTGTAGCAATTCTTAGTTCATGTTTGGCAGGTTAATTGATTTTACATCCAGCTTTTGCTCAACAGAGCTATCTCAGGTCAGACAACTGGATACCGGCCGGCCAGTAGATTATTGACCCAGGGCTGTGGGCTTTATGGCGGGTAAACACTGGCAAGTAGAGGCATATATACCCATCCCACTGTTAGGATGGGTCCCTGGGGTAGACGGGAGTAGGCCAGGTCCTCAACCCACTTATCACTGATAACTACCCATGCCCATTTGGTGACATTAGTCAGCATGACTGAATCACTTAAAGCCATATTTTACACAATTGAGTGGCTAGCCTGACACTACACTCAGTCTGTGATCTGTGTTCTATCTTGAGGATACTGCGCACCACAGTAGATGCCCATAGCAGTTGGTCTATGCAACTCTTCCCCCTGTTGATCACCATGCAGAGTCTGTACTGCTGCCCACAGCTCCATTCATTAGTGAGTTTGAGATGGAAACACTCAGCATGTTTTTCAGAGGTGGGAGGAACCCACAGAGACACAGGAAAACATGCAAATTCCAAACAGGCATTGACCATAGGTCAGGATCAAAACTTGTTCCTTGTGCATGGAAAGAAAAGTCTTTAACCATTACACTAACTGGTCTCATTGCTTCTCAACTGAGGTGTAAAAAAAAAGTAAAGTTCCCTATCTGGCTTCTCCTTCAGAAGAAAGATAGGCCCATTCATCATGATCTCTGCACAAACTCTTCCATCTTTAAATTGTAGCTGACTGCTTGCTCCTTTTGTAGCAAACAGCTACTATAGTTTATGTGACACACACAGCTATTGTGCATCAGTGTTGACTGCAAATGCAATACTGGCTTTCATTTTTGAAAGCCAATAATGCACTTAAGACCAATAAGTATGTGCCAGTCATACAGCCCAAACACGTTGCATCCAGGGTGGCTGTCCCTTTTGCCCCACCCTCACTATGCTTCTGTGATCTACTACATATCCATAAAACTAGTAGTAACCCAAACACCAGATCAAGGAACCTAAATCTGTATTTCAGTATAATAAAACTTGTTGGTGTGACAGATATCTCCCCAAATAATTCCACGCATCTATAACTAGCTTAGATGAATGGATGGGAAAGTACAGATTTAAGCTAGGTCTTGTTTAACCCCCCCCCCATTTCCCTTATGGCCATAGGGTGAGTAACTAGTTGGATGAACCCAGCATGATAGCATTGGCCATGCTTAAAACGGATTAACTGGTCAGTTGCCTAGTACCAACCTATGGCAAACCACATTAAAGGAACATAACATTCAAGCATCAGACCCCCCCCCCCCCCACTAGTCACACCACTGACTCAAAAGATTGGTGCTAATTGTAAAATCTGAAGGCATGGGTAAGACTTTTGTACCATGATAGGAAATATAGCACTTCATATTGCAGAAGACCTGGTTGTAGCAACAGTTCATAAAATTAAAAACATAGGCCACATGGGTGCAGGCAATACAGAGAGTGTTTTTCTTGCACAAACTCAAGAACAACCTTGTTGAACTCTATATCACAAACTCAAGGACAGCCTTGTTAAACTCCTTATCAGTTATTGGCAAACTATTAAAATGGGTATTTACCAAAACTCCTTTGTCAAGCAGTTAGATTCCCATGTACAAAGGTGGAGTCATCTTAAAACGTAAAACAAAAGGTTATTCAGCTTGATGTGCATTCTCTGAAGATTAAGTGAAAAATTGTCATGCAACTGATTCATAAAGACACAAGTAACCTAACCATTTGGCATTTGATAATGGTTCCTGTTATCCAAATCCTGTTGCTTTCTTTGAGGAACTAACAACCGTACACGAAATGCACCCTGAATATGGCCAAGGCTTTTGATACAGGATCTGGGCAAAGCTTTTGATACAGTCTCGCATATGTAAATTAGCAAGTTGTGCAAAATGGAGATATTTTTTTTTGTTTGTTTTGTGAGTTGAAAATTTTGTTAATGATAGAACACAACAGCTAGGAGTAGGTAGCCTATTATTTGATCCAGTAAGAATAGCCACTGGCTGTCTACAGGGCTTTATGCTTTGCCCTCCCTTCTTTTGGATTTTTTTCTCCAGAGTCAAAGTAGAGTGATAAGGTAGGTAATAGATCTTCAGTGAGATAGTTAATAATTCATAGTTAGTAGATTTGCTGTGCAGGGGATCATTAAAAGCCTAGTCCAAATTTCCGGATGCCATCAAGCACTGTCAGGTTAAGTGACATGTTGAAAGTAAGACATTTGGCAAATGATGGCTGTGGGACTCAAACCCTGTATGACAGAAACTACATCTCACAGCCTTAACCCTCTGCACCAACTGCCACACTACTAATATTGTTATTATTGCAAACTGATACGGATAGGATAAGTGCCTGCTGTTGCTAAGATAGCCTTGTATTACTTTTCAAAAAGCTGATGGTCAGATACTAGTAAAGCTGACAGTATAATAGAGGTTCTTGGAACAGTGGTAGGTGACAAACCTAACTTTGACCAAAATGCTGCATCTGTAGTTAGAAAGGCTTATGGGGTCACTTTTGAGATATCCAGAGGCATTTCTAGCTGCTCCATGGAAACAATTGTACCTTTGTGGTGTGTGCCTGTTCACTCAATTCTAAAATACAGCACAGCATTCTGTTGCCTTTGCTCAAAGCATATGTTGCCATGTGAGAGGGTATAAAGATTCATGGCAAGGAATACTCAAGGTAAAAAAATCTGAGCTATCTTTACAGACTAAGAGTACTGTCCCTTTCCTTCTTGATGTACAGTCTACTAAGACTTTTGTTTTACTTTCACTACAGTGACAGGTCTTGTCTTTGAAAGTCTTTGTCTACAGTGCACAGTTAGAGGCCAAATAAATAAGCACCATAGTCTTATTCTGACAAATGAATAATAGGAAGAAGAAAGAAAGGTGCATAACACGGTCTGTCATGCCAGTGAAATAAACTCATTAGGCTATTAAAAAAGTATTCAGCAATTACTACCTTCAAAAATAGCCACAGTAAATACATGGAAGATAGTGAACCTACATGGGATAATGGCAGTTAGTACTTTAACTGAGAACCTGTAAAACAATGCACATGTGAAGCTGTAACTTGGAAAAGGACTATATGTTTGGAGAGTTAGTAGCAGCAACCAAAACAGAACATGGATGACAACACACAGGGGCACATGCTTCAGCTGTGAAATAGTGTGCCCTGGTGAATGCCCCCATATCTAAAAAAGAAAATAGGCTGGTGTGTGTTAAAATATATATGTTCACCTCTTTCACCATGCTAATAGTAATAGGTCCCGGTAACTGACCAAAGTCCTGTTACTACATAGTCTGTTCAAAGTGCTTGCAATTGGTTGTCCCAGCAATCCGTAGTCATATGACAGAAACTACTGCATGGCATTTCGGACACATTACCTATATTCTGCTGTGGGCATTGGCAACAGTGGACACTGCTCACAGCAGAATTTTTTATTTTATTTTATTTTAACTGTGATCAGTATTGAGGCAGGAAGAGGGGGACTTACGTCTCCATTTTCCTTTATTTCACCATATATATTGTTCTGTTGCTCATAAATGTTTTTTTTGGCAATTTGTTGAGGATTTGAGCTACTAAATAATGACAAATGTTTGAATTTCACACTTCATATCTTTCAGAACATATGTGCTAATACAAAACCTGTGCTAGAAACTTTCAGCAGCATTTAAAATCTGTTCCTATATTTGGGCCTTTGTCTCCATTATTAGTTTGGCTTGTTTCTTCATTCTTTACCTAAGTGGTTGAGAGTTGGAAAGCATGTCTCTCATCTGCCCCTAATTTTACTGAGTGTTTCTGATTTTGCCCCTTATTTTTGACCTGCTCCTCATAAAAGTTGTGATTTTCTGGCAAGTCATGCATTGCAATCAATAAATAATGACAAAACATTCGAGTTTCAGACTTCATATTCTTCAGAAAATGCATGCCAATGTAAAATCAAATGTCAAAAAGATCCAAAATTATCCAGCATTTATTGAAGGTAAGTGCTGGTGGTCCAGTTGAAAGCGCTTACCTTCAATAAATTTTGCATCTTTTTGGTAGTTGCTGGCATTTGATTTTTACAAGTTTTTTGTGCTGTTTTTTGTTTTGCTAATGTAAAACCTGTTATTCTAACAACTTTCTAAATATTCATGAACAATAGTTAGCCTGTCCCTGTTTTGGGTCTTTAGCTCTCACAGTTTTTTTTTTGGCTTTGTTTTGGATTCTTCAGCTAAGAGGTTGAGAGGTATGGAGGCATAGCTCTTAACAGTCCCTAATGTTACGTCCTATTTTTGGTCTGTTTTTCATAAGTTATGTTTTTCAGGCAAATTGTTGTACATTACAGTCATTAAATAATGATACATCTTTGAGTTTCAGACTTCATTTCTTTCAGAAATTAATGCAAAACCTATTTGTTATTTTAGTCATTTCTAAAGTGTATACGAGCAATCTTTGAAATCCCTGAATGACTTTTGGCCTTTGTCCCTCATTAGTTTTTGGATTTGTCCCTGGTTTTTCATCCAAGAGGTTGAGAGCTATGAGGTGTTTTTTTTCCTGTAGCATTGCCTTCACCTTGTCTGTTTACAATTTTTGGCAAACACAGCTGTGTGTCCGAAGTAGCTGTCTGCTTTGGGATGGGGAAGGCAGCACCACTCTCAGTTGTACTTATCACAAGAAACGTTCCTAAGTTTGTGAGTTTTAAGACTTCCACATTCTATGTTGTTCTGCATTGAAAGGATCTGTTGGATATTCGTTGTTATGATATTGTAACAAATAGCCATGGCAAATAATACTGATTTGTATTACTTCATCAAAGTAACTTTTTGTGAATATGAGGAAATACTTATTCTAGTTATAATGCTATGATCTCTTAGTTGAAGTTGTTAGAAAATGTTGAATATTTTGCCCATCTGATCCATTTTATAAGGGTCTATATTAGAACACCGAACATTCAAAATGTCGAGTGTTCTAATATCAAACCCTATCAATCGAAAATTCAAAACATTGAACATTCAGAACAGCGAATTTTTTCCTAGGGAAAAAATTTGCTGTTCCAAAACACATACACCCAACACAAGCACACCGAACAAACAGCAACCCATACACATACACCTAAACTCTTACACCTAACCCTACACTAAACTATACATACACCACTAACTATCCACTTACCTTAACCCAAACCCTAACCCTAAGGTCCATCACTATCACACAGTCACCTCACCCGCACCCTAACCCTAACTCACCTACCCCACCCTAAACCTCACATCCACACAATCGCACACTTACCTGACCTGCGCCCTAACCCTAACTCACCTAACCTGCCCTAACCCTCACGTCCACACAATCGCACACTTACCTTAACCCAACCCGTAACTTTCCACCAGAATGCTGAAAATACTGAAGCAACAGAAACGGACAACCGAATTCTTTCCCTAGGAAAAAATTCGTTTTTCTGTTTCTTCGATAAGTTCGCTGAAAACGGGTCGATATTAGAACATTCGACATTTTGAATGTTCTTTGTTCTAATATAGACCCTTTTATAACAGGTAGTATGTTGTTCTATATTTTGTTGATAGAGGGTTGAGAGCTATGAGAGGTAGTCGGAAGAAGAAAGCAAAAGGCAGGCTGAGGTTGATCACTGTAAAGTGTGTATTGTTGTGACTTGATGAGGGTGTGGACTAAGCTTAGTGATTTCAAGTTCCATGTTAAAATATGTTACTGTGGTGGTGGTTTCACTTTTTCTGGCAGGAAACTAGATGGATCTGTCAGCAGTGGAGACTGTATTGTAAGTACACAGACTCTACCCTCACCAGGTTGATTAAGAATAGGGTGGCAGCTGTCTTTCTGGAGCCAGGATCCGGGATGTAACAAGAGCTCTTGGATTCCTCCATCCAGAAAGTATGATTGCAACCTGATAGTGGTCCATGTAGAGGTGAATGACCTTAGACGTTCTACCCAGAGGGACATGCAAAAGTATATAACTAAGCTTACTATGCATGTGTGTGAGGCAGGAAAGACACCGGACTTGAGTGGTATTTTGGCATCACCCACAATGATGCCGAGATTCAAAGACAAGATAATTGGCTTTAATAATTGGCTATGTAGCTAGTGTCATTCTAGGGGGATTCAGTATGTGTCAGCTTGAGATGATATGGTTGACAAGGCTCTCTGTTTTTCCTGGGATGGTCTGTACCTTTCTTATCAAGGCTTTTGCATTCTGGATAAAGGCTTTGCTGCCCCCCATAGTGCCTTTTTTAGGCAAAGTCCATCTGATGGCCATTCCAGCAAAATAAATTCTAATTTGGAACAGATTAATGTGGCCCTGCTTAAGTCCAGGAATCTTAACAAAAATGCCTGAACTTGAGTCTGTCCTGCAACTTGAACACATTCATATATGTGCAGTTACAGAACCATGCTTTGAGCAATGAAAGCACTCCCTCTATTCCTGGGTGTAATCCTTATCACATCTTCAGACCTACTGGCAATTGTGGGGGAGTATCAGTATTCACCAAGGATATCATTGTCTCTGGAGAGATTACTTCAGATACCACATTTGAACTCCTAGACGTCCAAATCACCATAAACAAGACAAATCACCACTTCATAGCTAGCAATAGTGCACCCTCTGTGTCCTCTTCTGTGCATGTTAGTTATCTTAACACATTAGCTGAAATTTCCATTAAATCTAAGATCTTTCTGCTAGTGGATTTCAACTATCCATCAATAAACTGACATGCCCAGTGCTTCCTTGGCATTGTCTTTTTCACAAATAGTTAACAATCCTACAAGGTGTCCAAATATTCGTGATCCAGTCCTTACAAATATGGCCATTTCTTGCACATATCCTTATGTGGCATCATGCCTTGTTAACTCAGACCATAATTTACTGTCCTTTTCCTTTAAAATTGGTGGTACTTCTCAAAAGCAAACCTTCTTCTGTTATTTGATGATGTAAATAAATTCTGCTGTAATCCTCCTCTGAAGGATCACATTGCTCAAGATGCCACATAGGCCTTCAAATTCTACTCCCACTTAAATAGTTGTACTGATAACACAGTCCCTATCTGGACCAGATATGAGAAATTTAATAGCAGACCCCTTTGGTGGAGCACCCGTATAAATAAATGATATAAAAAGAGAAATTGCTTAATGCTTATATAACTACCTTAAGAGCACACTTAAGCAAACTAAGAGCTTAAGAGAACCATTAGGATGCTCAAAGTTGAGTATGAACTTAAAATTGACACTAAAACCAAACATAACTACAAATCTTTCTTTAACTTTATGAGGAAATTAAGAACTAACACCCAATGATGTTTGGAGCTAGTTCAAAATAATACTACACTCTCTGATCCAAAAGAAGTAACTAATATCCTAACTAACAAATTTAATGGAAATTTTACTCCACCCACACTTACAGCTATTCCACAAGTTCCACAGTACCAGTTACCTCCTTAAATTACTAAAGTAATGTCTTTCTGATTTTCCTGGTTAGGGGTCGCCACAGTGGAACTCAGGTCCGCTAATGATTGGCAGTGGATTTTTACAGTGCCGAGGTGCCAGCCCGATGCCCAACCTTCAAAGAAGGCACACCCATTCACACACACACCTACATGCATGCTTTTAATCGTCACTCGACTGCGGGGAGGACATGTATACTCCACACAGAAGGCGCTTCAGCCAAGAATCGAACCGGAGAACCTCTTGCTGTGAGGTGACAATGCTAACCGCTGCAATATGGAGCAAATTCTTGCAGCCCTTTCAAAAACTAGGACTACTTCATCCATGAGAACTGATAACATACCGGGTTGCCTGATTATCAGTGTCAGAGTTGGCCTTTCTGCACCCTACTTAACTTCTTTAATTTAAACCTCTCCCCTGGTTACATTCCTGATGCTTGGATAACAACCACTGTAATGCTTTTACACAAGAGTGGCCCAACCACAGACAGGTAACTGTAGACTCGTTAGTCTTGCTAGTCTCATATGTAAAGATATGGAATGCATTAGCTCACACTTCATTAATCTAGACAATGAAAATCTCTTAACCCTTGACCGTCATCAGTTCAGCTTTGTGAAAGGAAGGTACTGTTTCTTTAACCTCATTATTTTTTTTTTAAAATGTAACCAAAACAGTGGATAGTGGTTATGCAGCGCATACATAAAATCTAGACCCAGCCAAGGACTTTGACGCTGCTCCCCAAGCATTATTGATAGACTTGTAAATCTGAATATAAATCCTTGTAGTGTGCCGTAGATAGCTAAATGGTTAACTGACAGAACCCATGTGTTTAGAGTCAGAGGTGCCACTTCTGAAAGCAAAAAAATCTACCAGCATTATACCACAAACCTCTGGTTTTGGTCCTGTCCTGTTTGACATTTATTCTAAGATCTTCAGGCCAGCAGTCCTGGCCTGTGCTTAAATAAGTTTGCAGATGATTGCAAATTGGGTGTTGTTATTCAATTTTCAGCTGACTCACAGTTGTTCCAAAATGGCTAGCCACATTGACAATTGGTGCAAGGACAGTGGTCTCAAATTAAATGTAAATAAATGTAGCGATGCTCAATTTGGTAAATAAAACAGTTTCACTTACCAAATAGCTGATGCCCTCTTCATATCAGACATGATTGTAAGGGATTTAGGTACTCTTGTTAATAATGCCTTATCATTTAATCATTGTGTCTCCACAGTAGTTCAGAAAGCCTTTTGTCTGGCTTATCTAATTTCCAAAGGCATCTGGACTGGAGCCAAAGAAGTCTTAATTCCCCTGTACTCATGTCTTATCAGACACATTATTGAATGTAATGCACCTTTTGGAATGTATTTTTCTAAAAATATTATAAGTAGAGAGACCTCGGAGATTCATAACTAAAAAGGTCAGTGGCCACAAAAATCTTGGTTATCAGGAGAGACATCAGACCTTTCTCTGTGCACAGTCTCTTACAGACTGTTCCATGGATATCTGTGCCTAGCCTTCTGAACCATGAGATATCCAGCAGTATTTAACCTCCTATAAAATCACAGAACTAATGGTACCTCAAATACTCTGTTAAAGGAACTAAACCATCCGCAGATAAGACACATTGGTGTGATATATACATATCCCATTGTATTCCTCAGCTCTGGAACAAATTTCTACTACATGATAAGCATAGTAGCACTCTTACCACCTTCAAGATCAACCTAGATCGTTAAATGGACAGCTTCAAGTTCTCCCCGGTCTACCATGTCTTGCCCTCCTTGAAGCTAGAAGTAAGTTTTGAATAGGGTTTTTATTTTGGCTAGGCTTATAATGGTCTGCAGACAGATTGCCTAGTACTTACCTATGAACCTATGAACCTATCAAACTCCTATCACATTGCATGAAAGTTCTGGAGAGGGTGACTGATAAACAGATACACAGAGTAGTAGAATGTAAGATGGGAGATGAGCAGTTTTGATTCAGATCAGGATGCAGCACAACTAATCCAATGTTTGCATTGAGACAGATACTTGAGAAGAAGCTAGAGATGAGGAGAGAGTCCAACTGGCCATTCCTAGATTTAGAGAAAGCATATGACAAGGTTCCAAGAAAACTGATCTGGGCAGTACTGTAGTGGTTTTACATCCCAGAAACATTGGCAGAATTAGTGCAGGCTATGTACAAGGACCAATTGACTCAAGTACGGATGGTGTTTGGCCCACTGCTGTTCATACTGGTGATGGACTACATTAGCAAACAGATTGGAGGGGACAGATCAACAAAGCTGCTGTATGCAGACGATGTGGCAGTACAGGCAGACTGAGCTACAACTTCAGCAAAGGATAGGAGAATGGCATGCAAATCTGAAAGCACATGGTTTGAAACTAAGCACTGATAAGATGGTGGTAATGGCAGCAAATTGGGGAAATAAGAAGAAGCTGAGAATAGAGATAGAAGGGAAATAGTGGAACAGGTAAGCAGCTTCAAGTATCTGGGAGGAGTAGCTGAGGAGAAGGGTAGTCTGAATGAAGATTTGAAAGCTAGAATCAGAGGGGCTGCAGCCAACTGGCATAGAGTATCAGGTGTAGTCTATGACAGAAGAATGTCAAAGAAGCTGAAAATTAAGGTGTACAAGACAGTGGTGTGACCAGTACTACTGTATGGTACAGAAACCTGGGCACTAAAGGCAGAACAGTTGAAGAAGCTAGAGGTGATGGAAATGAAGTGCCTGAGAAAGGTGATAGGATGCAGACTGTGGGACAGATGAAGAAATGAGGAGATAAGAGCAGAAGCCAAAGTAGCTCCAATTGTAGAAAAGATCAAAGAGAACAGACTACGGTGGTTTGGGCACTTGTGTAGAAAAGCAGAAGACAATCTGGTGAGGAAGATTTGGGACAGACAGGAAGAACAACAGCAAATAATCCAAAACAGGAATCCAGGCACCTCAAAGCTGGAAATAATCCAATAATCCAAGTTATAGTTTAAAAACCTTTTAATGTGAGTGCTTTCGTTCACATAAATAAAACTAACTTCTTCAGACAAATAAAAGGCATTCAAAAGAACATTTAAATATATTTCCTGATTCATGACATCACAAACCCACCCTAAAAAGTCATGTGATTATCAAGTCATATGATCAAAAAATTTGAATTTTTAAACTATAACTTGGATTATTGGATTATTTCCAGCTTCACGATGCCTGGATTCCTGTTTTGGATTATGTGCTTGTGTTTCTTTCTTCTGAGTCTGTTTTGGTGTGTTCAACACAGACAGGAAGAAGGTAAGAGATAGCGAGGAGGTCCAGCAAAGAGGTGGATGGATCGTGTGAAAGAAGATCTGCGACAGTCAGGCATGAGTGTTGAAGAAGGCAGGGGTGTGGCACGGAATAGAGAGAGTTGGCAAAAGTTAACACGATACCCCAACCCCATGTAGAAAAATGGGAAAAAGGGGGTTGATGATGATGATGATGAGGAGGAGGTTACCAGGCTATTAGCCCTGAGGCCCTTATAAGCCTAGCTAAGAGTTAAGCCCATGTTCATGAAGTGTTACTGCTGGTCAGTGCATTATCTGGTCAAACTGTGAATCAGACATCACCTGAATATAACAGTGGAATGTAGGTGTTATGGGTCTCAGTCAGTTCCATTTGCACAGGTGACAGGGGCACAGTAACATAAGACTGTCAACTTAAACTGATTGGAACACAATGTATTCATACGGGGTTAGGGGAAACATGTTTCATTGGGTAAGGGCAGAGGTACTACAACCTGGGACCACATGAGTGTAGGGCTGGATCCAGCATAAGGTCATCTACACACTTTCATTGATATGCCATTCTCTAGCTTGAGGAAGTCTGTATCTCATTGGCTCTACATTCAAGCCAGTCATAGTGATGCTTCTGAGATATTCACACTCAAAGCATGTTAGTTTTGGGATTGTCATTTGCTGTTAGGATTTTATGTGGAGCTTCTCACTCAAGCTGCCATTTGGCAGCACTTCACTGTGGGTAGCTTTACTGTCAGAATTTTACTTTGGAAATTCCTTTACTGACAAATGTGGAATTTACTGCCAACTATTTTGCCAGCCTTGGTTTTGTGCCATCAGCTGCTGCTGCCATTTGACAGTGTTTTTACTGTGGAAATTGTCAGCCACATTTTTGCATCTGCTAACTGTCAAGGAATGAAAGTAAGGTGTGAGTGTGTGTGTGCGTGTGTCCGAGGATGTTCTTCTATTTCACTGTTGCAGTATTCTTTACAATAGGCATCCTCTGCTAAGGTTGGCTTGATGTTTGACCAGTATACCAAACCTGTAAGGTTGCTTTAAGGTACACCGTACATCATACATAGTATAGGGCATAAAGGTGACATCCGGATATATCATCCTCAAAACGTCTTTGCTGCCAGTCTGAATGCCATCTCTTGATCGTCGGTCTGAATGCCCATTCCGTTGCTGGTTCACCAAGCCGTTTTTAGATAATTGCCCCATTAGGGGTTCTTTTTTGCTTATCTTTCTTTTATTGTTGCTTGTGGGGTTTCATGTCATTCAAGAAGGGTAAATGCCAGTGTGGGAGATAAATTCCCCATAAAGATCACCATGAACAGTGTCTGTTTTGCCTTGGTGCCTCGCATGACTATACGACCTGTTCCTCCTGACAGTCCTTATTACCTAAAACTCTTCTTAGTAGACTCTCTTCTTTGGTGCATTATCTTGAAAACCATTGTCTTCAGCATCTTGTGAGGGACATGATGGAGAGAACTTCCTGTTCTGAAGGACAGCCATCACTGAAGAAGAATGCTTAGAAGCCTAGTCCTGAATCTTCTGCTGTTGAGCCTCTGTTGGATGTCTCTCCCAAGGCGAGTGAATGCCTGGAGGTTTTCATGGATTTATAGCTTCATGGGATTACATCAAGGATCAGCTCTGAGCCCTTTCTTATTTGCAGTGGTGATGGACAGGTTGACAGATGAGATCAGACAGGAGTCCCCATGGACTATGATGTTTGCAAATGTCATTGTGATCTGTAGTGAGAGTAGGGAACAGGTGGATGAGACCCTGGAGAGGTGGAAATATGCTCTAGAGAGAGGAGGAATGAAGGTCAGCAGGACTAAGACAGAATATATGTGTGTGAATGAGAGGGGAGGATAGAGGAATGGTGAGGATGCAAGGAGTAGAGGTGGTAAAGGTGGATGAGATTAAATACATGGGATCAACAGTTCAGAGTAATGGTGAGTGTGGAAGAGAGGTGAAGAAGAGAGTACAGGCAGGATGGAGTGGGTGAAGAAGAGTGTCAGGAGTGATTTGTGACAGACGAGTATGAGTAAGAGTGAAAGGGAAGGTCTACAGGAGGGTAGTGAGATCAGCTATGTTATATGGGTTGGAGACAGTGGCACTGACAAAAAGACAGGAGTTAGAGCTGGATGTGGCAGAGTTAAAGATGTTAAGATTTGCACTGGGTGTGACAAGGGTAGTCAGGATTAGGAATAAGTATATTAGAGGGTCAGCCCACGTTGGAAGGTTTGGAGTCAAAGCCAGAGAGGCAAGATTACATTGGTTTGGACATGTGCTGAGGAGGGATGCTGAGTATATTGGGAAAAAGATGCTAAGGATGAAGCTACCAGGTAACAGGAGGAAGGCCTAAGATAAGGTTTATGGATGTGGTGAGAGAGGACATGCAGGTGGTTGGCGTGACAGAGCAAGATGCAGAGGACAGGAAGAAATGGAAACAGATGATCTGCTGTGGCGACCCCTAATGGGAACAGCTGAAAGAAGAAGAAGAAGAAGATAGGTTCATAGGTTGGTACTAGGCTAACAGCCCTAGGGCCTATACAAGTCTAGCCAAACAATTCCCTGGATATTTCTTCACACAATATTTATTCCCTGGACCCCTGTCTAGCAGGGTGACTGACGTGATCCTCAGGGTGAATATCTCCCATCCAATCATCAAGGTTCCTTTTGAAGAGGGCCAAGGAGGCACTCTGCTTGACATGTATGGGCAGTCTATTCCAGAGTATGTGGAGTCTCTGGGTCAGGAACCTATCCCTCCACCATATTTTGTTCATTGTGATGACAAGGTTTAGATCCCTGGAGCATGTGGCTCTGAGGGATTGGGATTTCTTTAAGTGGAGCATGTCCAACAGCTCAGGGTTTGACATGGCCTTGTATGTTAAGCAGAGATCACCTCTGAGTAGATGATATGCCACAGAGTATAGCTGGAGTTTTTTTAGATGGTCAGCATAGGGTATCTGCTTTAGGCCTGTGATTCTTTTAGTGAGATATTTCTGCAGCCTTTCCAGCTGTTGCAGATGTCTTGTGAGGTATATACCAAACAGGGCATTATACTCTATAATGGGTCTAATGAGGGATGAGTACAGTGGGACAATGACCTCCTTTTTTCTGGATGAAAAGCCCTTAGTGATGAGGTGTGCCACATGGAAGGATTTCCTGACTGTTGTGGCGATGTGGTTATCGAAGGTGAGACCACTGTCCACCTGTGTCCCTAAGTCTCTCATCACACTTTCAGTGTTTAGTGTACTGCCACCTATGTGGTAATTCATGGGTACATGGTTTTTCCCAAAGGGGATAACTATACGTTTCTTGGCATTAAGCTTCTGGCACCAAGCATCTGTTTCTGTAAGGTCCTTTTATAGAATATCCACATCATTTGGGGATTCAATAATGGCTCCCAGTTTGCAGTCAGCTGTGAACCTTGTTAGCCAGAGTCCCTTAGTATTGGCCTGTATTTCAGAGAAGTAGATGCCAAACAAGAGTGGTCTTAGGACTGAACCCTGAGGTACTCCACTTGTCACTTGTCTGGAGCTGGATTTGGAGTTGGCTACTTTTACAGTCTGGGTTCTGTCAGTAAGCCAGTTGGCAACCCATCAAATGACGTAGGGATTTATGCCCAGCTTGGTAAGTTTATCTATGATTCCAAAGTGGGGGATGGTGTCGAAGGCCTTGGTGATGTCCAGATAGGCTGTGTGGACTTCCTTACCCTCGTCCATACCTCTGGAGACTGATTCAAAGAAGTCAATCAGGTTCAGGAGACAAGATTGGCCATTCATGAACTGAAACTGGGTGGGGTCCAGTGTTTGAAGGTTGCCAATGTCTTTATTTATAAGTTCCATGATAATGCGTTCCATGCCCTTGCAGATCAGGCTCGTCAGACTGATGGAACGGTAGTTCCTGGGATCCAAGGTGGATCCCCCCTTGTGGAGTGGGATAACTGTAGCTGTGCGCCACTCAATGGGCACAAAGCCTGAGGTGAGGCTATGATTAAACATGACACTTAGGTGAGGTGCCAGTTCATTTTGTAGTTCATGTAGTACACAGCCTGGGATGTAATCTGGTCCCATGGATGCTGTATTCTTAGCTTTGGAGAGTGCGGTTTCTACCTGTGTGGCCATGATTATCAGAATTTGGCAATCTTTTGGTATTGAGATGGGCCCTTTAGGGAGTGAGAGGGGGGTGAAGTTGGCACTAAATCGATCTGCCAGGATATTGGCAATATCCTTAGGATCAGTATATTTAATGCCATTCTGTTGTAGCTCAGAGCAGATCTGAGCATTGCCATTTAGATTCTTGAAATAACTATAGAATGCTTTGTGGTTGTCTTTGGAATCTTTGTCAATTTTATTTTCATAACTAGCTTTGGAGAATTGTATGAGGGATCTCAGCTTCTTACTGAGGCTGGTAAGGGAGTTTTTTGCATCCTGGGATTTTCCTCTTTTCTGCAACAGTTTCTTCCTTCTGTTGTATAGTTTGTTTATGGCAGGGGACCACCAGATTGGCTTCCTTTTTTTGGAGGAGAGCATCTTGGTTTTATTTGGGATGGCACAATTCATGCACGAGTGGATCTGCCCGTACAGTCCCTTAGTGTAGGATTCAGCAGTCGAACTTTTAGCTCCCGTCTGCATGGGTGCCATGACGTTTGTCACTTCTGACTTAAGTAGCATGAAGTTGGCTTTGGAGAAGTTTTTTGCAGAGGTTTCCTTACTGGGGGTGGGGGTGGGATGTGGATGTCAAGGGTGATTTACTTATGGTCAGACTTGACCAATGAGAGGGTGACCACTGGTGTGGAGTGTCTATCTCCCATGTTGGAAATGACCAGGTCTAGGATATTGGAGCCCCTGGTGGGACAATGGATTAGTTAATCCAGGGCGTTGGAATTTATGAATTCCAAGAACCATTGGGAAAAGGTGTTGGTACCCGAGTAGTTTTCCCAATTAATGGCAGGGTAGTTGAAATCACCCAGTATTAGGGTGTTTGGTTGTATCTTAATATTTTCCAGTATGTTTAGAAAGGTGTAGTGAGAATTTTGGGGCATGGTGGTGGATCTGTAGTAAGCTACAATTTGGATTGCAGTCTTATCTAGTGTTAGTTGCACCTGGAGAATTTCAGATGCATTGTGTTGGGCAACTAGCTTGGAGGTGTAAATATCCTTGGTGGATATGGACACTCCTCCACCTTTAGTATTTTGGTCTTGGTTTGGTGGCCGAAAAGTGTGGTAAGACTTGTAGCCTGGTATTGCAGGGGTGCTCTTTGGAGTCTTGAACCAGGTCTCAGTTATTGCACAGATATTGATGTTCTCCATCTTTAGGAGTGCCTTGAGAGAGAGTGCATTTTGAGGTTTAGACTTCTAGCATTGAATAGCATTACCTTCAGATTTTGCATGCTTGTATCTATTATGGTGGTGGTTTTGTTCTTTGAACCTTGCCTAAAAAAGGCACTGTAGGGGTCGCAAGAGCTTTAGCCAGTAACCTGAATCCCAGGGGTGACAGGTGCAGACCATCTCTGGCAAAGCATTGTGGTTTGTCGATCATGTCATTCCAGGCAGACAGATACTGAATCCTCTTTGAATGACACCAGAAGCTTAGCCAATTGTTGAAGTCAATCATTTTGTCCTTATACTGTGGTATCATTCTGGGCGAAGGCAGGATGCCACTCAGGGCTAGGGTCATACCTGCCTGGCCATATGATCCGAGAGCTCTTCCATGTCTCTTTTCATGTAGTCCAGGGAGGAACGTCTCAAGTTATTCACTCCAACATGGACAATGACAGAGTTGTATTTGTACTTGTGGAGTGACTTGAGTGCATGTGTTATGTGGCAGATCCTGGTACACGACAGGCAGCTGACTGTAATTTTCGCCTTGCTCAGCCTGGTGAGTGGGACATCAGTGTGTCTGACTATAGAGTCACCTATGACTAAAGTGTTGGGAATGTTGTCTTGCCTTTGGGGCTGTTGTTGGGTGGCACACTGGTGTTGTGAGCTATATGTCACTTTGGTTGTGACTAGTGTTTGTTTGCGTTTCAGCTTCAGAGGTCCTTGTTGCTTGGGCAGGTTAATGTTAAGGGCCTCCGCATATGTGAGTTTAGTGTTGCTATGTGTGGGTGTTGATGGTTTGGGTTTTGAAAGGCTATGTGTTGCTTGAGGTGTAGTGCAGGTGTTAACCTTCTCCTCTTGACTGTCTAGCACAATCTTGTCTGGAGAAAGCTTTGGTTCCAATTTGGCTATGTAAGTGCATCTCTCACAGGTTGTAGTGTTGGGTGGTAGGAGGAGAAGGTTGTCTGTGTACATGAGGCAGTTGCTGCATTGCCCCAGTATGCCCAGATTCACCAGGTGGACAGGAGAAATCACTGGAAGCTGACCCTTGGACATGTCTGTTTAGGTGCTTTTTTTGTAAAGTACAATAGTGTTTTTCCTTACCTTTGCAAGGTACTTTGCAATTATAGGCTGTTTAGTGTCTACGATTAATTTCATCTTATTAACAAGGAGCGATGAGTGCTTGAATCAGTTTAAGGCTTCCTAGTGCTTTCCAGCAGGTTCTAGAGCAAGTGCTAGTCACAGGGGTTCAGATTATAGTGCTGCTACTGAGAAACCAGCTAGTTCTAATGGAAAATTTGAAGAGCAGACTTTCTGACACCTGGAATAATTTAACTGTAGCCCTGCTGTGCTGCACGATGTGAAAAATACACAAACACATGTGTTTTTAAGCCAGAAAGTTGAAAGGGATAGAAATCAGCCCAAAATGGATTCCTCTGCCATGACCGGGTTGGAGGCTGGCAGGGATCTGGCTGTAAGCATATCTGAAGCGGCATTGCAAATATCCACTTTGGATGTTCAGGGGGGAACCACAGCTGATATCTCTGAGGGGCTTAGGGGTGTTACACAAATATTAGTCAGAGAAGCAGTCTATGCTACCATTATTGAATGCCATCCTGGGTCAGAGCCTTCCAAATTATATAAGGTGGGCATCCCACTGAATAAAAGCAAAAGATTGAACATATTACTCCTGCTCCAAAGGATCCTCAGAGTAAATGGCTGTCCTTCACTCACGGCTTGTTTAGTTCTTGTCTTTTCTTCCTTATTTATATTTCTAACTTTAACTTACACACTCACTGCTTATGAACATTACACTCTGAATCACAACGTGTCCTATCTGCAAACACTCCCTACTACACATTCCAACTGCTTCTCTCATAGCAACATCACCTCTACTTCAGCTTATCTGCTTCCTAGGTTCCATAGATGTACCCATGTTTCTTACCTCCCCAACAAGCTAACCCCACCCAAGCACTATAAAAGCTTTAGAATTTCATCGGCACAATCCACAAACATTCTAACAGGTGGAGATATTCATCCAAATCCTGGCCCATCCCCCCTAAATGTCAGTCTACAAAATCAATCATTCAATAATGCTACCTCCTCTATAATATTAGATAACTCCCTCAGGATAGCGCACCTTAATATTCGTAGCATTAACAACAAAATTAGTCCACTGCATGCTCTCCTTCAAGCTTATGCATTTGATATTCTTTGCCTTACAGAAACTTGGCTAAAACCTTCTACTCATGACCTAGAAATAACCCCACCTGGATATAATATCCTAAGATGCGACCATACATCTAAAAGGGTGGGGGCGTAGCAATCTTATTCAAATCTGAACTACTTGTTTCACCCTATGATATATCGCTACCCTCTAATACCAATGCCGAGACCCTTACTATTAAACTCCAAATAAATAGCTCTAAATCAATCTATATAATCTGCTCTTACATCCCTCCAGGAAATAATATTAGCACTCTAGAAAACATTCTTAGTAGCCCTTCCACTCATTTACCTCAAGAAACGATTGTATTAAGTGATTTTAATATAGACTGGACTACATGTAATTCCCCCAACCCTAACACCCACATAAATCTATTTGGTTTCAACCAAATAATAAACACCCCTACTAGAATCCACAAACCAAGTAATAAAGAAACTACTCTTGACTGGATCCTTATAAATAGTCATCCAGATACCTACAAAACAGGAACTCTCCCAGATGACATCAGTGATCACATTCTAACCTACATTACAAAACAAAAGAACTACAGCCCTAAAAATAACAATTTTGTTACCTATCGTTCTAAAAAACACTTCCAAGTAGAGAACTTCATTAATGAGCTAAAAGCCTGTAACTGGTCATCTCTAAAACTACTTAATCTGGATGAAGCAATCTCCTATTTTAATTCTACATTCCTTCAAATTCTAAATAGCCATGCTCCCTTCCGCTCCTCCAGAGTTAGAACCAAAATAGCCCCTTGGCTCACAAAACAAACTAAAGAAAAAATGCTTCTACGAAACAAAATATGGGCAAAATGGAGAACCTCTAAAAGCTCTGCAGACCATCTATACTTTAAACAGGTAAGAAATGCTGTCAAAAAGAATATAATCTCAGACAAAAAAAACTACTATTCCCACCTTCAACAATCACACTCTAAAAATCCTCAAATGTTTTGGTCTGGCATTAATAAACTGCTCAAACCAGGACATGCTAGAACTTCTTCCCCCTATTCTATTCCCAGTAATAACCCTCTGCAAATAGCTAATGCTTTTAACAATTACTTCATTGAAGCTATTCAAACTCTAACTCAAACACTAGCACCCATCACCCCCACTCCTTCACAACATACTAACAGTCCACTTCCCTCCCTACATTTGCAACCTGTTCCAACTTCCTTTATCTGCAAACTCCTTCAAAAACTCAAACCCTGCACTCCCTCTGCTGATAGCCTCCCAGCAGAATACCTTCAAATTGCAGCTAAAGCCATAGCATACCCTGTTTCCATCCTTATAAACAGATCTATCTCAGAAGGCTACATCCCCTCCATATGGAAAGTGTCTCATATAATCCCCTTGCACAAAGGAGGTAAATCTACTGATATCTCCAACTACCGACCAATT